>NC_057744.1:5873144-5939117 GCF_004010195.1 Chiloscyllium plagiosum | reverse complement strand
GTGCAAACTCCACACAGTCAGTCCACACAGTGTGGTAAACCCTCCTGCTTAATTTAAACCATCAACACAGAAAAGATTTATCCCATGCAGTAATCTAAAAATTTGAGAGGCCAAGAAGTATTTAAAGTAAAAAATAACAATTTCATTTCTTAAAGTATAAGAATAATTAACTAACAACTATTTACAACTCCTCCCTCTAACCTCTCTTTTACTTTCCCTTATATAATACCTGTCCAATAACATGCCCTCCCCCACCCCATTAAAATTTACTGAAAAATTCTAATTTCAAAGCCAGCCAGCTATCAAATCTTCTCTTTATATCTTCCTGTCTTCTTTGGGATGATGTTTCACAGGTCACTGATCGATAAAGGTACCTTTAAGAGAGCTATTCTGCAGGCAGTTTGCACGTGTTGGTGGCTTGGCAGTTCTCTCCCAACTGTTCAGTTTTCCCAGTTTTATACCCTCCAAAGCATCGGATTGTGTCATTGGCTTTTAATATTGTCAATATACTCAATTCAAACTTGATTGGATTTCAGTATGTTTTGGGGTATAATTTAAACTGATTGGTCTAATTCCAGTTTGTTTTTGTCTCCAGGTAACCAGCTACACTAGCTGCTGGACCAAAAGATTACATTGTATCTTGTTCAGAACACTTGGTGCAGTCAGGTAGTTCTGCTAGCTTTTAACTTTTCTTAAAGGTACAGTACTCTACAGAAGCTACACCTTCATAACAATTAGTAAGGTGTAAATGTAGAGTAAAAGGGTAGGGGAATGCTCAGGGTGAGATACTCTTCAGAGGGCCAGTGTGGACTTGTTGGGCTGAAGGGCCTGTTTCCACACTGTATGGATACTATGATTCTAAGATAATATTCCATCTTCCAAAGGGCCCCACTGGCACTCTTCTGGAGGGTCTTGTGGTCATGATGTCCCAGCTCCCTGTCTTATGACAGAACCTCATATATATTTATTGGGAAGTCTCGGTGCCTATCTTCAGCCATTCTTTCAAGAAAAGTGCAAAAATTATGTTACTGAAATGACCTAGTAGGAACACATTGCAAATGAAATGGGAATCTTATCTACTCAGTTTCCAAGCTTTGAGGGAAACATCTCCACAATGCTGGAGATAGGTGGAGAATTTAATGCAATAGCCAAAGAAATTTAGTATTGTGAAGGTACAAGTAAAATTAAAGACTTGCTGCTGTTATCACAGAATCATTGACAAGATGACCTTATAGATGTTTACAAAATTATGAGAGGCATGGATAGGATAAATAAGCAAAGTCTTTTCCCTGGGGTCGGGGAGTCCAGAACTAGAGGGCATAAGTTTAGGGTGAGAGGGGAAAGACATATGAGACCTATGGGGCAACTTTTTCACACAGAGGGTGGTACGTGTATGGAATGAGCTGCCAGAGGAAGTGGTGGAAGCTGGTACAATTGTAACATTTAAGAGGCATTTGGATGGGTATTTGAATAGGAAGGAATGGAGGGATTTGGGCTGGGTGCTGGCAGGTGGGACTAGATTGGGTTGGGATATCTGGTCGGCATGGACGGGTTGGACCGAGAGGTCTGTTTCCATGCTGTACATCTCTATGACTCTATGTTGAGAGGCATAGATACAGTGGATAACAAGGACTTTTTTTCCCAATGGTGGAAATGGTTATTATAAGGGGGCATAATTTTAAGGTCAGTGGAAGAGGGTTTAGGAGAGATGTCAGAGGTAGGTTCTTTACAAATAGTGGTGGGTGCATAGAATGTACTTTCAGCAGTGTGGTAGAGTCAGATACATTAGAGACATTTAAGCAACTCTTAGATAGGCACAAGAAAGATAGTACAATGAAGGGTATGTGAGAGAGTCTGCTCTTAGAGTAAGAAAAAAGGCTAGCACAACTTAGAGAGCTGAAGGGCCTGTACTGTACTGTTCTGTGTTCTGTTGCAAAAGAGACCATTCACTTTGAGCATTCTAAAATTAGTCCCAGTCTTCAGCCTTTTACTCATAATGCTGCACATTATTTAAATATGGAAATAATTATCCAATCCCCTCCACCACACTTCCCGGCAATGCGTTCCAGACACTAACTACTCACTGAAAGAAGAAGACATCTCATCTTCCATTTCTTTCTTTTATAAACACATTAAAACGGCGTCCTCAATCTGTTTACAAGATCCCTACCCACTGTGTCCAGACATTTCATGATTTTGAAAATTTCTTTCAGATCTCCTCTTAGGCTTCTCCGCTCCAAGAAAAACTTTGCCAATCTTTCTTTATAACTGAAATTTTTCTCAGAAACAGAAGGTTGAAGCTGAGGTAGGCCATTCAGCCCTTCGAGCCTGCTCCACCATTTGATACTGTCATGGCTGATCTCACGCCCACTTTCTCCCCTTACCTTTGATCCCTTTAGCATCTAAGTCAGAAAGTCATACAGCACAGAAACAGACACTTTGTTCTATCCTGTCCATACTGAACATCATTCTGAACTAAACTAGTCCCACCTGCCTGCTCCTGGCCCATAGCCCTCCAAACCTTTCCTATTCATGGACTTATCTAAGTGTCATGAAACATTATTTGGAGATACCTGTGTTGGACTGGGGTGTACAAAGTTAAAAATCACACAACACCAGGTTATAGTCCAACAGATTTAATTGGAAGCACACTAGCTTTCGGAGCATCGCTCCTTCATCAGGTGGTAGTGGGGGGCACAATCCTAACACAGAATTTATGGCAAAAATTTACAGTGTGATGTAACTGAAATTATACATTGAAAAACTGATTGCCTGTTCAGCCTTTCATCTGTTTGAATACCATGATAGCTTCACTTCTTTCATGTGTAAATCACAAAACCTTTTTTTAAAAAGTTGCATTGTCAGGTTAGCTGTTAACAATGGGTGATAGCTAGACAATGTGTTGAAGGTGTTAGCCCCCTGTGTTCTCTGTCTATGCCATGATGTTTAGATTGATTCTAATCTAAAAAGTGAGATAACGGAGTTTTACATAAATTCATGCAGTTTTTGAGTAAAGTACAATGTAACCCTGCAAGTACAAATTCACCCCACAAAATATATGTGTGCATGTGGGTCTTTGTGTCTGTCTGTGTGTGTGTGTCTGGGTTGGGGGTTGTGAGTGTGAGAAAATGTGTGTGTGTGTGTGAGTGCAGAGTGTCTCAAGTCTGTGAGGGGGTGCATGTGGGAGTGTGGGAGTGTGTGTGTCTGTAAGGGTGTGTGTGGGTGTCTATATGCGCATCTGTGTATATGTGTGTCCGTGCATATGTGTGTACAGGAGTGTGTGTGTGTGTGTAGTGCAATGGTGATCACCTGTAATGTGACATGAACCCAAGGTCCCGGTTGAGGCCCTCCCTGTGGGTACCGAACTTAGCTATCAGCCTCTGCTCGGCCACTTTCCTCTGCTGCCTGTCCCGAAGTCCGCCTTGGAGGATGGTCACCCGAAGGTCTGAGGCTGAATGTCCTGGACCACTGAAGTGTTCCCCTACTGGGAGGGAACCCTCCTGTCTGTTAATTGTTGTGCGGTGCCCATTCAACCGTTGTGGTAGCCTTTGCTTGGTTTCCCCAATGTACCAAGCCTCCAGGCATCCCTGCCTGCAACGTATAAGATAAACAACATTGGCTGAGTCACATGAGTACCTGCCATGTACAAGGTGGGAGGTGTCCCCACGTGTAATGGTGATATCTATGTCCACACTCTGACACATCTTGCAGTGCCTATCATCACAGACAGTTGTCCTGAGAGCTGGGCAGCTTGCTACGAACAACAAACTGTTTGAGGTTTGGTGGTTGTTTAAAGGCGAGCTGTGGAGGCGTGTGGAAGGTCTTGGTGAGGTGCTCATCCTCATTGATAATGTGTTGCAGGTCATGAAGAACATGATGTAGTTTTTCAGCTCCTGGGAAATACTGAACAACGAAGGGTACCCTGTCGGTTGCAGCATGTGTCTGTCTCCTGAGGAGATCATTACAGTTCCTTGCTGTGGCATGTCGGAACTGGCGGTCGATGAGTTGGGCATTGTACCCCGTTCTTGTGAGGGCATCTCTGAGTACTTCCAGGTGTCCGTCACGTTCCTCCTCCTCTGAGCAGATCTGGTGTATGCGTAGGGCTTGTCCATAGGGGATGGCTGTTTTAATATGCTTTGGGTGGAAGCTGGAGAAATGTAGCATTGTGAGGTTGTCTGTGGGTTTGCGGTAGAGTGTGGTGCTGAAGTGTCCATCTTTGATAGAGATGCATGTGTCCAAGAATGAGACAGATAGTCGAGAGTAGTCCATGGTGAGTTTGATGGTGGGATGAAACTTGTTGATGTCACTGAATTCATGTAAAACTCCGTTATCTCACTTTTTAGATTAGAATCAATCTAAACATCATGGCATAGACAGAGAACACAGAGGGCTAACACCTTTAACATATTGTCTAGCTATCACCATTGTTAACAGCTAACCTGAGAATGCAACTTTTTAAAAAAGGTTTTGTGATTTACACATGAAAGAAGTGAAACTATCATGATATTCTAACAGATGAAAGGCTTAACAGACAATCAATTTTTCAATGTATAATTTCAGTTACATCACACTAAATTTTTGCTATAAACTCTGTGTGTTAGGATTGTGCCCTCCACTACCACCTGATGAAGGTGCGACGCTCCGAAAGCTAGTGTGCTTCCAATTAAACCTGTTGGACTATAACCTGGTGTGTGTGTGATTTTTATCTTTAAACATTGCAATTGTACCCACATCCACCATTTTCTCAGGAAGTTCATTCCACACACAAACCACCCTTTGTGTAAACTCTACTACAAACCTCTTTTCAGCCTGAAAAGTACTCATTAACCATTACTCTCTGCTTCCTATCCCTGAACCAATTTTTAATATTACAGGAACTTTTGAGCAGTTTTAGAGTGCTGTCTGGAGGTACTGAATTAAACTATCATCCTTTTCAGTCAGTACAAGAACACTTCCTATTTCATGGCCTTCTGTCCAAAGAGAACAAACAGCTGACTGCACTATGGGCTCTTTCTAATTTTTGAAACCATAAGCCAGCCCAGTGGGACTTGGACTCATTTCAAACTTCTAAATCAAATCACTATAAATTCTGCAGCTCAACTGGGATTGCTAAAAATATTGGTAGCCTGGAAGTCTAACATAAAGGGGCTAAATTTCATTCCAGTAGCTTTTAATTTTCAAGAAAACTGGTCCTTTGACAAAAGTAAAGCCTGCAGTCTGGTATTGAAGGAGAAATTAAAAGTCGTTCAGGAATAGTAAAGGAACTTTGAAAACAAATCACTGGAAAAACCAGACAGAAAAAGGTCACCTTCCTACTTGGGAGAAACAGAATCTGAGAGAATCTGCTCCACCAATTATACATTGTGTCTACACTGCTCCCACCTCCAGTCACAGGTTCCCTCTCTCCGGTTCTTGATAGTCCTGGAGACAGAATCCATGATTGGACGAGCAGTAAAAGAGGGTGGGAGGGAAACTGATTGGATGATGGAAGACATACACTAGCCAATCTCAAGGCTGCCATTGGGCAGAGTTTGAAGAGGCCACAGAAGTAGGCCAATCATCAGGTGAGGCCTGTGTCCCATTATAAATGTTGGCCAAGTGAGGTAGAATGGGACAGAATGAGAGTGTAGTTTGGGTGTGGGAATGAGAGGGACTGAATACTGTGTGAAACCAATAATGCTATACTGGTTTGATACTTTATCAAAGAAAATGCATTGAATGCAATTATTTCATAATTAGTCATTAGATTTTCAACTGGAAACTCTTGTCTTAGTTAATCATCTAAATTTGGATCATTAAAGACAATAAGATATGGGATCAGGACTAGACTATTCAGCCCTGAAAATGTGTTGCTGAAAAAGTGCAGCAGGTCAGGCAGCATCCAAGGAACAGGAGAATCGACGTTTCGGGCATAAGCCCTTCTTCAGGAATGAGGAAAGTGTGTCCAGCAGGCTAAGATAAAAGGTAGGGAGGAGGGACTTGGGGGAGGGGTGTTGGAAATGTGATAGGTGGAAGGAGGTCAAGGTGAGGGTGTTGGAAATGTGATAGGTGGAAGGAGGTCAAGGTGAGGGTGATAGGCCGGAGTGGGGTGGGGGCGGAGAGGTCAGGAAGAAGATTGCAGGTTAGGAAGGCCTCATCTTCTGCCTAGGAACCCTCCAACCACAAGGGATGAACTCAGATTTCTCCAGTTTCCTTATTTCTCCTCCCCCCACCTTGTCTCAGTCAAATCCCTTGAACTCTCCCACATAGACTATTCAGCCCATCAAATCTGCTCAACATTCAATGAGATCATGACTCAGCTAATAATCCTCACTCCACTTTCCTTCCTTTTCCCCATAACCTTGATTGCCTTATCTGATTAAAAATATATATCTCAGCTTTGAATGTACCTTTGACAGCCCTCTGCAGTAAAGAATTCCACAGACTCACTATACCGAGAAAGAAGGAACTCTTCCTTATTTTTATCCCAGCTGAGTGACCTCTTATTGAACTTAGTTGTCAGTTCAGGCTCTCTCATGATTCCATTTCAGAAACAGTGGGAGAGTTTTATATATGATTGATTAACAGCATCTTATTTACACATTACAAGTTAATCTAACATATGTACACTAGAGTTGGTATTTGTGCTATTTTGCAACTCTGAAGAAACATCCTCAAAAAGATTCAACGCAAACTGAATAAAAAAGCCCCAAAAATCAAAAAGGAGCCCTTGAGAATGCCTCCCCAAGAACTCTTGCAAAATATCACCAGACTCTCAGTTCTGAGAACAACTGCAAGAATTTAATCACAGAATCCCTACTGTGTGAAAACAGGCCATTAGACCCATCAAAGCCACAGCGACTCTCCAAAGAGCATCCCACCCAGACCCAACCCCATCTCTGTAACCCTACATTTCCCATGACCAACCCACCTAACCTGCACATCTTTGGACTGTGGGAGGACATTGGAGCACCTGAAAGAAACTCAGAAGGGGAGAAGGTGCAAACTCAACACAGACAGTTGCCAGTAGGTAGAATTGAACCCAGGGTCCCTGGTGCTGTGAGCGAGCAACGCTAACTACTGGGCCACTCTCTCTTTCTTGATTGCACTGATTCTTGTTTTATAGAAAGTGCATTACAGAATTGATAAAACAAAAAGCAAGAAAACACAACCAAAATTCAGTCCCAGGAAAGAGGAAAGGTAGCATTTGTTTCCTCATTATGGTCAACAAGATAGCAGTTAATTTCTGCAACAAGCTCTTCAGTGACAAAAAAGGTCATGTTACTAAAACAGTCCCAGGTGTTATTGCTCAGATACCAACTACTTCTGCTTATGAGGCATTTCCAATTATCTTAAGAACACAAATGCATTGTAAACAAGAAATGAAGCTGAGCATATCAGCAACGCTCCTGTTCTGCCAAATACATTTTGGCAAGATTATAAGATCAATACAACAGCATTAACAATGAATAGTGAGGGCAGTGGCAAAATAATTTAAGTTAGGATCAGTGATAAATGACTAGTAAACATATTGATTAAGGCCTGAATTTTAGTGGGCAGGAATTGGTCTATATGTACTGCAAAGGGGATGCAAATGGCCAAGTCACAAGCTCACATTGAGCTTTTAACTCAAATATTTTAAGTCCCAGGTTTTTTTTTTAATTTTCTGGAATCAATGCCTGACCAGGATTAGGAATAATGGGGAGGTGGAGGTCTAGTGCTATTATTGCTGGACTATTTATCTAGTATCACAACACAGCAGTAAACTCTGCTGCTAATTAAACCAAACTCACAGAAAGGCTCACCTTGTAATCTGCTAAAGTATGAGGGACAGAACTACCCAAATTCCACTATTTAAAAGAATGAATATCAATGTTATTCTTTAACTCTAAAAGTGAACATTAAACAAAAACTATGTACAACTCTATACCTCCTTTCTCTTAAAAGTTTGTGATCTACCTCCCACTCTAGAATAGTATACTGATCCAATAAGAGCCCCTATTAAAATTACAGCAACGTAATTTTCAAAATCAGACAGTGGCTGTCATCACCAGTGTCCGTCTTCCTCTGTTTGTCAATCTTCCTGGATCATCTTCAATCTTCTGCTGCAAAGATGTTTCATATGAAAACAGTACCCTTGTCAGAGTGTTTATCAGGCAGTCTCTCATTAACAATTGGTGCTCTTCCTCTCTGGCTAACTCTCAAAATGCCGACTTATTTATACCTCAAACATCGGATCGTCTCATTGGTACAATGTTGTCAAAACAGTACAATTCAAATTTGATTGGGGTTTACTATCCTGAAACATAATTTAAACTGATTGGTTAAACTCAAATGGTGGTCAAAACAACTGAGGTATCTATTTCACAGCCAAATGTTACATATTTTCAATTTTCTATACACTCTGAGACTGCTAGTCAGTCACATCACAGTTGCCAGCAAACTCTCACTGTCAAGAGTGTCGTACTGGAAAAGCACAGTGGGTCAGGCAGCATCCGAGGAGCAGGAGAATCGATGTTTTGGGCATCAGCCCTTCATCAGGAATGGAATGCAGACTCTTACTGCCAAGACAGCCTTCACCCTCTCTTAAAGTACAGTACACGCCCTCAACTTCATAACATCTCACCCTCTTAAGAAAAAAAGATGGCATTTTTTTTCATTTGTAACCCCATTACAATGAAATACATATTTACATGTAACATTGGTATCTGTTAAATCTTATCTATACTTTATCTGTTAAATTCGCAATAAAGCAACTGCTATCATATTCTTACAACCCGCAACATGTACAATTTGTAAATTAAAAGTTTGTAACATAAGACTCCAACAAAATAATCTCATATTCTTGTCTTTAAATCATTCCAAGAATGTAAGAGGATTATGATCTGTGTTCATAACCATCTCCGACACATTGTTCGTGACAATGTTAAAATGTTGTAAGATCAGTACCAAACTCAATAATTCCTTTTTAATAGTTGAGTATTTTTTCTGGTGGGTGTTGAGTTTCTTTGAAAAGTAAACAACTGACAGTTCAATTCCATCGTCAGCTTCCTGTAACAGTACAGCTCCAACTCCTATGTCACTAGCATCGATCTTTAAAGGGTTTCAAAAAGTTTGGTGTAGCTAAACCTAGTGCGGTGATTAATGATACTTTTAAATTATCAAGTGCGTCTTGGCGTTGCTCTGTTCACAGGAATTTTGTGTTCTCCTTCAGCAAATCTGTTAACAGTGCTACTATACTGCTGAAGGTTGGAACAAACTTCTGGGAGAATCTGCTTAGTCCCAAAAATTGGAGCTCCTCTTTCTTCGAAGTTGGTCATGAAAATTCCTCGAGGACCTTTTGTCTTTGCATTTCAGGGGGATCAACCCTCCATGACAGATGTTATGTCCCAAGAACGTCACCTCTGCTTTTGTGAATTCTGTTTTCTTTAACTTTATTACCAGTTTTGCTTCTCTTAATCGTTCAAAGAGCTCTGCCAACTGTACCATGTGATATTTCCATGACTCACTAAAGATCACTACTTCATCTAGATAGCCTGCACAGTTTGTTAACCCAGCCACAACTCCGTTCATGAGTCTTTGGAATGTGGCGGATGCATTCTTCATTCCAAAGGGCAACACTGTGAATTGTGATGGGGGTGGCACGGTGGCTCAGTGGTTAGCACTGCTGCCTCATAATGCCAGGGATCCGCGTTCGATTCCAGCCTCGGGTGCCTTCTGTGTGGAGTTTGCACATTCTCCCCGTGTCTGCATGGGTTTCTGCCGGGTGCTGTGGTTTCCTCCCACATACGAAGATGTGCAAGTTAGGTGAATTGGCCATGCTAAAATTGCCCATAGTAATCAGGGATATGCATTAGTCAGGGGTAAAATGTAAATGGGGTAGGAGAATGGATCTAGCTGGGTTAATCTTCAGAGGGTTGGTGTGAGCTTGTTAGACTGAAGGGCCTGTTTCCATGCTGTAAGGATTCTATGAGCTGGAGTGATAAACACAGAAATTTCTTTCACTTTCTCTGGTAAAGGTATATGGCAATAACCGAGCAGTAAGTCCAACTTTGTGATGTGACTGCCTCGTCCAACTTTCTCTATACTGTCCTCCAATCTTGGTATTGGGTATGAGTCCAATTTTGAACAGCGTTGACCTTCCAATAGTCCACACAAAATCATTGAATCCTGTCAGGTTTGGGAGATAACCCTCACTCTGACTCGGCTTGATGATATCTTTGTTCAGCATCACATCCAATTCCTTCTGGACCGGTGTTGCTTTAAAAGTATGAAGTCTATGGGGGTGCTGTTTTATCGGAACAGCATTCCCTATTTCTACCTCATGCACAATACCATTAGTCCTCTCCATCTTATTTCTGCATATATCCTCATACTGCTGCAACAAACCTTTCAACTGTGTCCTCTGCTCCTGAGGCAGGTAGTTCACTAGCCTATCCCACTCCTCAAGGACTTCCTCATTGTTTAACATATTTTGAGGCACATCAAACTCCACAACATCTGAATTTGATTCCTCACTCTGCAGGGCAGTAACTAAAATCTGTCTATTTATTAATGTTTCAATATCTTCACATGACATACCCGATACAGTTTTTTTCTAACTGGCATTTTTACCAGATAGTTTACCTGACTCAAGGTTTTCTCAATTTGATAGAGACCACAAAACCTGGCTTTGAAGGGATCTCCTACCTCTAGTAACAATACTAATATGTCAGCCCCATGGGAAAACGTCCGAATTTCAGAGTTTTTATTTGCTACCTGCTTCATTCTATGCTGTGCCCCCTTCAGGTACAGTTTAGCTAACCCACCTACCCAATTTAATCTCTCCCTCACCTCCAATACATAATCCAAGTGTGAGATATCTGACTTTGGACCTGTCAATTTCTCTTTAAATAATTTCAAAGGGCCTCTCACTTCATGTCTGAATATTAAAGGGAGTAGGCTGAATATCAAAGGGAGTAAACTGAGTAGATTCATTTGGGGTATCTTTAAGGGCAAACAATATGAATGGGATAAATTTATCCCAATCATTCAGGTAATCCTGACAATATGCTCTTAAAATGGTCTTCAGGGTCTGATGCCACCTTTCGAAAGCTCCCTGGGACTCAGGATGATATGCACTGGATTTAAAGTGCTGTATATCTAAGCTATCCATGACTTCCTTAAACAGCCTAGTAGTACAATTAGACCCTTGGTCTCTCTGGGTAGCCCATACCATGTGAAGAAAGCTACTAACTCCTCTATGATCCTTTTTACCTTAATACTCTATAATGGAATTGCCTCTGGAAATCTGGTAAACACATTCATTATGGTTAATAAGTACTGGTTCCCACTTTAAGTTCTCAGGAGGAGACCTCCACAATCAATTATAACCTGTGTGAAAGGTTCTTCAAATGTGGGAATTGGCAACAAAGGGGCTGGTTTTATTACCGCCTGTGGCTTACCCACCATTTGGTATGTATGACATGTACAGCAAAAGGTAACCACACCCTTGCGCATTCCAGACCAATAGAAATACTTTAGTACCTTAGCCTGAATTTTCTGTACACCTAGGTGACCTCCTACAGATAGTACATGTGTCACCCATATGTTACTAGCAAAACTATCTGGTGCACTCCTGCCCATTTCCCCTCTGCACTAACCTGCCGTGGTCTCCATTTCTGCCTTAAGATTCTATCTTTCAGATAATAACTCTCTAGAATATTCTCTGCTTCCTTTCCTGAGTATGCATCAACATATATATCTTTTATTGTCTCATCTTTCTGTTGTAAGTCTATTAGCTTTTCAAGACTAAACACTTCTGCCTGAGCTTCTGACTGTTCAGGTTTTTCCTGCACCATTACGTCAAACTGGGTATCCGCTGACTAAACCTCGACTCCTTCATCTTTCCCTTCCGTTTCTGCTTTGTGCTGTGACTTACTACACAGCCTGGGAAAATCCTAGAGTTTTGTTTTTAACTCCTCAGTTCCCTGGTCTTCCTTGGACTTCTCCAAAACAAGGGGTGTCACTCCCACCTTGGATCCTGCTAAATCATTTCCAAGAACAAACTGAATTCCTGGAACGGACACTCTGTCCATCACTCCTACTGTGACTGCCCCAGTCTTGAGTTGGAACTCCAACCTGATCTTACATAGGGAAACACTAAACTTCTGTCCCACCTAAATGCTGTCCATCTATCCCAAAAATTAATACTGTCTCGGGTAAAAGGTCAGGAAGGGTTCAAGTACATTCATCTCTTACTATTAGAGACTGATTAGATCCTGTATCTCTCAAAATTATAACTTCTTGTCCTTCTCCCCCTGTTCTTTCTGAGTAAACTTTACCCACAGAGGCGAATTCTTTGTTGAGATCAGGCACTAACTCCATACCCAGCCCCTGCCTAGGTCGTGCACTCTCCTGCAGCTCCTAAGCTCATCTTGGGGTCTCCTTTATTACCTTCATTAATGCCACTGGCTTAGCTTCTTTTACCACATCTTTTCCCACAGTGCCTTTCTTTAATAACCAGCACTGTGACTTTACATGTCCCACTTTCTGACAGTGAAAACACCTTTTCCCAGTGCCTTTCTTAAACCACCAGCACTGTAATTTTCTGTGTCCCACTCTTTTACAGTGAAAACACCAGAGGCTTTTCACCTCCTTTCCACACTCATGGGCCTCTTTTTAAACCTGTAGTAAACAATTACCAGTGTACTCTACTCTTTGTTTTGTCATGTAGGATCTCCCCTTCTCTTAACTTCTATCCCTCACAGGATGAAATTCTTGCTGGAAGCTAAACTTTGCTTTATGCACCAATGTGGATTCATCTGTCATCTCTGCTGCTGTCCTGACTTCTTGAACTTTCTGTTCATCCACATGAATTCTTATCATCTCTGGAAGGGAGCTTTTAAAACCCCTCCAACAGAATAATCTCTTTTATAGCCTCATAGGTCTTATCTTTTTTTAAGGCCCACATCCATCTAACAAAATGACTATGTTTAATTCTTTCAAACTCAATATAAGTCTGACCTGCTTCCTTCTTTATGTTTCTGATCCACTGTCTATACAGTCCTGGTACCAATTCACAAGCACTCAAAATAGCCTGTTTGACATCTTCATGGTCTCTTGACACCTCATCTGACAGCACTGCAAATACCTCACTAGCAATGCCTACCAGGTTAGTTTGAACTAGCATTGCCTATATGTCCTTTGACCACTCCATCTGCTTAGCCAAATTTTCAAGTGAAATTAAGAAGGCTTCAACATTTTTCTCATCAAATGTAAGTGTCTCAATATATTTGTGTATATCGTTACCTTCTCTTTTCATCTCCACCCTGTGGACTTGACTTTCCTGACTAAGTCACAACTTCTGAAGTTCAAATACTCTCTCCTCTTCTCTTTCTTTTCTCTCTCCTTTTCTTCTCTCTCTCTCTCTCTTTCTCTTTCTTCTCTCTCTCTCTTTGCTCAGCTAAGAACCTTCTCTCTCTTGCTTTTTCCTCTCTCTTTCTCTTCTCTCTCCCTTTGTTTATCTTCTAATTCCATTTTCCTCAATTGTAATTTGAGTTTTTCTAACTCTACTTGTCTATTTCTCTGACACATCTAAGTGCTTGAGTAGCTCCCTTTATATTTTAAGCTTTACTTTTGTCCTTGGTTAAACTCACTTCTAAACTTTCTTTGCTAATTCTAAACTATCATCTTTCTCCTTTCTTCTAAACTTTCTTGGCAATTTTGGGAATCATCTTCAAACCCCAGAATCTCTTTCGTAATTTTAAGAGGCATTTCTCTCACTTTGAATTTAACTAACCACAAGTAATCAAAATTAAACAAAATGTCTCACCTACATTTTATTTAAAGATCTAGGACACTAATTGGCAAGTGTTTAAATCTTCTGGGATCTTTCGTATCCCAAAACTGTTCAAATTTGTCCAAATCTCAGACTGGATCTGTCTAAACCTGTCCAAATCACAGACCCAAGCCCCCAGACTGTTACAACATGGTGGTAAACCCTGCTGCTAATTAAGCCAAACACTCAGAAAAGCTCACCTTCCCTTATAATCTGTTAAAGTATGAATGACAGAACTACCCAAATTCCACTATTTAAAGAAAAAAATATTGATTTTATTCTTTAACTCTAAAAGTGAACATTAAACAAAAACTATGTACAACTCTATACCTCCTTTCTCTTAAAAGTTTGTGATCTACCTCCCACTCTAGAATAGTATACTGATCCAATAAGAGCCCCTATTAAAATTACAGCAACTTAATTTTCAAAACCAGACAGTGGCTGTCATCTCCAGTGACTGTCTTCCTCTGTTTGTCGATCCCCCTGGATCATGTTTGGTCTTCTGCTGCAAAGACGTTTCATATGAAAAAGATACCTTTGATAGAGAGTGTTTCTCGGGCAGTCTCTCAATGGCAGTTGGTGCTGTTTCCCTCTGGTTAACTCTCAAAATGCCAGCTTATTTATACCCCAAACGTCAGACCAGACCATTTCATTAGTTCAATGCTATCAAAACAGTAAAAACACAAATTCAATTTGCTTTTATTATCCTCGAGCATTATTTAAATTATTTCGTTAAATTGAAATGGTGGTCAAGACAACCGAGGTATCTATTTCACAGCCAAATGTTACATATTTTCAATTTTCTATACACTCTGAGACTGCTAGTCAGTCACATCACAGGTACCTGCAAACTCTCACTGCCAAAACAGCCTTTACTCTCTCTTAAAGGTACAGTACACACTTCAACCTCATAACACTAGAGATTCAGCTCATGTTCCTGGGCTCCAGGTTCAAAACCCACTCTGGCAGATGGTGGAATTTGAATTCAACAATAATTTGAAATTAAGTGCCTAGTGATGACCATAAAGCCAGAGCCAGTTGTTAGGGAAAAACGCATCTGCTGTCCATTGAGGAAGGGAATCTGCTGTCCTTACCTGGTCGGGCCCACATGTGACCCCAGACCCTTAAATGGTTCAGATGGTGATGCCCAATTCCTGTGAATGAATAATAAACTGTTTTGGGGAAAATCACCAGTCTCGGAGTCAGAGTCGGGGGTTCAGTGACAGAGTTTATTGCACAAGGAAATACCGGAGCTCCGGGGAGAGAAAGAGGCCAACAGTACCGTGGTCAATTCCAAGTCTTCTCTCGACCGGGAGCACATGTCGAGAAATATTTATTCATCTTGTGATACAATAGGTCAGTGATGAGATTATTAACTTTTTACATAGATTGTTTATAGTAATTGTTACAGAATCAGTGATAGTTTTGACACAGTCTTTGTCAGTCTCAGTGCAGTCTTTGTTAATTTACATGCAGTCATTGTCAGTTCCAGTGTAAGTAATGTCAGTTTCAATGCCTGCATTGCTGTAGTAATGGGCGATAATCACTTTTCCTGAGAAGGACGATTACTGCGGCCCTGTCTATTAACATTTTGTATTGAATCTGTATCAAATTGTTAACATTTCTATAAGTGGTGCTGGCTGGACCCAGATATTTCAATGGGCAGTGTTCGTTACTCATGTGTATACTCTCCCCCACCCGCCCTAAACTAATCAAGTGCATTGTGCTGGCATTCTGGTGACCTCAGTCGGTGTCTGTATCTGCTCTGCTGTTTCTCTCCATATTGTGATCTGGCGGCCATCTTATGTGTCAAGTTTGACAACTGACGGCTCAGCGGCCATCTTGTGTGTCTGTGTGCCTAGTGCCATCTCCCTCTTCAAAACAAACCTAAACTGGATCTGGAACTGTCTCTGTCGAATGGTGAGGAGCATGAAAGATGAGTCTGGAGGTGCCAGCCATCAATGTCCTCAGGAACCTAGAGGCAAGGGGAGGACCAAGTTCTTGCCTGGTAAACTCCTCGTAAAACAAATATGATAACCTCCTGGGGGATAAAAGAAAGGACCAACCGTGCATTTATATAGCAGCTTTCACAACCTCAAGGTTCTCAAAACATAAGCTTTTTCTGCTGCAAACAAGGGTAGACCACTCAGCCCTTTGATCCTCGTCTGCTATTCAATAAGGTCATGGCTAATCTGATTTTGACCTCAATTCTATATTCCTGCATATCCCCAATAATATTTCCTTCTCTTAGTAATCAAAAATCTGTCTTAAAGGTATTTAAAATTCTGCATTTAATGCCTTTTGAGGAAGGGAATTCCAAAGATTCACAACTCTCTGAGAGAAAAAAATGCTTCCTTATCTTTGTCTTAAATGCTACCCCCTTTTTTTAATAATACTTTTAGATTCTAGGTTTTCCCACAACAGGAAACATCCTTTCAACATCAATCTGGTCAGATCACTCAGGATCTTAAATGTTTTAATTAGGTCACCTCTAAACTCCTGATTAAACTTCGTTAGAGATAAGAAGGTTGAGAGGTGACTTAATAGAGACATATAAGATAATCAAAGGGTTAGATAGGGTGGACAGGGACAGCCTTTTTCCAAGAATAGTGATGGCGAGCACAAGGGGGCAGCTTTAAATTGAGGGGTGATAGATATAGGACAGATGTCAGAGATAGTTTCTTTACTCAGAGAGTAGTAAGGGTATGGAATGTTTTGCCTGCAATGGTAGTGTATTCGCCAACTTTAAGTACATTTAAGTTGTCATTGGACAAGCATATGGACATACATGGAATAGTGTAGGTTAGATGGGCTTCAGATTGATCGGCGCAACATCGAGAGCCAAAGGGCCTGTACTGCGCTGTAATGTTCTATGTTCTATGTTCTAATGTTCTATATAGGCCTAGCTTGTCAAGCCGTTCCTCATAAGGCAATCGCTCATCCCAGGATCAGGAAGAAAGATGGACAAGGTAACTTAATTAAGTAGAAATTCCAAATCTTGAAGATAGAATGAGCTCCTCGAATCACATTTTTCAATTTTAATATCGGTTCCAGCAGTAATCAGCACAAACCCCTTTTACATGCTTGCATCTCTTACATTCTCATTAAAAGACTAGTCCACAAGAACTAAATACCCTTTTCTCATTCAAAGAGGATATGCCTTTAGAAACCCAGCTGTAAAAAAGCAGCATACAGCAGGCAAGACCTGGTCGTTCAGGTGAGTTTAACTGCTTCCATCTTTTTGTGTTACAATGCATCCATCCAGGGCTATTGTTTAAGATGGGTTGCCAGCGATCCATAGATGAGTGGAACATTGAGGCAGGCAAACACTGGTAAGGACCTGGCCATGGGAGGCAGAGTGACTAGGAAAGTCATGAAGTGAGTAACGTGTATTGAAGCAAAGTGTGCAGGAAAGGCTAAAGTTTTTAATACTAGGAATGGCGGGGTGGAGATGCTGACGATTGAATTTTAAGGGTGGAGTTGCTGATCTTCCTAAAAGGTTCCTGGGGATGGAATTATGTGTACTTTGAAGTTTCTGGGATAGTAATAGTCATGTGACAGGGTACGGTGTAAGTTCCAGGCTTGGAGGAGGAAGTGAATAGTACAGGTCGTTCTGCTATAACGCGTGTTTCGTCAACGCGAATTCGCAATCATGTGTTTGACAATTTGGGGATGTTGTTTCCATAGCGCAAATGTTTAATTTTGCAGTTGGTTAGCTAACGCCCGTAGAGGCTTAAAAGCACAAATTTACAAAGTAACGTGATTACATTGCCAGCATTTTAAGCGCTGTTTCTAAAGCACGATTTTTCTATAATGCGGGATTGCACAAGAACGCAACCATTGCGTTATCGAACAACTGACTGTATCATGTACAAGAAAGGAGAATGAGGACATCTTCCCAATCATGGAAGATTGCAGGATCCAGATCGGCATGGAGATGTTGACAGACATGGACTCATAGGAGAGCACAGGCACATGGATGGTGGCAGTAATTGAGTCCAATTTTTTTTTGAGTGGGGATCAAACACGATTGAGGGAGAGGAGAGGAAGGGAATTGAAATATTTGGAATGTCAAAGGTAATGAGGCCCAGTTAGTGGCTGGTGTGCATGGAAGAAAGTGACAGACAATAGGGTGGCAGGGTGACTCAGAGATCAAGGACCCAGGTTCGATTCCTGCCTCCGGCAACTGTCTGGATGGAGTTTACATGTTCTCCTCATGTATGCTGGGTTTCCTCTTATAGTCCAAAGATATGCAGGTTAGGTGATTGACCACACTAAATTGCCCATAGTGATCAGGAATATGTAGGCTAGGTACATTAGTCAAGGGAAATGTAGAGTAATAGGGTTGGGGAATGGGGCTGGGTAGGATACTCTTCAGAACGTCGGTGTGGACTTATTGGGCCAAATGGTCTGTTTCCAAACTGTAAGGTTTCTATGATTCTATGATAGTAATATGCATCATTTTCGCTGCCTCAAGATTACACAGTCCCCCGCAAGTATCGAGAAATCACAATGGGCCAAAGGTCACCTCACTTGCAGCAGCACAATGGGCCTGCTGAAGTCAACCCATCTCTGCAATGGGTTAATCTGATGAGAATGTATACAGTTGTGGATTCCTTTCTAGGTGGGTGAGTTTTGCATCTGGCTTTCAGGGGTCTCTTTTCTTTGGAAGTGCCAATGAGTCTGAAGGTGCTCAGTATCTGCAAGAACTAGAACAGCAGATGCCAGAAGATTTCATTGCATCCCCAACTCACGCACTGCCTTCTATTTAAGTCCTGCCAGACTGCCTTAGTGCCGCAAATGGAAAATTTAAGTCCAGTATCTTCACAGCTAATTTCTCAAAACACAGCCTAGTGAGACCGAATTAATTTCGCAGTTTGTTAGTTAATACCTACAGAGGTTTAAATGCACAAATTTGCAAAATAACACCAATGGCCTAAAGTAACCTGACTGCTCTAAGTGAAAGTTTAACGCATGATACAGCACTGCAGTACCAGGCAAGCACGTAGGCTTATTAGATTCAGTTGTCCATTTCAATGGCAAATGGCTGTGTAATTCGAAGCTTACACATTCTCATTAGTCTGGTAATTACAGTCCCTCTCCTCAGGCCTGAAGTTTTAAGAAAGCATCTCAGGTTATTGTATGTTTCTGTCCTCTCTCCTCTCCTGGAAGTGCTGGCTTTTGCAGAACACATTGTACCACAGTTAAACATCACACAACGTCAGGTTATAGTCCAACACATTTACTTGGAAGCATTAGCTTTCGGAGCACTACTCCTTCATCAGGTGGTTGTGGAGTATAAGATCGTAGGTCACAGAATTTATACCAAATGTTTGCAGTGTGATGTAACTGAAATTATATATTGAAAAAGACCTGGATTGTTTGTTAAGTCTCTCATCTTTTGGAATGAATATGTTGGTTTCAGTTCTTTCATATGTAAATCACAGAACTTTTAAAAGTTACATTCTCAAGTGAACTTTAACAACTCGTGTCATGTCGGCCCAGATAATGCATTTAAGGGGTGAGCTGCCCTGTGTGAGACTGTTTGTGTCACAATGTTAAGACTGATTCTAATCTAAAAAATGGATTTATAGAATCTTGCAAGGATTCATGAAGTTTTTGAGCAAAATTAAATGTAATTCTGCAAGTATACATTCACCCCACAAACTTATATGTCTATGTGTGCATGTGGGTGTGTGTGTTGGGTGTTTGGATGTGGGTGTTATGAATGTCTGTGAGTCAGTGGTGTATGTGTGTGAGTGTAAAGTGGTATACATCTGTGAGAGGGTGCCTGTGTGTGGGAATGTATGTGTGAGCGTATCAGAGAGGGTCTCCGTGAGTGTATGGGTCTGTAGGAGAGTGTGTGTCTGTACCAATTGCACCAATTGTTAAAGTTCACTTGAGAATGTAACTTTTAAGTGTTCTGCAATTTACGAATGAAAGAACTAAAACCAACATGTTCATTCTAAAAGATGAGAGACTTAACAAACAATCCAGTTATTTTTCAATATATAATTTCAGTTACATCACACTGTAGACTTTTGCTATAAATTCTGTGTATTACAATCTTAGACTCCATAACCAACTGATGAAGGAGCAGCAGTCCAAAGGCTAGTGCTTCCAATTAAACCTATTGGACTATAACCTGGTGTTGTGTGATTTTTAATTTTGTGCACCCCTGTCCAACACTGGCATCTCCAAATCATGACTACTATCGATACCACTAACTGCCAGCTTAAAGTGGAGAGGATCTCCAAGAAGATCGCACATATCGACACAGACATAAGTTTCTACAGGAATGCAGGCAAGCAGAAAAGATCCCAAAAGGATGACGGATCATGAACCCACTCAAGTCGACCTACAACACAGACTACGCAGAGAGACTTTGCCAACGCACCTCTCACAAATTTCTCAATCATCCCATACACCAACTCTACAGCAGGCGCCACAACCTTGAAATTGAGATGGAGTCCACACTCTCAGCCTGCGCTCATGATACAGCAGTACAATTACGCGACATTGCCAAACAGACAAGGTGACAAAACTACACCACTTACATGCACACCGAGAACAAAAAACTGGAGAAACTTGGCATTCTCACCAGGAGTAGCAAAGCCCACCCTGGCACCACAGTGGATAACCACAACCACCTGATGAAGGAGCAGCGCTCCGAAAGCTAGTGCTTCCAATTAAACCTGTTGGACTATAACCTGGTGTTGTGTGATTTTTAACTTTACTAACAAGTACTTTATGGAGGCTTAGAATGATAGTTGGGAGTGCTTTAGTTCAGTTGACTAGGCAGCATTTTTCTCAATGAAGAGTAATGCAACCTGCGTGGATTCAATTCCTGGACAGGCTGTGGTTACTTTTTTTTTAACATTCACTCATAATTGCCCGTAGTGTTAGGTAAGGGGTAAATGTAGGGGTATGGGTGGATTGCGCTTCGGTGGGGCAGTGTGGACTCGTTGGGCCGAAGGGCCTGTTTCCACACCGTAAGTAATCTAATCTAAAAAGTGGCGGTGAGCTGCCTTTGTGAACCACTGCAGTCCACTATGAAGGATAGTCTTTCTCAACCTCCTCCCATCCCTGATGTATGGTGACCCTCAGGTTAAACCACCAGCAGCAATTCCTCTCTAGTGAGAGAAGTAGCTCTATGGTCTGTTAAGACGGTGGTGACTTTATCTTTTCAAATAATAATTGTAGTAATAATTGTTTACGTATGTGCCAGATCAATGTAATTGATTGCATTGTACTTTATTTCAATAAACATATAGGAGATAAAGTAGGTTTTCTGATCATTCTAGATGTGAAAATCCAGTCTTTATTCATTATAATAAAACATACAAATGAAGTATAAAGTAAAAATGAACTGTAAAAAGAACACAGCTCTCCTGCTTGGCATGGCATGGTGGCTCAGTGGTTAGCACTGCTGCCTCACAGCGCCAGAGATCCACGTTCAATTCTCAGTTTTGGGTGACTGTCTGTCTGTGTGGAGTTTTTACATCCTCCCCCGTGTCTGTGTGAGTTTCCTCCATTTGCTCTGGTTTCCTCCCACAGTCCAAAGCTGTGGAGATAGTTTTGCCATGTCAAATTGCCCCATAGTAACAGGGATGTGCAGGCGAGGTGGACTAGCCATGGGAAATGTAGGGGAATGTGGGGTGCTCTTCAGGGGTTTGGTGCAGACCTGCTTCCACATGGTAGTGATTCTATGATTCTAAAGTAATTGCAAGACTGTGGAATTGATAATGAGAGACAGGAGAATGGCAGATAATTTAAACCAATACTTTGCACCAGCCTTTATGGTGGAAAATTCTATAAACATCCCAAAGATAACAGATCAGGTGGTAATGGGAGGAAATATCTAAAACCATCTCTATCACAAGGGGCAAAATATCTGACAAACTAATGGGACTGAAGGCAGAGATGTGGCCAGGATCTGTGGGCCTGCATCCAAGGATTTCAAATTAAGTGGCTGTAGAGATGGTGGAGCCAATGAATCAAAATATTCCAGAACTCACTGGATTCCAGGACAGTTCCAACAAATTCCAAAACCAGTAATGTGACACCCTTGATCAAGAGGGGAGAGACAAAAAGCATGAAAAAACATGAAATAATGGGAAGCGCGGTGGCTCAGTGGTTAGCACAACAGACTCAAAGTGCCAGAGACCCAGGTTCGATTTCAGCCTCAGGCGACTGTCTGTGTTGAATTTGTGCATTCTCCTGGTGTCTGTGTGGGTGTCCTCCCATAAACCAAAGATGTGCAGGCCAGGTGAATTGGCCATGCTAAATTGCCTGTAGCGTGAGGGAATTAGTCAGAGGGAAATAGGTCTGGGTGGGTTACTCTTCGGAGGGTTGGTGTGCACTTGTTGGGCCAAATGGCCTGTTTCCACACTGTACGGAATCCAATCTAAAGGTCAGTTAGTTTAACATCTGTCATTGGGAAAGTGCTACAGACCATCATTATGGAAGAAATAGGACATTTAGAAAAGCTTAATGCAATCAAAAGGGTTAATTGGTTTTGTGAAGGGGAAATCATGTTTCAAAATTTATTGGCATTCTTCGAAGATGCAGCAAGCAGAGTTGATAAAGTGGAAAAGATTGAGGTCGTGTATTTGGACTTTCAAAATGGCAGTGCCTAGGGCCATGCAGCACTCCCTCAGCACCAGACCAGAAGAGTCAGCTTTGATTTTGTTTAAGTCTTCAGGTGAGATGAGAAACCTTGTCTTCTGACTTGAAGGAGTGAGTGTGACCTATTAAGCTGGCACCTTAAACTGTCTGGGGACTGCAAAGTAAGATTGTTCACCTCCAGAGGAAGGAAGAAACAGTTGTAGCCTGAGAAATCTCCGACCAGTTATTCCTCAGCTGCTATCTGGAACAGGAACACGTTTGATTTAGACCTCATTGATAATCATATTTAATCGCTTCTAACAAGTTTAATCAAGTAATCTCTTTTAAAGCTAAGGCATATACCTTTTTGAAAAATAAAAGAATTAAGGGATATGGTGAAAACACGGGTTAGTGGAGCTGAGTCCATGGAATGATTGACCATGATCTTATTGAGTGACGGAGCAGTCTCGAAGGGCCAGACGGCCTATCCCTTCTCCTAGTTCTTATGTTCTATGTTCTTATAACCTAGCCACTCCCTTTTGTTAATCTATAATGCTGAGAGAAGCATAAATGGAGGCACAAACAGAAAATACAGGCTAGATAATTGCTCATAGAACTGGAGACACTTCCATTCACCGGAAATCAGAAGTGCAACATAGGACCTTTAATTCCATTTTTTAATGAGATCTCTAAATTCTTCTGCATTTATTACTTGCAGCCATTTGTTCTCCAAACAAAGATTTAATTAATTGATGAATTATAAGTTGTTTAACAGACTAGCTAGATTAATGTGTCGTGAAGCACAGTAATGTAAGAGTTTTGTCAACACTTCATCCGATGTTATGATACCATTAATCAACAAATCACCTCTTTCTAGGGATTCTGAGGCAATGTAAGCCAAGGGAATATTCAATGACACACTTTCTGAATAAATATTCTGCTTAGTTTCTTAAAGTGGAATTGTCCTGGAGGTAAACCATATGTAGAACACGATGCAGAGTTTATTCATGATGATGTTTCATAAAAATAAAGTGACATTGCGTTTCAGTGTGCTTCACATGACTGTTATGCCTCGAAGTAAATCTGTGATTTACTTGTCAATGATTTTGAATTAAATAAATTAGTTTTATTGTCACATATTGTTATGATTTTATATATAGAAAAATGTTTGTTTCTCTTCTGAAGATTATATTTCACCCATAAGGACAAGAGTAGGCAGTCTGACTCTCCATCCTGCTCCAACCTTCTAGATCATAGATTATCATTTATCTCAATTCCCATATGATTCTCAATCTCTGTCCTGAACTGGTTTAGTGATTCATCTGGGGTGGAGAATTCTGAAGATCCACCTACCTTCAAGATGTTTGGCCATTGTGAATATAATTCAAATGATTTCATTGTCCAAACCCTGTAATCTGAGACTAAATACTTCAGTTAAAGGTTTTGCATGTAGTTTCCTTTCACTCACACTGTTCTTATTCCATCTCCCAATACACTGACTTTTATTGAGTTTTAGTGACAGATAAACTCTCAGCCAGCTAATTGAAACAGTGACCTCATTAGTAGTCCCATACTTCCTAAGAGCTGCTAGCTGTCAGAGAACATAATTGTTCAGTAAGTTCCTCGAAGAATGATTAGCAGCAAATTAATTAGCAAATCAGTTGTATTTTTCTTTTCAACAATCAATCAGCATATGATTTTTTTTAAAAAACTTGTGCTGCAGATAATAAATTTGTATTAGTAACAAAAACAATAGTTTTGCCATTGTTTGTTCAGATGCAGTACATTGAAGCATTATTACAGAAGGGCTTATGCCCGAAACGTCGATTCTCCTGCTCCTTGGATTCTGCCTGACCTGCTGCGCTTTTCCAGCAACACATTTTTCAGCTCTGATCTCCAGCATCTGCAGTCCTCACTTTCTCCGAACATTAATATAGTGTTGTAAATGTAGCTTAGATCTTCATTAATCTTCACTATTTAACTATTAGCTTGCTAATAGGTATAAAAAGTGAACTTGGAAACGTCGGTCTGCCTTTCCAAAGTAATCATTTTCACATATTGTCAGCTCATGCCCCGGGATACAGAAAGCAACACCAATGTACTATTGCACTGACACTACTTAAAACTGTTTCTGTGTTTACTTTGGGAAGTGAAGATTAATTTCATTCTCAGTAATGCATTTAATTTTTTTTTTAACTTATGATCATGTCTGCACGAGCTACAAATGTACCCAACTGGTTAGATCAGAACGCAAAAACAAATTCAGAACAGACTCATTGAACATCTAAGAGGGGAAAAGACAAATTATTTGATATCAAAAGAGCCTCAATCATAATTTAGTGAAAGGTCTCTACACAAAATGTGAAAGCAAATTTTCTTTCTTCAAGATGCTGACAGATCTACAGGATACATTCTGATCCTCTGATTTCTTTTACAAATTTCTAACATACTTTTTCTACATCACTCATATCTCTGAGATTGTCAAAGGGCTGATGCCTTTGGTTTCCTTGCTGAATAACAGTTCCTGCTGTGATGGATAGCAGGTTAGTAGATTCCTGGAGACATTATGTTTTAACCTGGATAAACTAACCAATGCTTGTTCTTTCCCAGCCTTCTAATGTAACCTTAGCCTTTGCACTTGGTGAGCTTTGAGAGATGCCAGCTGTTACAGTGGAAAGTGGTATTAAACAGCCAATTTGTTACAGCAATGTATTTTTCTGTAGTTCTTTCAGAAAGATCATCTTTCAGATGAGACTTCAGACTGAGTTGTAAAAGATTACACAGCACTATTTCAAAGCAAAGCAAGGGAGTTCTCTCAATGTCCTGTCAATATTTAGACATCAATGAATGTCACAAACAAAAGATATTATCTGGTCATTAATATGTGAAGAGAGTTACCTCAGATTACAACAGGATCTGGACCAGATGGGCCAATGGGCTGAGAAGTGGCAGATGAAGTTTAATTCAGATAAATGCGAGGTGCTGCATTTTGGGAAAGCAAATCTTAGCAGGACTTATACACTTAATGTTAAGGTCCTAGGGAGTATTGCTGAACAAAGAGACCTTGGAATGCAGGTTCATAGCTCCTTGAAAGTGGAGTCGCAGGTAGATACGATAGTGAAGGCGGCGTTTGGTATGCTTTCCTTTATTCGTCAGAGTATTGAGTACAGGAGTTGGGAGGTCATGTTGCGGCTGTACAGGACATTGGTTAGGCCACTGTTGGAATATTGCATGCAATTCTGGTCTCCTTCCTATCAGAAAGATGTTGTGAAACTTGAAAGGGTTCAGAAAAGATTTACAAGGATGTTGCCAGGGTTGGAGGATCTGAGCTACAGGGAAGGCTGAACAGGCTGGGGCTGTTTTCCCTGGAGCATTGGAGGCTGAGGGGTGACCTTATAGAGGTTTATAAAATTATGAGGGGCATGAATACGATAAACAGACAAAGTCTTTTCCCTGGGGTTGTGGAGTCCAGAACTAGAGGGCATAGGTTTAGGGTGAGAGGGGAAAGATATAAAAGAGACCTAAGGGGCAATTTTTTCACGCAGAGGGTGGTACGTGTATGGAATGAGCTGCCAGAGGATGTGGTGGAGGCTGGTACAATTTCAACATTTAAGAGGCATTTGGATGGGTATATGAATAGGAAGGATTTGGAGGGATATGGGCTGGGCGCTGGCAGGTGGGACTAGATTGCGTTGGGATATCTGGTCGGCGTGGACGGGTTGGACCAAAGGGTCTGTTTCCTTGCTGTACATCTCTATGACTCTATGACTCTATGTTGAGGCGAATCTTATAGGAGCCTGAACGATGTGGGCTAGGACAGAGTTTGTGGACATGAAAACAAGTCAAAGCCCATCTCGACACTACCACATATTGTTGTTTTGTCGTTGCCTTGATCGTCCAGAGAGACTCTGCTCATTGATGTTGCCGGGATAGTGAAGACTCATCCACAGAGTACTTTGTGAGAGAACAATTGACTCTTTTACCCCTAGGAATTGGCAAGTCCATATGTTTGAGACACAGCTGATTATGTAGCAGATTCTAAAACGTTTAACCACGGAGAATCTCGCTGTGCTGAATATTACTCTTGGGTTTTACTGGAACTAACATTCCTTCCCTGTTAAAATTACAAACATAATTCCTTCAATTCCCATCTCAATGTTGGGCGCAAATCACAATCTTTCACAATTTTGACAAGCGGTGTGGTGAGTTTCTCACTTGGCACCAGTGAGTGCCAGTTAAGGGGGATTTTTTAATTTACCCACAGAATGTGGATGTTGCTTACTGAGTCAGCATTTACTGTCAATCCCTAATTGCTGTAGGTCTGGAGTCAGATGTAGGCAAGATCACGTAAGGATGGCAGCTTCCTTCCCTGCAGGTGAACTAGATGGGATTTTTCCTGATATCAGTAATAGCTTCATGGTCATCATTAGACTCTTAAATCCAGCTTTTTATCATTGAATTCAAATTCTACCATCTGGTGGGAGGTGAACCCAGGTCTCCAACATGACCTGGGTCTCTGGAGGAATGATAATACCACATGGCCATCATTTTCCCCAGTATTGCTTGCTATGTGCCTTGTTAATGGCCCAACTCAGCCATGAATACTCAGCTTCTTATCTAACCCAGCCCAGCAAACAAGCTAGATGTTGAGAAAACCCAGCATGGGAATCCGAATGGGTACCTGGCAGATTTAGCTCTGAAGAACCTCCATGCTGCGTCTGACAAAACTGATCTTGGGGCATGATCCTCAGGTACAAACTGCATGTACCCCTCATTCCTGGACACTGACGTCCAGCATTTGCCAACCCCCCCCCCCCACCACCACCATGATGGCACTTCTTCAATGCATTGGTGCAGTACTCTGGAAGCACAGAATGGCATTGCAGCACCAGTAAGTGGACAGCAGCAAGGACACTTTACATGGAGGGACAGGCACCCAGCTTAGATTGGACCAGGCTGCATCTCAGAGCTGCTTGCTCACTCTTTTAGCACTTGCTAATCTAGCAGCTTGCCCGCACGCTCACACCATCCATGGCTTGCCTTGCCATGTCAATTAGCACAACCATTCAACCAGGTGACTTGTCTCACTGGTTAATATGTTACACGGCAAAGACACAGCAGATTCAGCAAGCAAGCAGCCATGTCTCAGAGTCTGAGGGGAGTAGTCCTCACCAAGGTTCATAGAGGCATCCATCAGTCAGGAGGTCCCAGCACTGTTAATCAAGAATATCCTCCTGGGGCATTGAACACAATCTGGTTCCCTGTTGGGGTGATCTTGGTGAGAGAAGTTAGTGCTTCTGTAATATGGAGAGTGGGGCATGGTCAGTCCAGTGGTGCCATAGCGACCAGGTTGGGACATGGGATAAAATGACAAGATTTAGAAAATCTACAACCATCAATCAGGGCTCTGAGAACATCTCTTCAGGGTCTGGCACGTTAAGTTTGCTCAAAGGGGTGGACCCCAGTCAGTCTGTCAATTCTGTTCATAGAAACTTAGGGGAAAGTGGGGGAGGGGGGAATGGGTCATGAACAGCCTGGAAGGAGACTCAACAAATTAGTCTTCAGCACCAAGGCTGATGTGGGAGGGACAGAGAGTTATGGAGGAGGGAGAATGGTATCTCTTGGGGTGGGGGTGGGGCAATATGGTAAAGCATGATGGGAAGAAATGTCATGAGGGAGGGTGTTGCATTCACACTCAGGAGCACCCTGGCTACAACGAGGTATTGAGACTGGAAGGGGGGGAGGGATATCAGTGAATGACCATGTTTGGCATGCCCCTCAAAGACCAGGTGCTTGGGTGGAAGGAAGGTGCAGGCCTGTACCCGCAGGTTGGGTGGGGCCTTGGAGGTCAGAAGCCTGCGGGGTTTTATAGGGAATCAGATGCTCAGGGGCTGGCTGACACTTCGAGGTAGAGGGTTCAAGCCATTGGCTGCAGAGCGCTCACTGTCACCTTCCATTGTGCTGGGAATGGCAACATGTACAGTGGGGAAGAAAATGTTGGATCTGGGCCAAGCACAGACAGGTGGGACTTGTTTAGTTTGGGATTATAGTCGGCCTGGACTGTTGGTCCGAAGGGACAGTTTCCGTGCTATTTGACTCTATGACTCTTATGAAATGGCTGCGAGCAAATCCAGAGTAAGCTTGGCCCGTGAGGGAAGGAGATGCAAGATCCAGCAAGGTTAAGGGTTTAAAAGGAAAGAACATTACACATAGGCCAGTGCAGTGTGCAGGATGCAGAGCTGTGGGGTGTTAGTCCCTAGCCATCTTAATGCATTGGGAGAAAGTGAGGACTGCAGATGCTGGAAATGAGAATCAAAGATTTTGGTGCTGGAAAAGCATAGCCGGTCAAGCAGCTTATGCCTGAAACGTCAACTCTCCTGCTCCTCGGATGCTGCCTGACCAGCTGTGCTTTCCCAGCACCACATGTTTTGATCCAAATGCATTGCCCCTCTCTTTGTGTATAGCATACCCCTGCCACTGACATTGCTAAAGGTATCAGACATACGCGTGATGGCATGAGAGAATACAAATGATACACGGGGTGGGCCTGAAGCAGCCACAGCCCTCTTTACGCCTTGTGAATGAGACAAGTTGTGAGAGCTGCAGAGTGGTATGTACTAGCTGAGGGGACATGGATGTCTCTGCATAGAGGAACTGTCCTGTCCAAACCTGTGAGGTGCTCCTTGCCCTCAAAGGGAGTGAGGAACCCAATATCCCAATTTTAGATTCATTCTGCCCTACTATGGGCTGTTCTCGCCTAGAATGAGAGAAAAGTAGGGACTGAGACAACACTGAACTTGGTGGCATCCTCAGGTCTAGCTACCAGGGGCGGGTAGCATGGACTCCTCTGACGGTGCTCCAGGAAAAGGCTGGCCTTGCCCTGCACACCCACTCAATCAATATCTCCAGCACCGTTCCGGAGATTCTCGGTGCCCACATCCTCTTGTCCAACATCTTCAGACTCCGCCGTTGATCGAGCAGGGCAGTGCTTGTCTGGGTGCACATTGACCTTTTAAAGATGGCGCAGGTACATGGGATGCTGGTCCTTTGACAGATATCAATTCAGGAATGAATTCTTCTGGAAACACTGGATGGCAAGGTAGAACCGGATTCAGAATGTGACAGACACCATTGGGGTGGAGTAGAGAGTTAATGTGGCAAGTTTGATAAGATACAATGGGAAATCTCGTCATGCCCTTGTAGTGATTCAACTGAGGGCCAGATGGATCTCACTGACTATCAGATCCTGTTAACCTGCGGCAGTCAGGAAGCCCTGGCTGACAGATATTAACAGGAGATTCAGAGATTCTCCTCATTCTAGGGACTGGCTTGGAGCTGATTGGTCAGAGCCGATGTACTGTGCACATGTGAATAAAAGGTGACTTTGTGATGGGAGACTGGCCACTGTGTAGTTATTTCAGCCCTCATGATAGAAATCCCTTCAAAGAATTTGAAGCAGCTAAGGACTGAGCCCCCGTTACTATTTGTAGGAGCTGGCACTGGGCGAATTGGGGATTGCTGCTTTAGGTTATAAAGCACTTCAGCCTGACCTGAGTTTTTCAATATTTTCCTTAAAGGAAGGGAATATTTCCGATCACGTCAACTCTACAGCTCAATGCCAACATTTGTTGAGGCTATCTTTAAAGACTGAGAAGGGGATCGTTATACAATTGGATATAAGAAAAGTTAATTTTGAAATGTGCAGAAATAATTAAAAGGATTAAAGAAAGCAGGCTGCAGGCAAATTTCAGAAAATTATAATATTTTGCAACTTTGATCTTCAATACCATGATGACTCGCAACCAAAATTGAAAACCAGGACATTTTTGGTGGTTACAGTAATTGATTTTATTAGCTAATAGATTGATCACAAAAATGAAGGGTTTTGTTATTTAAACACTTAGTTCTTACTTCTAATTGGGATCAATAGCTTGAATCTTAAACTAGTGGGAAAACAGTCAATGGAAAGAACTGTGAAGCTAGCAAATGAATCTGGATAATTAATGAACCAACATACAGTCCAGACTTATTTGCTTCACCTCAATTTGTCCTTATTTTAAGCTAAAAAAGACATGAGGGGCATATGTTTTTACAGAGGGTGGTTCGCGTGTGGAATGAACTTCCCAAGGAAGTGGTGGATGTGGGTACAATTGCAATGTTTAACAGATATTTGGATCGGTGTATGAATAGGAAGGGTTTGGAGGGTTGTGAGCCAGGAGCAGGTAGATGGCGCTAGTTTAGTTTGGGATTATGTTCGGTATATATTGGTTGGATTGAAGGGTCTATTTCCGTGCTGTATTACAAGATCATAAAAAGTTAAACTTTTCACACACTTTTAATGAGGGGTCCACTACAGTTGAAGATATTTTACCAGGAGTTAGTGATGAAAGAAAGAATGATTGGTTACTTCCAATGAGGTAGTTTTGAACTGTAAAGTAGCCCTTGTTCTACCAGACCATAGGGTGTTCTCTCATTAAAGGGAGAGAGAGAGAGAGAGATGACTGGTGGTGGTTTAACCTGAGGGTCACCATTGAACATAGGATGATACAGCACAGTACAGGTCCTTCGGCCCTTGATGTTGTGCTGACCTGTGAAACCGACCTGAAGCCCATCTAACCTACACAATTCCATTATCATCCATATATTTATCCGATGACCATTTAAATGCCCTCAAAGTTGCGAGTCTACTACTGTTGCAGGCAGGGCGTTCCACACCCCTACTACTCTCTGAGTAAAGAACCTACCTCTGGCATCTGTCCTAAATCTATCACCCCACAGTTCAAAGCTATGTCCCCTCGTGCTAGCCATCACCATTTGAGGAAAAAGGCTCTCACTGTCCACCCTATCTAACCCTCTGATCATCTTGTATGTCTCTATTAAATCACCTCTTAACCTTCTTCCCTCTAATGAAAACAGCCTCAAGTCCCTCAGCCTTTTCTCATAAAACCTTCCTTCCAAACCAGGCAACATCCTGGTAAATCTCCTCTGCACTCTTTCTAATGTTTCCACACCCTTCCAATAATGCAGTGAGCAGAAATGTATGCAATATTCCAAGTGCAGCCGCACCAGAGTTTTGTACAGCTGCAACATGATCTTGTGGCTCTGAAACTCAGTCCCTCTACCAAGAAAAGCTAACACACCATATGCCTTCTTAACAACCCTATTCAACCTGCGTGGCAACTTTCAGGGATCTATGCACATGGACACCAAGATCTCTCTGCTCATTCACACTACCAAGGACCTCACTATTAGCCCAGTACTCTTTATTCCTGTTGCTCCTTCCAAAGTGAATCATCTTGCACTTTTCCACATTAAAGTCCATTTGCCAGCTCTCAGCCCAGCTCTGGAGCTTATCTATGTCCCTCTGTAACCTGCAACATCCAGTGTAACCACACTGTCCACAACTCCATCAATTTTAGTGTCATCCGCAAATTTACTAACCCATCCTTCTATGCCCTCATGCTGGTCTTTTTTAAAAATGACAAAAAGCAGTGGCCCCAAAACATATCCTTGCCATACACTGCTAGTAACTGAATTCCAGGATGAACATTTCCCATCAGCCACCACCCTCTGTCTTCTTACAGCTAGCCAATTTCTGATCCAAACTACTAAATCACCCTCAGTCCCATGCCTCTGTATTTTCTGCAATAGCCTACCGTGGAGAAGCTTAACAAACGCCTTACTGGAATCCATATACACCGCATCAACTGCTTTACCCTCATCCTCCTGTTTAGTCACCTTCTCAAAGATCTCAATAATGTTTGTGAGACCCAACGTACCCTTCACAAAACCATGTTGACTATCCCCAATCAACTTATTCATTTCTAGATAATTATAAGTCCTAACTCTTACAACCTTTTCTAACACTTTACCCACAACCGAAGTAAGGCTCACTGGTCCACAATTACCAGGGTTGTCTTTACTCCCTTTCTTGAACAGGGGACAACATTTGCTATCCTCCAGTCTTCTGGCACTACTCCTGTAGACAATGATGACATAAAGATCAAATCTAAAGGGTCTGCAATCTCCTCCCTAGCTTCCCAGAGAATCCTAGGATAAATCCCATCCGGCCCAGGGGATGTATCTATTTTCACACTTTCCAGAACTGCTAACACCTCCTCCTTATGCACCTCAATCCTATCTAGTCTAGTAGCCTGTATGTCAATATTCTCCTTGACAACATTGTCTTTTTCCTGTGAGAATATTGACAAAAAAAAATTCATTTAGGGCCTCTCTTACCTCTTCGGACTTCACACACAACTTCCCACTACCATCCTTGACTGCCCTAATCTTACTCTCGTCATTCTTATATTCCTGGCATTGCTATAGAAAGCTTTGGGGTTTTCCTTGACCTACCTGCCAAATAATTCACATGTCCCCTACTGGCTCTTCTTAACTCTCACTTTAGGTCTTTCCTAGCTAACTTGCCACACTCAAGCACCCTAACTGAGCCTTCACGTCTCCTCTTTACACATGTCTCCTTGTTCCTCTTGATTTGGAGATGCTGGTGTTGGCGTGGGGTGTACAAAGTTAAAAATCACACAATAACAGGTTATAGTCCTACAGGTTTAATTGGAAGCACACTAGCTTTCGGAGCTATTGTCCAACTAATTTGGACAATAACCTGGCATTGTGTGATTTTTAACTTTGTTCCTCTTGAGAAGAGATTCAACGTCTTTAGTAAACCACAGTTCCATCGCTCGACCACTTCCTCCCTGCCTGTCAGGTACATACTTATTGAGGACGCACAGTAGCTGTTCCTTGAATAAGCTCCACATTTCAATAGTGCCCCTCCCCTGCAGTTTCCTTTCCCATCCTATGCATCCTAAATCTTGCCTAAACACAACATAATTGCCTTTTCCCCAGCTATAACTTTTGCCCTGCAGTATATACCTATCCCTTTCCATCACCATGATCCCAGGTGAGAGAGAAAGCCCTTTATGATAACCTCAGCTCATGTGGCAATTGAATGTCTGCCATTAGTATCGCTTTACATTATACACTAGTCATCCAGCCAAATGAGCCAGCCAACCCACTTTGGTAATATAGTGTACTCCAGTAAAGTAGGAAATGTAGCAACTAATTTGCACAAAGCAAGTTGCTACTAACAGCAGAGAGATGTTGAGTTGATACTATATATTTGTGATGTTGATTCAGGGATAGATATTGGCCAGACCACCATGGATATCTCCCTGCTCCACTTAAAACTAGTGCCATGGTATCTTCTATTTGCATCTCAGAGTCTGATCAGAACAACAGCACCTCTGAAAGTGCGGCACTCCCTCAAATCTACACTAGCCTGTCAGATTTGACTTTGGTGTGCAGCGCTCTCCAGTGAGAACAGAACAGGTGATGTTCTGATTCAGTGTTCCAAATGACAGGATTTCAGAGGTGGCCATGTCATCCATGTTATGTTGGAAGGTAAATCTCAGTTTTCAATTGTGTGATTGAAATTTCCATCAAAGTAATTTTTTTCTCTTTGGTACAGCTGGTGTTAGACGGAGCAGCTTGAAAGATTTGCATTCTAAATAAAGAGTAGCAGCAGAATTTGTCAACTAAAGTAATGGATACAGTGCTGCAAAGTGGAATAACTAATCTGTAATGCAGAACTTGTACTGATACAGAAATATTGTTGAGTTTGTAGAACAGCACGGATAGATACAGTGATCGCATTCAATGATGGAAATCAATGTAGTCACCGATTTTATGTATACCTGATAGATTATTAACAAATATAAAAGACAGAAATCCATTTCAAACATAGGCAATAGAGGAAGTAAAAGACCTTGTAAAGGTCAGATTCCATACTGTTCCCTCTCCTTTCATACTTCCTGCAAAAAAACAAGCTCAGCAATGGAGAATTAATACAAAACGGTTTAACAAAATAATCAGTTTGTTACTGCTGAGCTCATATTTCCATTCAAGGCTGAATAGTTGTTAGGGTAGTTTATAAAATATTTCACTGTACTTTTCATATAAAAGTACATGGAACAATAAATTTCTATTCTATTATAGTTCAACAGAATAGATAGAAGGACTTTCAATTACAATGGGACATACCTAGAGTGATTCTGAAGAACAACAAATTTTCCATTAACCTGAAGAAAACTGAGATCATGTAAAGTTCCTGCCCCATCGTCACGATGTCAAGGCACTCATTGAACACTTGAAGTGGAGTCTCTGCAGCCCATTGATCATGAAAAGCTTGCAGCTAATGGTAAAAAGGTATCAAGGTCTCAGCTAAAGAGAGGAAAAATTGGGGTCAAAGCAAAATACTGCCGATGTTGGAAATCTGAAACAAACACAGAGAATGCTGGAGCAACTCAGCAAGTCAGGCAGCATCAGTGGAGAGTGAAACAGAGATTCGAGTTTAATATGAGTCTTTTTCAGTGCCATGTTCTTCAGTTCTGAAGAATGCTTATAACGGACTTGAAATGTCAACTCTCTTTCTTTCTCCACAGATGCAGCAAGACCGGCTGAGTTTCTCCAGCATTCTCTGTGTTTGTGGTTTTTCTTTGAGGCACAGTGATAGTGTCCCTACCTTTGCACCAGAAGGCCTGGGTTCAACTCCCACTGCTCACGTGGTATTTCATAATATATCCAAACAGGTTGATTTTAAAATGGATCAAAAAGTAACAGTAATATGTTGCTGATGAAACTTGAGTTTGATTTGCTGTTGTCAAATGTACCAAAATGCAGTGAGAAGTGGTGTTTTGCATGCTCTACAGGCAAGCTATACCATACAAAGTTCACCAGGGTAGCAAAACAGAGTGCAGAATTGCAGCTGCAGAGATAGTGTGGAGAGAGAAAGATCAGAATTAACATTGAGAGGCCCATTCCAAAGTTTGTTAGTAACGGGGAAGGCACTGTTGTTGAATCTGCTCATATGTGTATCCAAACTTTTATATCTTCTGCCCAATGGAAGAGGGTGGAAGAGAGTATAACCAGAGTGGGATGAGTCTTTGATGATGTTGGTTGCTTTCCCGAGGCAGCGGAAAGTATAGATGGAGTCAATGGATGGAAGGTGGGTTTGTGTGATGGCTGTGTTCATGACTCTCTATACTTTTTTCTGGTCTTGGGAAGTTGCCATGGCATACAGTGGTACATCTTGATAGAATGCTTTCTGTGGTACATCTATAAAAATTGATGAGAATCTTTGTGAACATGCCAAATGTCCTTATCCTACTGAGGAAGCAAAGACATTGATACCCTTTCTTGGCCTTTGTACTGCAGTGTTACTGTAAAACCATAGCTGGAAATGTGTTGCTGGAAAAGCGCAGCAGGTCAGGCAGCATCCAGGGAACAGGAGAATCGACGTTTCGGGCATAAGCCCTTCTTCAGGAATGGGGAAAGTTTGCCTGCTGGACAAACTTTCCCCATTCCTGAAGAAGGGCTTATGCCCGAAACGTCGATTCTCCTGTTCCCTGGATGCTGCCTGACCTGCTGCGCTTTTCCAGCAACACATTTCCAGCTCTGATCTCCAGCATCTGCAGACCTCACTTTCTCCTACTGTAAAACCATGCCCACATTACTATTGCCATGTCAAATGCTTAGCAAATCATTTTTGAAACTAAAAGAGAAAATGCTGGAAAATCTCAGCAGGTCTGGCAGCATCTGTAAGGAGAGAAAAGAGCTGACGTTTCGAGTCTAACTGACCCTTTGTCAAAGTCATTTTTGAGATGTCGGTAATACAGACAAGGCTGCTCTTTATTGTACATCCTTTGTTATCTTGAGAAAGAGGTTTTGAGTCCTTTGTTTGATTCAGCTGAATGGCTTTCTAAGTCACATTGGTGAAAGTGAGGACTGGAAATTCTGGAGTTCCGATCCGAAAAGTGTGGCACTGGAAAAGCACAGCAAGTCAGGCAGCATCTGAGGACCAGGAAAATCGATGTTTTGGGCAAATACCCTTCATCAGGAAGGGCTTATGCCCGAAATGTCAATTTTCCTGCTCCTTCGATGTTGCCTGACTTGCTGTGCTTTTCCAGTGTGTCGGTAATACAGACAAGGCTGCTCTTTATTGTACATCCTTTGTTATCTTGAGAAAGAGATTTTGAGTCCTTTGTTTGATTCAGCTGAATGGCTTTCTAAGTCACATTGGTGAAAGTGAGGACTGGAAATTCTGGAGTTCCGATCCGAAAAGTGTGGCACTGGAAAGGCACAGCAAGTCAGGCAGCATCTGAGGACCAGGAAAATCGATGTTTTGAGCAAATACCCTTCATCAGGAAGGGCTTATGCCCGAAATGTCAATTTTCCTGCTCCTTCGATGTTGCCTGACTTGCTGTGCTTTTCCAGTGCCACACTTTTCAACTCTAAGTCACATTGGAGGCTATTCAACCATGTGAGTGTGTAATTGGAGTCATATGTAGGTCAGACATTCAGAGGATGAACCAATTAGCTGCATGATCACTTTTGCTTCCAGACCATTTCCAGCTGCACTGAAATTCTCAACCTCCTATGGTGAGATTTGGCCTCAGGCTGCAAGGATTACTGGTTCACATCACTGGCTTAATAGACCTTGATCATAGCCAGATCCTTCCTGCATGTTAGCTGCTACCAAAGGGAAAATCGATTAAGATAATCTATATAAATAATCAGCATGATCAAGCAATCCTACAGGTCAAAGATGCTAAAGAGGGTAGGTCCAATTGTCTGGCTTAGTTGCTTATATCAAAGGCCTTTACTCTTTAAATTCACTCTAGATTTTTTTATTTTGTTATAGATATTTTCTGTGTTGACCTATTGAGAGATGTTATTGTAAACCTCAAGAGCAGGTAAGACATGAACTCAGGATCTCTCAGCGGCTCATGGGTAGGGACACTACAACTGCATCACAAGAGCCCTTTCAGACCAGGATGCTATCTCTCAAATCAGAGCTCAGGTTTGTCAAATTTCTCTTAAAACAAAGAAGTGCAAATGACTGCTGTCCTGCCCAAGGGGTACCAGACTTGCTGAGCATGTTTTTACACAGTGAGCTCATCCATGTCGAGCCTGTGTAGTGGCCAAAGGAAGAATTGGGGCTGTGTGCCATTGACACAAGGAGGTAGAAGTTCATTGCAACAAACCAATCAGCATGGAGATCATCACCCTGATAGGGAGTGAGTAACTTCGACAGCAGTAAAGCAGCTGCTGGTGCAACAGCATTGACAACCAGGGCTTTGATGATCGGTATTTATCTAAACCGGGGATACATGTGCGGTCTGTTAGAAACAAAATCCTTTGTGATTTGCCTCAAATGAATCCATAGAGGATAAATAATTTTTGATTGTTAATTTTAAGGAGACAAGCAATTATTTAGTCATACTATTGGTGCAATGCATATTCTTTCCTCTCTCTCCTGGTGAGGAAATGCCTAACCAAATTTTCAAGTTACTGTTGCTGTCTCTCAACATTATATGTTAGTCCTGGCATTTTCAGTGATCTTAGGAAAGGCTTGAACTTTTCTTCAGCACGTAGATGAAGACAGTTGGAAGATGAATTGTGTGAACTCTGCCATTGCCTGGGGCACAACTGCTTGGAAATTAAGGTCAGAACCCAGTTTTCTCTGCCTTGTGATACTCGTGATCAGATGCATTATCATCTCTGACCTGTACTTTTACTCCATTTTAGTGTGCCATCTCATGTTTTCTTTAATATGTATAGCCCATTCATGAGGGGAGCGTGATAGGAGTCAACAGACTAAGATGTTCCACAAAGTTAAAAATCACACAACACCAGGTTATAGTCCAACAGGTTTAATCGGAAGCACTAGCTTTCGGAGCGACGCTCCTTCATCAGGTGGTTGTGTGATTTTTAACTTTGTACACCCCAATCCAACGCTGGCATCTCCAAATCATTATACCACAAACTTTCTTTCAATCTTCAAAATTATAATGGAATTCGATAAGGCAGCTCGAGATAAACTAATTCCTCAGGATGGGGGGGGGTAATGTTGAGAATAAAGGCCCACTGTCCTATTGTTAAAAAAGACCAGTCAGGAGTCAAATCTGAAAGCATTTCTAATTCACAGAAAGAGTAGCGGAACTTCCTTTGACAGAAGGCTGCGAATGTTAGTGATCTGTTGAAATCTTCATCATTGTAATTGGTAAGATTTTTAAAAATGTGAATGAAGGGATATAGAACAAAGGCTTATAAATGTGTTTTAAATGCAGATTAACCTTGAGGTTATTGGATGGTGGAGTGGATACAAGGAGCAGAACAGACTCCTCATGTTTCCGTCTTTACATGCTACAATTTCAAGTGTTCATGGGCTCGCCATCTCCCTTCGCTGTATGAGCTGATGCTTATATTAAGGTCTGTTGCCACCATCCTCTTCAAGGTGTGGGAATGTACAAGGCCTACTTGGTATGATATGAGAGACGGAAACATTAGTCTGATTTGGAAAGACTCTCGTAGCTAACAGGTTATAGTTTATTGCATGTAATCAAGTACTTACAGATTGACATGATTGACATTATTACAGAGACTGTGAGCAGGGCCAGACATTAGGCCTCACTTTTTCAAAATCTTAAGCCTTCCTGCCCGCACGCCCAACAACATCATCACTGTGTTTATGGTACTCCTCTGATTTAATGCTGTCAGACTCAGGGACAACAACAAATTCAGAACAAAAATGAATCAATAGCAGGCCTAGACCCCACAGCCTGCTTTGAGCCTGTACCACCATTCAATAAGATCATGGCTGATTTGTTTACTTCACCTTCCAAGATACACATTACTCAATATGAACTTGTGTTCAAGAGATGACTTAATGCCCAAATAAAAGCAAGCAAACATATTGGAAATTTATAAAAATACTTAAATTTTAAAATACTATGTCGCTATCAATTGAGTAATAAATATTGACTAGATTACTGCAGAGAAGATCCTTGTTCTTCTTCAAATCACGCCGATCATTGACAACCATCTCAGAGACAGATGAAACTTCAGTTCAACTTATGACCGACAAGAGAGCACTTCTGTCAAGTTAGAGTCTGGCCAAAGTTAGTGACTAAGCTCTCTTATTTCCACAAGTTAACTCCTGCCTTTTGCGGCTGGAGGTGGAGAGTAGTTCCTACCCTGAATAACTCTGTGCTATGGTAAAGATGGTGAGCTGGATTTTAAACAACAGAGGACCAAATAATCTTGTTTTTCTGAAGGACACCTTCTTATTATCCCTGTTGATAAGTAATGAGCCCTTCAGACTGTGACTAATGGCCTTTATGTTCTGTCCAACTGTCCAGGTGTGAATTTCACCTTTAATATCCAAATTCAGATACCTAACAGCTTGAGCTAATAAACAACATGCCACAAAGAAGAGAAGCATATGCTGTATTTCTTTCTGCTGTGAACCTATATCATTTTCTACATAGAGGCACACACTTCCCTTCAATGCAGGCAAATCTCATTTGTTTAATATTTTTCACCATCAGCTAACTGCTGTGTTTGTCCATTGTATCGAGCTGAGTTTGCAAATAAAAATTGTTTCATCTGGGGTTATGTAACAAAATGTGTTTTACAAAGAAGGGAAGTAAGGTCATCCGTTTGCAAATAAATTACCAACATAGCTGTTCTAAGTGTGTTGAGTGTTATATGACACACACACCTCCCCTGTCCCTCTGATTGCTCTCCGCAGACGCTACCAGACCTGCTGAGCTTTTCTGTTTTTGTTTCTGATACTTGATAGTTTTAGAATGTTTTAATAAATGTATAATTCTGTTTTCAACAATAAATAATTAAATTTTACGCTTACTTATATAGTGCATGTCTAGGATGGTGAAAAAGAATGATACAACAGAAAGTAATATTTTTGACTTGCAACCCACAGAGAGATTCTCTGAACACATGGACGAAAACTCAATGTAAGAGGGGTCAGGTCAGGTCAGGTCAGGAATTGAAGGGCTGTGAAGGGAGTGTTTTTAAGAGTCTAGGGCCTACACAGGCAGTGATGTTGCAATCAAAATCAGGGATGTGGGAGAGGCTGTACATGGAGAAACAGAGCAATTTCAAAGGTTGTGTATGCTGGAGAAGGTACAGTGATGGTGAGAGTGAGGGTGTGGAGAGATTTGAAAAGAATGATTGGGATTTTGAACTGAAGATGCTGTTAGATGTGGAGCCAGTGAAGTTGTGTGAGCTCAGAGATGGTGATGGATGAATTGAAAAGAGGGTGGATGTGTTTAACGTTGCTGAGAAAGGGGGAGAAGGACAGGGAAAAGGTTAAAGCTTAAACATGATTTGAGATCAAAGGTGTTTTACAACACAGGGTAAACTTTCCTGCTTAATGTAAAACCACAACACAGAAAAGACTTATCCCGTGCAGTAATCTGTGAAAAGTTCGAGAAGCCATGGACTATTTAAAGTAAACATTAACAACTTTATTTCTTAAAGTATAACAGAAAATAATTAATGAACAACTATTTACAATTCCTTCCTCTAACTTATCTTTTACTTTCCCCTCCATAATACTAGTCCAATAAACCCTCCATTAAGATTTATATTAAAAAAATCTAAACTTCTTATCTAAAATCAGGCAGCTTTCGTTCTTCTCTGTATTTTGGCCTCCTTTTGTTCTCCTTGGGGATACTGATTCATGGGTTATTGATCAATAAAGGGACCTTTTAGGAGTATTATTTTTCTGGGCAGTGTGCAGATGTCATTGGCTTTGCAGTTCCCCTCTCAATTGTTTAATTTTCCCCGGTTTTGTACTCCCAAAATGTCAGATTGTGTCATTGGCTTTTAAGATTGTCAATATACTCAGTTCAAACCAGATTGGAGTTTGGTGTTTTTTGGGATATAATTTAAACTGATTGGCCTGATTCGAATCTGTTTTATTGTTTCCAGGCAACCAGCTAATTTAGCTTTCCTATTGGTGCTGTCAGATATCTCTACCAGCTTTTAACTCTCTTAAAGATACAGTACACCCACATCTTCATAACACCTCCCCTCTTAGGAAACAATGAACCATCATAATGAAAAGATGGCTTCATTTTCTTTCGCCAGTTTTTAAACATATTACCCTAACATACAGGTAACTTTAGTAATAATTCACCTTAACTTCTTCCCATAAATCTGTATATACCTGTATATATACATATATATAAATAAAGACAAATCTCATCTGAACTCTTTCAGTACAATCCACGATAACGCATCTGCGATTAGATTCCTCCGATCCACAACATGTATGATTTTTAAATTAAAAGTCTGTAACATGAGACTCCAACAAAATAGTCTCACATTCTTGTTTTTAAAACGTTCTAGGAATGTAAGTGGATTGTGATCTGTACATACAACCGTCTCCGACACATTGTTCGTGACATACACAATAAAATGTTGTAAGGACAGGACCAAACTCAATTGTTCCTTTTCAATTGTGGAGTATTTCCTCTGGTAGTTGTTGATCTTCTTCGAAAAGTAACCAACTGGCCATTCAATCCCATCCTCATCTTCCTGTCGCAGTATAGCTCCAACTCCTATATTATTAGCATCGATGGCAAATTTAAAACAGTTTGAAATGTTTGTCGTAGCTAAAACTGGTTTGGTGGTTAATATTGATTTCAAATAGTCGAATGCCTCCTGACATGGTTCTGTCCACCGAAACATTGTGTTCTTCTTCAGCAACTCAGTTAACAGTGCCACTACACTGCTGAAGGTGGAACAAATTTTGGATAGAATCTTCCGAGTCCTAAAAATCGAAGCATCTCTTTCTTCACGGTTGGTCATGGAAATTCCTTGATGGCCTTCGTCTTTGTGTTCCATGGGGTCAACCTTCCTTGACTGATGTTATGTCCCAAGAACATCACCTCTGCTTTTGCAAATTCAGTTTTATTTAAGTTTTGCTTTTCGTAGTCATTCAAAGAGCTCTGCTAACTGTTCCATGTGACCTTTCCAGGACTTACTAAAGATCGCTACATCGTCCAGGTAGACTGCACAGTTTGTTAACCCAGCCACAACTCTGTTCATGAGTCTTTGGAATGTGGTATCACTTTAAAATTTATATAGCCCATTTGGGGTTACAAACGCAGAAATTTATTTTGCCAACTCTGGTAAAGGTACCTGCCAGTAACCACACATTAAGTCCAACTTGATGATGTAACTGGCTTGTCCAACTTTCTCGATACAGTCCTCCAATCTAGGAATTGGATATGAGTCCAATTTTGTAATGGTGTTGACCTTCCGTGATAATCCACACAGAATCATTGAGTCCTGTCCGGTTTGTGAACTAAGACAATCAGCGAACTTCACTCTTTCTTGCTTGGTTCAATGATGGCCGCGTCGAGCATGGCCTCCACCTCCATCTGGACCTGTCTGGCTTTGAAAGGGTTAACCTGATAGGGGTGTAGTTTTATTGGAGCAGTATCCCCTACGTCTACTTGACGTACAATAGCATTAGTCCTCTTCATCTGATTCTTACAAATGCCCTTATACTGCAGTAACAAATCTTTCAACTGTGTTCTATGCTCCTAAGACAGATAGCTTACTAACCTATCCCACTCCTCAAGGACTTCTTCATTTTTAAATTTATTTTGAGGCACATCAAAATCCACATCATCTAGATTTGATTCCTCACTCCATGGGGCAGTAACTAACACCTGTTTCTCCAGGTTTTCTCTCTAATGTTCACATGACATACTCAATACCTTTTTTTTGTATCTGGCATCTTTACTAAATAGTTCACCTGACTCAACTTTTTCTCAATTTGATAGGGACCTCTAAACCTGGCTTTGAAAGGATCTCCTATCACTGGTAACAGTACTAACACGTTATCCCCTTGGGAAAACGTCATTGTCTCAGAGCTTTTATCTGCCACCTGCTTCACTCTGTACTGTGCCCTCTTTAGATGTTGTTTAGCCAACTAACCTACTCGATTTAGTCTCTCCCTCACCTCCAATACATAATCTAAGTGTGAGATCTCTGACTTTGGTCTTGTCAATTTTTCTTTAATTAACTTTAAAGGACCTCTCACTTCATGCCCAAATATTAACTTGAAGGAAGTGAAATAAGTAGATTAATTTGGGGCATCTCTAATGGCAAACAATACGAATAGGATACATTTATCCCAATCATTCAGGTAATCTTGACTATGTGCTCTTAACACAGTCTTCAAGGTCTGATGCCACCTTTCGAAAGCTCCCTGGGATTCAGGATGATACGCACTGAATTTAAAGTGATGTATACCTAAGCTATCTATAACCTCCTTAAACAGCCTAGCAGTAAAATTAGACCCTTGGTTCGACTGAATCTCTCTGGATAGCTCATACTGTGTGAAGAAAGCTACTAACTTCTCTACTTTTTTTTTTTGCCTTGATACTCCATAATGGAATTGTCTCTGGAAATCTGGTAAAGACCTCTGTTATGGTTAACAAGCACTAGTTCCCACTTTAAGTTCTCGGGAGGGGACTTATACAATCAATTATAACCCACGCGACAAGTTCTTCAAATGGGGGGATTGGTAACAAAGGTTTTATTACCGCCTGTGGCTTACCTACCATTTGTCATGTATGACACATACGGCAAAGGTTAACCACATCCTTGTGCATTCCAGACCAATAAAAACGTCTTGTACCTTAGCCTGAATCTTTCGTACCCATAGGTGACCTACTACAGGTAGTTCACCTGCTACCTGTAACACTTCCTGTCTGTACACAACCAGCAACACAATCTGGTACACTTCGGCCCATTAATACGCGGTTACTGATCAATAAAGGTACCTTTTAAGAGAGCTATTTTTCTGGGCAGTGTGCAGATGTCATTGGCTTGGCAATTCTCCTCTGAACTGTTCAATTTTCCCCAATCTTATACCCCTAAAGCATTGGATTGTGTCATTGGCTTTTAAGATCATCAATATACTCAATTCAAACTGGATTGGAATTTGCATTTTTCAGGGTATAATTTAAACTGATTGGCCTAATGTGAATCTGTTTTGTTGTTTCTAGGCAACCAGCTAATTTAGCTTTCGAACAAGTGTTACATTGTATCCTATTGAGAGCAGTCGGTGCTGTCAGGTAGCTCTAACAGCTTTTAACTCTCTTCAAGGTACAGTACACCCACATCTTTATTACAGGTGTAATGGAGCAAATGGTGAAGGGAGGGGTAATGGTTGCTGTCAAGAAAGGAAAGCAATAGTGCCGAGTAGATGTTACTAGTAGAATGAAGTTCTGCTCTGGTTGAAAGGAAGAAGGTGAAAACAAAATTGAGTCATTGAGGAAAAACATACTGAGGAGGATGGAGTTAATCACCTGAGGTTGTGAACCCAGTGTTGAGTCCAAAAGGCTATAAAGTGCTGAGAAGTAAAATGAGGAGCTGTTCCTTCAAAAATCATGTTTCTGCTGGGGAGCAAATCAAAAGGCATCAGTTTTTTCTTAATATTGTATTATGGGAAGGTTCTGCTCAATCACTATTGGATATTGCACAAACATAGTGCCAGATCAGAGGGAGGGTCCAAGGAGTTGAGTATCATCAGCTCATCATTATGGGAGACCACATGTATTTTTGGATGCTATTGTCATGGAAGAGGATCGAGGACAGACTCAGGGGGCCTCCAGATTGAACAGTGTGAGTGGGATGAGAAACCGTTACCGGTGATTCTCTGGCTGTAATCAGATTGGTAAAAATAGAACAAAGTTAAACAAATGTATCAAGTTGGACAATAAGTGAAGGGCTTTGAAGGAGGATGGTGTGGTCAACTTTTTCAAAGGACTGTAATTGTAAGAGTTTAGATGAAATATTAATAATAACAATATGTATCCATTGAGGATTGACACATAGCTATTGAAGGTCGAATCCATTTGCTTGGTATGTATCTAACTGGTTCTAATCAGTTCCAAACAAGTCAAGACAGAGACTTCAGTGCAAAAGATTCGTATGTCATGAGTTGAGTCACTATGCATGACAATAACAGCTCCCAACAGTCTTTAGCACAAAGACCAGAACTGGTCTGTTCTTGTTATGTTTATAACAAGAACAGAGGGCAAGCTCTCTGCCCTGTAACTTCAAGCATTTGTGAGGAATTGACTGAGATAAAATTTATCACGCTACATCATAACCTCCAAACCTTGACCTCAATTGTTATGAAGATTGAAAATAAATAAATTCCTTAGCATTTCTTCATAACTCATTTTCCTGATACCAGGAAAAGTCTTAATGTGTCATCTTCATCACCCTCTTGAGAGTAACATTATTTATTAATCGATTCAGTGACTGGAGCTGCCTCTTCTTGCCAGTTTCCTTCTTGGTACACATTTGTCTTTCTCACTGTGTAGGCACTAAACAGTACAAGTAAATATTCCTACCATCTCTAGTGGATCAGCAGAGATTACAAGCCTACACAAGATTGTAAGTAACATTGCTCAGATGTAACATGAGCTGAAGGTGGCAATTAAATTTTGGAATTGAAAGGTTGTTATCATGTGCAATATAGCTGCAAGCTAATGTTAACTTGTCAGGCTTTGCAAGATTGACAGATCTGCATGTTAACCCACAGTGAGCATATAAAATAAGGCAGCAAGCCTAGCTCGTTTATTGCTGTCTTATGGCGATGATTAACAAATATTTAAACTTGTCAAACGATAAATTTTATTTTTGACAAGACCTTGACTTTAGTGGAATGACACTTTGAAAAGTGCAACATTCTGTATAATAATGCTAGATCCCAGAGTGTGACAAATATCTCCAAAGTATCTTTCCAAAGATTTTCTCGACCTTACCTAACTTTTTGCTTTGATATTTTCTCCATGTTTCTTCACTCGCCTGCAGACTTGTCAGTGTAAACACAACTTGAGCCCCAGCCATTCTCCAGTACTGAGTTGTCACAAAGCTGCTCCCTTTTTTCTAGAAGTTGTTCCTTTTCTCAAGGATACTGTGTCCTTGTTTCTTTTTCAGAGGGTTGATAGGGATTCTTTATGGGTGGCACGGTGGCACAATGGTTAGCACTGCTGCCTCACAGCGCCAGAGACCCGGGTTCGATTCCCGCCTCAGGCGACTGACTGTGTGGAGTTTGCACGTTCTCCCCGTGTCTGCGTGGGTTTCCTCCGGGTGCTTCCACAGTCCAAAGATGTGCAAGTCAGGTGAATTGGCCATGCTAAATTGCCCATAGTGTTAGGTAAGGGGTAAATGTAGGGGTATGGGTGGGTTGCGCTTCGGCGGGGCGGTGTGGACTTGTTGGGCCGAAGGGCCTGTTTCCACACTGTAAGTAATCTAATCTAATCTAATCTAATCTAATCTAATAAACCAGGCCGGGCTCCAATCAGTCTGGTTTGGTACAGAGATGAAAAGGATTTTGAGAGGCCTTTTGTTTCTATGTAAACAGATGAGACTTCAGGCCAAAGTGGTCATGTTTTAGAAGTGACCTGTGTGATGAAAGGGGAATAGTTGGCTCTCTAGCAGTTTAGTTCAGTCCAGAACTGGTTGGGAGTTCAACAGTGAGCTGTGTGGAAACTCTCTCTCTCTCTCTGCCCTTCTAACTTCAACCCGGAAGCACCTGTTCTATTTGTATTGGTTTTTAAGGGTGTTTGCTTATTGGTCCTGTCGTATATATTTGGAACAGCATAATTAAGTCTAGTTGGGATAGACTGAGTTCTGTAGGGATTCTTTATTCTGTTCTGTGTGTCTCATTGTGTAATTTTGTGAATACATTTCTGTCTGTTTTAAAAGCTAGTAGTCAACCCAGCTAACTTACTCTGGGTAATCTTCGCTGTGTCCTTACCAAAACAAATTGCAAAGTTATGTTGGGTTGCCTGCTCAAGAATGTTTTGAGTGGTCTGGCCTAGTCCATAACAGGGTCCAAGTGCCTAATGAATGTCTGTCAATTGTCAGCAGACTGTTCAGCTGCAAATGCCTTCATCTTTTAATCACATTCCATTCTCATCCAGTATTCATGCACATTCCATTTCCAACAGGGGCCACAGGATCACAATTATCAGTGGAAACCTTGGCAGTAACAGGACAATGTGCTATTTCTGCATTCTTCCATTCCACATGTACAACTTACCTAAGGGGTTCAGGATATTTTCAATGAAAGATTCTTTCCAGAATAATAATTTCATTATTCATTGCATAGTTAAGCTACTGAAAAAAAATCGTAATACTTGAAGAAGGAAATTTAATTGAACACAACTGATACTTTCTTGAATAAGTAGTGCAAACCTGAATTATTTTATGAATTGTTTCTTGCTGTTACTTGTGTGTTAAAGGTGAGGCTTATTGTCAATTGAAGGATGTAGACATGAGGATTATGTTTCAGTTTTGTGCAGGTTTGGGTGGTTTAATTGAAGTTAACAAAATAAATTGTGATCATGTGGACTGAGTATTTCAAATGGCTAGGTTACTGAGATTAGGGTTTAGATCAGAGTGGTGCAGGAAAAGCACAGCAGGTCAGGCAGCATCCAAGGAGCAGGAAAATCGACATTTCAGGCAAAAGCCCTTCATCAGGAATCCTGATCATTTTCCTGCTCCTCAGATGCTGCCTGACCTGCTGTGTTTTTCCAGCACCACTCTGATCTAAACTCTGGTTTCCAGCATCTGCAGCACTCACTTTTGCCTTACTGAGGTTAGGGATCAGGTTTAGACATTACATAAAATCAGAAAATTCAGGAAGATAACTAATTCCTTTCTTCAGAAAGTAGGAAGATGATGAAAGGACTCAGGTCCAGAGGAGGGGGATGGTGTAGGGAGAGTTGGGTCTCAGTGTTGTCAGGTCAAGTTTGAATTTTACTGTCAGGCGTTTGATCTGAGTACATACAGTTATCTAAAGGCTTTTGACGTAAGTTGATAAAATCTTTCAACTGATAATGTGAGTTCAAGCTCAGCCATAAGCTCATGAATGTTTGGCGAGTTTTATGCAGTTGGAAATTGTAAAATTCTATCAAACTGTGAAGAAAGAAAGAGCCCTCCAGATTTCCTATGAAGTCTAGACAAAATCCTTACAGACACTTCATTACCGGTTCTACTTTGAGATGGAACTCTGTGCAGTGTGCCCCATATCTAACTTACAGATTACAAAGAAAATTATCTTCTCAGTGTTGATGGTGACTAGTCTATCAATGCAAGCTTAGAGTAGATGCACAGCCAGTATAATGTCCTGAATATCAGCCTTCACATGTCTCAGGAGGATGTTTCTGCTCAGTAAAGTGTTCTGCTGTTTTTAGTATCAAGATAGTAGCCTTTGAGTGGATAGAATCACAGAAAAAACAAGCATTGAGACATTTGGTTTGCTGCTTGGATTTTCATTGTCTTGTCTCTTCAATTGCTTCTGGTAATGTTTTACTTCCTGATGGTTGCCAGATAACATTGACCAAATCATATAAAGACCTAAATAACTCTTGCACCTTCTCTTGCCTTATGTTTAAGTTCTCTGTCTAGCAAGCCTCCTTTTATCTGGCAGGTACAAAATATTGAAATATATTGTGAAATGTGGAATATTCCACATCAGATGGAATAAACTGTTCAGTTGGCCCGTCTAAATTACAGCAGTTAAAAGAATTTAAAAATCACACAACACCAGGTTATATTCCAACAGGGTTATTTGGAAGCACTAACTTTTGGAGCGCTGCTCCTTCATCAAGTGGTTGTAGAGCATATATAGAGCAGTTATACAGAACACATTGCTTTTATCTTTTATCATTGACTCATGTAACAATGAGTCTTTGTCACAGAATCCATTGAAAAAAAATCATTCTGTCCTTAGCTGTTCAAATTTAACATGCACATCATTCAGATTTTTTCTTTTAGACACTTCCAGTATTGATTAATGGCAGAGTATTTCAGCATTCTCACTCTACTAGCTGAAGATGCTTTCTAAGTGCAAGGTGGGCTTGATGTTTCATGTACATACTCGTGACCACTTAATCTGCACTATCTACACCCTTTCTCCCACAGCCCTCCAAACCCTTCCCCCTCCACAGTTAGCCATTGGAAGAATATTGTGAAACTTGAAAGGGTTCAGAAAATACTTACAAGGATGTTGCCAGGGTTGGAGTGTTGGAGCTACAGGGAGAGGCTGAATAGGCTGGAGATATTTTCTCTGGAGCATCAAAGACTGGGGAGTGACTTTATAGAGGTTTATAAGATCATGAGGGTCATGGATAGGATAAACAGACAAGGTCTTTTCTCTGGGGTGGGGGAGTCCAGAACTAAAGTGCATGGGTTTAAGGTGAGAGGGGAAAGATTTAAAAGGGACAACTTTTTCATGCAGAGGGTGGTGTGTGCATTGAATGAGCTGCCAGAGGAAGTGGTAGAGACTAGCAGAATTACACCATTTAAAAGGCATCTGGATGGGTATATGAATCAGAAGGGTTTAAAGGGATATGGGCCAAGTGCTAGCAAATGGGACTGGATTAGTTTAGGATATCTGGTTGGCATGGATAAGTTGGACCGAAGGGACTGTTTCTATGCTGTACATCTCTATGATTCTATAACTTTAAATGCTACCCACTCCTCACTTCACATCAGCTCTGATGAAGTGTCAACTAGATTTGAAACATCAGCTTGCTATCTCTCCATGGATGCTCCCAAACCCACTGTGGTCTCCAGTACTTTGTTGTTTTCAGTCCAGGTTCCAGTATTTGCACCAATTTGCTTCTAATTTGTTCTGAGATTGATGTTTCTCTCAGTGCAGTTCCCAACTTCAACTATGGCAATGGCTTTAAACTCACATTACATTATATTACATTACATTACAGTGTGGAAACAAGCCCTTCTGCTCAACAAGTCCACACCGACCGCCGAAGCATAACCCACCCATACCCCTACATTTACCCCTTACCTAACACTATGGGCAATTTAGCATGGCCAATTCACCTGACCTGCACATCTTTGGACTGTGGGAGGAAACCGGAGCACCCGGAAGAAACCCAAGCAGACACGGGGAGAACGTGCAAACTCCACACAGTCAGTCGCCTGAGGTGGGAATTGAACCCGGGTCTCTGGCGCTTTCGAAGCATACTGATTCCATGACTATGAGTAAAAGCCACAGATAGAAATCAGCCTGAATTGTAATCATAATATCAGCACCTTCACAAACCTTCAGAATGGAAAGGTTACTCTGATGGTAATGCAAATGCAATTTTATACCATTAGTCACAGATTGTCATAGAACCAAAAAAAAATCATTTTTACACCCCTTAAACTATTCATAAGGATATTTTCTTCATCTCCAGTAGGTTTCTTCAATACTATCATATAAGAAGTGTCTTTTGAATGCTATTTCTTAAGACCAGTCCAGAACATTTCAAAGTCAACTTTTCAACTAATATGAAATAAAATAAAGAAGATTAGATTAGATTACTTACAGTGTGGAAACAGGCCCTTCGGCCCAACAAGTCCAGACCGACCCTCCAAAGAGCAACCCATCCATACCCATTCCCCTACATTTAACCCTTCACGTAACGCTACGGGCAGTTTAGCATGGCCAATTCACCTAACCTGCACATTTTGGACTGTGGGAGGAAACCGGAGCACCCAGAGGAAACCCACACAGACACGGGGAGAATGTGCAAACTCCACACAGTCAGTTGCCTGAGGCGGGAATTGAACCGGGTCTCTGCCGCTGTGAGGCAGCAGTGCTAACCACTGTGCCACCGTGCCCCCCACATATTATGCAAATAATATTCATTCAAATAAGCCATAAAATTATGGTCGAGAGTGTGTTGCTGGAAAAGCACAGCAGGTCAGGCAGCATCCGAGGAGCAGGAGAATCAACGTTTCGGGCATAAGCCCTTCATCAGGATGGAGGGCTTATTACTGATGAAGGGCTGATGCCCGAAACGTCGATTCTCCTGCTCCTCGGATACTGCCTGACCTGCTGTGCTTTTCCAGCACAACAGTCTTGAATCTGATCTCCAGCATCTGCAGTCCTCCCTTTCTCCAAGCCATGAAATGATGTCTGGTCCCCTCCAATCCACATTCCATTGTGGAATATTGGGAAAATAATATAACATAAATAGTCAATTTTACTGTATAAATTCAGTAAAAAATAATTTCAGTAAATTATTAAAATATACTACTCATGAACATCAATTTTCAACTTGACTGTTTAGATAATTTTATTTTTCTTATAATCCACTTTGGACATAGAAATGCAAGTGGACCATTCGATCCTTGAGATCCTGCTGAATTGAGGTAGCATGACAGTCACTATCCATTGAGCATGTCCTGAAATGGACATCTAAGGGAACAAGCAGTCAGCTGGAGTCACCAGTTCCCACTCTGACTTTCATATCGGGGGAATTATTGGCATTTAGATTCTGTCTGACGGGTCAGAGAACATGAAAATTTATATCGCTGAGTCACAATGATGGAACGAGGATGCTATGCATGAAAATAGCCTTTTGTTACTCACTCGCAATAATCTCATCTCACCTGGTTGGAAAATTACGTGCTTTGCTCTCAGCAGCAGCAAGCTCCTCGCTACTCATCCCCCAACTTTGTCACCATCCAGAGACTGTGAATTTGGATTCAAATCGGAGATAGAAACAAAGACAATTTTTCTTGGGGATAGAGTTTATTAACTTCTTAGACTTACAGCTCCTGTCAAAGCACCCCAGTCCCATCTATCCTTCCATTTTTACTTCTTTCTTTTTACCCCCACGCTACCACCTAACTGCGGTTGTGCTTATATTTTCCCCAGCACCCATGTTGTGTGTGTGCAGGTGTGAGACACAGTGAAAGACACAAGGTGTACAAATCTTTATTCAATTTCCACCACCAGGAAGAAAGGAAACACCCGAGTTGTTAGTGACAAGCAGTGACCTTCTCATCAACGGGCAGTGCTGTGTGGTCAAACAGTGAAGGGGAGGGCAGGGATTAAATCAAAATAGAGTTGGAGGGAGAAATAAGGCATTCCACTCCCTGTGGTGTCCACCTCCCCCTGAACAGCTTGAGGGTGTTGGTAGACACCGCGTGCTCCTTCTCCAGGGGCACCCGGGCTGGTACATAGCCGTGGAAGAGGGGCAGGCAACCAACCATAATGACCCCCTCCACAGACTGCTGCCTGGACATGTTTATGGCCAGTTAGACAATGCCCAGGAGCCCCCAGACCCACGAGGACGTCCTCTGACCTATCCTCCCCGCTCTGCACCGGGGGCCCAACGATCAGGAGAGTGGGACTGAAGTGCAACCAAAAACAGAGGAGAACGTTTTTAAGGAAATCAATAAGGAAGTGCAAGCGCCCACACATGGCCCATGGACTCCACAGCTCTGTCCTTCCATTATATCTGTCTAATTAATAAATTAACAAATTAATCCCAATCACCTTTTTAACTAGTAGCTGTATTAAAAATTGATCTGCCCATCTCCCATATGATTTCTAATTATATTGCATCAGAATAATTAATTGTGAAATCACAAAATCTATTCATCAGAGCAGTTCCTTGGTACGATGTCAGCGAAGGTCCTTTTGGTAGCTTCAAAACTCCAGCTTCTAGGCTAAAATAGCTCAGATTCTTTCTTAAGTTTTATTGTATTTGTGATAGATTGTGACAAAAGTAGTCCAACGGTAATATAACCAATTAAATTAACTCACGACAAGTCAGTGTATTAGTCATGGAAGTTGGATTGGACCAAAGTCACAGCACCAAAACAAATTAAATTAAATTAAATTCAATTCAATTCAATTCAATTCCATAATAATAATAATAATAATATCTGCCTTTTGACCTGGGTTTTCCTCCTTTCCCAGACTGCTTCTTTGCAGATAGGTTTTTGTGGAACTAGTGAGCCCATCTGCAGGAAATGGAGGAGAGAAATGATCTCTGATTGCAGAAGAATTTCCTTGCAGAATCTCCCAGTTTTGATTTCTGTGTTTGGAGCTTCCACAATGGACTGAATAGCACCCCTTGATTGGCCACATTGTGGTCCATATGTTGCCTGATGGATATGCCTGCTCTACAGACTACTGCAGATGTGGTGTCACCAATATCCTTTTTAATGGAACCATTCATTCTACATCTCGACATGATGATTACAACTCAATCATCTCCACCTCTTCAAGTGATGTCACATCAGGAACTGCAGATTGTGGATTCCAATCCACTTCTTCCAATGGCAGAGAATCCAGTAAGAGTATTTAATCTGACTTTCCTGCAGGAATGAGGGTGGGGTGCAGTGCATTTTCTGAAGGGAGTACTACCTTCCTTCTTTCAATTTTGAAAACTTTTAAGAAAAAGGTGAGCTTCCACTTCCAATTGCCTGTCCATTAACCAAAATTACAATGTGGTAAGTTTAGAAGTTTTTGGAATAATTTTGAAATCAATTGAGCTTCTTTAAAGCTTAATTATTCATTCATTATTTATTGACATGTAATTACTTATTTATGTACAGGAGGATGGGCTACCAATTTCAACACCTGCCTACTTCTCATATTATGGCAGTCAGCACGGAGGTGTTTGGGAAGATGGGGTGACCAGGGTATCCACTTTGTCTTATTCAACATTACCTCTCCCCAAAAACACAACTGATGGGGGCATTAATATCCAATCCATTAACTCTGTTTCTTCCTCCAATAAATCATAGACTCGTAGAGCTGTACAGCATGGAAACAGACCCTTCAGTCAAACTCATCCATGTCAATGAGATATGCTAAGTAATCTGGTCCCATTTGCCAGCATTCCTAAACCTTTCCTACTAGTGTATCATTCAGATGCCTTTTAAATATTGTAATTGTACCAGTCTCCACCACCTCCTCAGACAGCTCATTCCATACCCTCTGTGTGATAAAGGTGTCCCTCAGGTCCCGAATAAATGTTTCCCCTCTCACCTTAAACCTATACTCTCTAGTATTGGATTCCCCTACCCTGGGAAAAAGACATTGGTTATTTACCCTATCCATGCCCCTCATGTTTTTATAAACCTCTAATAAGGTCGTCCATCAACCTCCCTGATCCTCCAGGGAAAACAGCCCCAGCCTAATCAGCCTCTTTCAAAGCTCAAACCCACCAATCCTGGCAACTTCCTTGTAATTCTTTTTCTGAACCCTTTCAAGTATTCTAAAGCTGGCCTAACCAATGTCCTGTACAGCCACAACATGGCATCCCAATTCCTATACTCAATGCACTCACCAATAAAGACAAGTGTTTCAATTGCCTTCTTCATCACCCTGTGTACCTTCAACTCCACTTTCAAGGAATAATGAACTTGCACTCCAAAGCCTCTTTGATCGACAGCACACCTCCAGACCCTACAATTAAGAGTATAAATCCTGCTCTTATTTGCCTTACCAAAATGCAGCACCTCACATTTAGCTATTTTAAACTTCATTAGCTATTCCTCGGCCCATCAGCCCATCTGATCAAGATCCCATTGTACTCTGAGGTAACCTTCGTTGCTGTCCGCTACACATCCAATTTTTGTGCTATCTGAAAACTTAATAACCATACCTCCTACCTTCACATCCAAATGCCTGACCTGCACAGTTTTTAATTGACAAATTCTGTTTTCATTTCTGATTTCCAGAACCTGTAGTATTTTGCTTTGATATTAAAAAGAGAGCTGATTCAATCAGAATTGAACCTTTCCTGCTGACTCCAATTTACAGAGATAACGGACCTAACTGCACTTTCTAAGACAGGGGTGAAAACCAGAATCTTAATGATTTGTTTTTGACAGACAGTTGCAAAAGCTGCAACCAAATCAGATAAAATTTTATACAAAACTATAAAAATAAAAATGCCCTTAAATAACAGCATCAACTGTGTGATTCCATAAAACAATCACAACAATGTAAAATAGTTTCAGTTTGTTTTATTTAATGTATCTCTTTACTGCATTAGTTTCTGGATTTGATATGTCTATGTCTAGTTCGGCTATCTTCATAATACTCCATATATTTAGTGACCCAGACAATTTCTTGTGAATTGATGTGTAGTGCTTAATGCCATACATAAGTGACTGAATTGCCTCTTTGTACAGATGGCTATGTTAGTCAAATTAATTACAACAGAGAGTTCTAAAATGCATAAAGAATACTGGACACCTGGGGATAATTATCTAGACAATAATGGATTGACCTTCAGACCACAGGTGAATAATTAATGCAGTGCAATAATTACATAGAGAATAATAGGTATTTGAGAGTGAGGTTGTGGAAAATATTGGAAGAATAATTATCTGGAGGGTAATTGATACTGAGGGAGTTATTTTATAGAGGTTGGATATCAGACAATGACAAAACAGGTAAAAGCAAAGTAATACAGATACTGGAAAAAGAAATAAGAAATAGGAAGTGCTTAAACCATTCAGGAGGTCTGGCAGCAGAGAAAGAAGCAAGATTAATATTTAAAAGTCAAGTCATAGAACATAGAACATTACAGCGCAGTACAGGCCCTTCGGCTTTCGATGTTGCGCCGACCTGTCATACCAATCTGAAGCCCATCTAACCTATACTATTCCATGTACGTTCATATGCTTGTCCAATGACGACTTAAATGTACTTAAAGTTGGCGAATCTACTACCATCGCAGGCAAAGCATTCCATACCCTTACTACTCTCTGAGTAAAGAAACTACCTCCGACATCTGTCTTATATCCATCACCCCGCAACTTAAAGCTATGCCCCCTCATGCTCGCTGTCACCATTTGAGGAAAAAGGCTCTCCCTGTCCACCCTATCTAACCCTCTGATTATCTTATATGTCTCCATTAAGTCACCTCTCAACCTTCTTCTCTCCAATGAAAACAGCCTCAAGTCCCTCAGCCTTTCCTCGTAAGACGTTCCCTCCATACCAGTCAACATCCTAGTAAATCTCCTTTGCACCCTTTCCAAAGCTTCCACATCCTTCTTATAATGCGGTGACCAGAACTTACACAATACTCCAAGGGTGGCCGCACCAGAGTTTTTTACAGCTGTAGCATAACCTCATGGTTCCGGAACTTGATCCCTCTATTAATAAAAGCTAAAACACTGTATGCTTTCTTAATAACCCTGTCAACCAGGGTGGCAACTTTCAAGGATCTGTGTACCTGGACACCGAGATCTCTCTGCTCATTTTCACTACCAAGAATCTTACCATTAGCCCAGTACTTTGCATTCTGGTTACTCCGACCAAAGTGAATCACCTCACACTTGTCTGCATTAAACTCCATTTGCCACCTCTCAGCCCAGCCCTGTCTCTCTGTAACCTACAACATCCTTTGTCACTGTCCACAACTCCACTGACCTTAGTATCGTCTGCAAATTTACTAACCCACCCTTCTACACCCTCATCCAGGTCATTTCTAAAAATGATGAACAGCAGTGGACCCAACACCGACCCTTGTGGTACACCACTGGTAACGGACTCCAGGATGAACATTTCCCATCAACCACCACCCTCTGTCTTCTTTCAGCAAGCCAATTACTGATCCAAACTGCTATATCTCCCACAATCCCATTCCCAGTCATGGTTCTTTTTTTGGGAACACAAGACTGGTTGACCACTTTGTGGAATATCCCTGCGCTGTGAGCAATGCCCCAATCTTTGAGTCATTTGCCATTTTGATCCACCACTTTGCTCTCATACATTTCTGTCCTTAGTCCACTATAGTGTTCCAGCGAAGCTCAGCACAAACTGGAGTAACATCACCTCCCTTCCGATTGGGCATTTTACAAACTTCTGAGCTCAACATTAAGCTTAACAACTTGAGTCATGAACTCTGTACCCCGAAGTGCCAATCTGTATTTACTCTCATGTTTTGCATTCTAACAGAACTCATGTTTATTCTGCTATAAAGACCTGCACTGGATCAATGATTTGTTTCTTTAATATTTCCATCACAAGTCCTTTTGCCTTTTGTTCTGTGACATCTTTGGTACTTAATCTCCTCTTTCCCATCATCATCAATGGCAGTCTCTCAGAGATGTGGATGACTCTTGTTAACTCTCAGGGTGAGTCTGTATGTGGCTGTAGAGACTGACATGGCCACCATGGGCTCTGTTACACTTGGGACAGGTGGTGGTTCGGGGAAGAGCTGGGTGGGGCATTGTGGCTGCATGCTCCTTTTACTGTTTTTGTCTGGCTTCCACTTTTTTCCTTTTCCCGTAACCTATTACTGTCCTTCCTTTTTCTACCTGACCCCCTTTTTCCAACAGCAAATTTCGACTGAAGAAGTCATAATGACCTGGAGATAGTGAGGACTACAGATACTGGAAAGTCAGAGTTGGTAAAAGGTGGAGCTGAAAAAAGCACAGCAGGTCAAGCAGCATCCGAAGAACAGGAGAGTCAATGGTTCGGGCAGGACCCTTCATCAGGACTGGTAATATTGACCTCACAACCTTGACTCTGATCGTCTCTCAACAGATGCTGTCAAACATTCTGAGTTTCTCCAATATTCTCTGTCTTTATTGCAGGTGGTTACGGAGGAAAATACTGCATCAACAAAACAATCAGACACAGGTGTCTAACGCAAAGAGGGAGGAAAGACTGCAAACAATTTACAACCTCGGGCTTTCCCAACGAGCTTCACAGCCAATTACATGGTTAGAAATACAGTCGCTGTTTTAATATAAAGGTCACACAAACAGCAGTGCAATTTTTTAAAATTTATAAGATGTAGGCATCAATGACCAGGTCAATATTTATTGTCTGGATGCAATTTCATACTACTGTGAGTCTGGAGTCACATGCAGTCCAGACAAGGGAAGGAATTCAGTTTTCTTTTCAAAAGCACATTCATGAAGCAAATCATTTCAATGTGTCTTAATTCTGGATTTTTAAAAAATTGAATTCAAATTCCACCATTTGCATTGGCAGGATTTGAACACACATCCCTAGAGCATTACCTGGACTTCTAGTTTAATACACTACCAATAACGCCAATAAACTATCACTTCCCCAGAAGAATGACTGGATAATATGTTGTAGCGATGTTGATTGGGGAATAAACAGTGGCCAAGAGACAAAAGAACTCCCCTACTTTTCTTTGAAATATAGGAATATGATCTATTAAGTTCATCGGATATGGCAGAAGAGCCTTAATTTGATATCTCCATCGAAATGTCATAGAATCCCTACAGTGTGAAGGCAGGCCTTTTGGTCCATTGAGTCCACATCGATCCTCGGAAGAGCAACCCATCCAGACCCAACCACTTACCATATCCCCTTAACCTCACATTTACCATGGCTAATCCACCCAGCCTACATATCCCTGACCACTATGGACAATGTTAGCATGGCATCAATAGATATTTGGATGGTGCTAATTACTGATTAAAAACCTGGAGATGAAATTAGACTGGAAAGACAATTTTCAAGAGCTCTGCACTTGTGGAACTCATTGAAAATTGAGAAATTGTGATTTGCTCACAATAAACAAAACTAACATTTTGGGAGTGTGAAATCAGACTAACAACCTCAATATGATTCAAGCAGAGAAGGATGAGAGGATGCGTAAGAAGAGCTGAGTCCATGAAAAGATCAGCCATGATCTTACTGAATGGTGGAGCAGGCTTGAACGGGCCAGATGACTTACTCTGGCTCCTGGATCTTATATTCTTATATAATGTAATTCCAATCTTAATATTGTAAATGGCCTCATTCTGTGCAAGAATGTTTTCTCATTTTAAAGCGTACAATGGAAGTAAGAACAGAAATTACTTGAGCAAGCCTGAAAGCATCTGTCAAGTGAAAACAGAATTAACATTTATGGTCCAGTGACTCTTCTTCAGATCTCATGGACTCGAAGCCTTCATTAAGTTTCTCTCTGTCTCTCCACAGATGCAGCCAGATCTGCTGAGTTTCTCCAGCAATTTGTGTTTTTGATTCAGATTTCCAGCATCTGCAATTTTTTGTTTTTTTTTAATTTTAATAAAATGGAGGTCATGTTGATGCAAAATCACATGCACCTAAAAATAATTAATTGGAGATTTTCCCTTTTCACATGTAACTTGTATCTTTCCTACTTCCTGTACTTTGTATCTCCAAGATTTCTAGTTTGAAGCCATAAAAGACTCAACAAAAGAGAAATAAAGGCAATAATCAAAAGAAATCATTGCAAAATGCGAAAATTCCATGGAAAGCAACTTTGAGAGAGTTGAAAAGTAATTAAGCTAGACTTGCAGATGAAGTGGAAGATGCCTTAGTTAGTGACTGGGAAAGAAGTTAATGAGAAGATGGTGTCAGAACATTACAGAACTCATTAGCTGAGCTGTGATCTGTGAATTTGAATTGCTCCATCCATCAATCATTCTCCAACCATCAATAGTGCAATGGTTTTCATGTTCAGCCGTCTGTCACCCTGAGATCCATGTGCTGGCAGAAAATACGCAAGGTTATTTAGAGAAACTCTAATGATCTAATCAGTGTAATATCATTTCTGACACTTCAGAAACACCAAGGTGTTTAATAGACTAAAGATGGACTTATAATTAAACAGAAATTATAAGATGCATTCTTATAAATACTTTGTCCATTTTCTCTCTTTAACTGGTATATGAATATCCCTATAATTTTCTTCATTATGCATACTTCACTCCTGTTAGATTTTATACCCTTTGAGCCAAGAAACAAGACATTAATAAAATATATTATTGATTAGTCAAAGCACTTTTATATCATTACTATCAGGGTTAGTCGCCTCGGGCTCACAATTGCCACTTAATTTTTATTATCAAAGCAAAGTATTGCAGATGATAGTGATTTGAAATAAAAACAGATAATACTGGAAGCTTTCAGCTCTGTTGCCAGTATCTGGGGACTGAGAAACAGCGTAATCCCTGTTAATTGTCCAGCAAGACCTCCAGAGTTCTTTTACATCTAAGAGTGCATTGGGAAGAGGAGAGGGTGGAGATTTTAAACTGGGAGAAAGTTACTGAAAGGAAACTTTAATGGTAAGTACATTTTCAACAGACAGTAGGTGACCTTAGTCAATTTTAACCACTGCACCTCATATTAATTCCATTGCTGTTTGGTTGCCGCACTCCCCTGTACTCCCCCACTCCCTCAATTAACTGTTTAATCTGGTAAGATATCAGACATGATTCTCTGGCAGAAAGTACCTCCATGTTACAGGCCTTTTTGTTCATTCTCAGACTGCTCTCCCTCCCTGCTGCAACATCACAACATTCTGATCTAAGAAAAATTCACATTTACAACACTAACTATCACCCATCAGTTTTTTACTCCTTAATATTTTCACAGGCAAAAACAACATTTGTGATTTATAGCGCCAGCAATTTTTTCATTGAATTAAATTTATTGAGAACAGATTTATATTTGTCAGTTTTTCCTAAAGTGGGTGCTCCAAGTTCCTCCCACAGTCTAAAGATGTGCAGGTTAGGTGGATTGGCCATGCTAAATTGCTCATAGTGTGCAGGGATGTGCAGGCTGGGTGGGTTAGCCATGGCAAATGCAGGGTTACAGAGATAGGGTAGTGGGTTATGTTTGGGTGAGATGCTCTCCAGAGGATCGGTGCAGATTTGATGGGCTGAATGTTCCCTTTCTGTACTATTGGGATTCTAAGATTCTAAATGAACCTGTGAAGCTGGAGAAGTCCCGCGCCCTTCATTTTGATTCTAAGTTGATGAGAGAGATCCTTTCTGCCAGGTAAAAGATTGTCATCATCTTGGAGTCTTGTTTTTGTGTATGAACTTGGAACCTCTGTAAAAATGAACTTAATGGAGGCAGGAATGAATAACACGTTAAGAATGAGGTGTCTATCACACACAATGTCACACTGAGGGCTCATACCTACTTTCAAACTACATCAATGGCAGGGATGACGTGGCCGAATACTTGGGAACTAAACTTGCCAATTGCTTAATGATGGATTGGAGAGTAAGTTCTCAAGAGGATGTATAAGGGATTTAAATAGGTTAAGTGAATGAGCAAAAATTTGGCAGATAGAGAATAATGAGGGAAAATGTGAATGTTCAAACATATTAAGAGCAAGCATAGGCCATTTGACCCCATCCGCTTACTGTACCATTCAATATAATCATGTCTGATCTGTTTGTAATCTCAACTGATAAAATGTGACACCCTTGTTAGTTAAAAAATTATTTATTTTTGTCTTAAAATATTCAATGTCTCAACCTATCAGTGTAGAAGAGAGTCTCACAAATACTCACAGTCTTTTAGGAAAACATATTTCTCTTCTTCTCTGTCCTAAATGAATGTTTCCTTATTTTCAGACTATGGTTGTGAGTTCTGGTTTCTCCTGCAAGGGAAAAGGTCCTTTCTGCACCAAGTTTCTTGTTCTTTTAAAGCTCAGTAGGTACAGGACCAGCCTATTCCTTTCCCCCTGCAATAATCAACAAAACTTTGTTAAATGACAGTGTACTGTATAAACAGAGAGAGACTGCAGAAATCTGTGGTACTGAGGGATCTTGTTGTCCTGGTATATGAAACATAAGACTCTGGTACCATCACTCCCCGCTACAGAAAAATACCTGAGTTCTCTCTGCCAGAATTTTCTCTTGATGCTCTTTTCTCCTGGACTGGAGAAACATTACATGTGAGTCAGTCTGTTTTACTGAGCTTGCTTTTGCCAAGGGTCTGCTTATGAGATGGTATTATATTGGAACAGGTGCTGTTTAGTAGTTAAATTGTCTATTATTCTGTTAAGTTTTCCAAAAGAGATAAAGGTCAGACCAATTCTTCTTTCTTTTATTTATAATTTAATTGTAGAGTAAGAATAAAGTGTACTTTGCTTAAAGCTGAGAGTGTGACCAATTGAATTACATCTAGAACACAGCCCATTACACTCACCATATGTACCCGAGTAATGAATATCTCATGTAAAGGTCGACCCCCTATTTTTGGCCAAATAACCTGGAATTTTCCATGTATCTCATAGAAATGTTGGCCCTAGTTCTTCACAGATAACAGATCAATGTTTATGAGTCAGCGTGCGGCCATCACATCCCGCTCCAGCTTTCCAATGTGCTGGTTGTTCCTCTCCACTCCTGGTCTTCCAGTCCTCTGACTGTTGCACTTCGATCTGGGTTTTCAGAATTACCATAGTTCATTTTTTAAAATTCGTTTAGAGATTAATTGGGCTTCTGCTAATAACAAGGTATAAATTTTAATGGGCATGAATTTCAGCCCCTCAAAAGTAGTATCCATATTTGGTCAACCCCATAAATTTAACCTTAAAAAGCAGTCAAAAAAGTTTGACTATTACTCGAGTATATACGGTACCTAAATTAAGAAAAAGTAAGGGTCTAGACTATCTCCTTCATATTTCTGAAGGGGGTTTGGTCTGGTCCATAACAAGTTGTACTAGGGCTTGGTTAACAAGCATTTTACGTAGTTTTTGATGGAGGACTGAAATGGTAAAAGCACTGTTTTAAAAGCAGAGGATTGTCGAAGGATTGTTGCACCTTTTAAAAGCAAATAGCCTGGCACTCATTGTGAGTGCTATCTTTACAGCTATTGGTGCTAGCAGGGGTGCAAGTCTAGCTGCAAACAAGTTGAAGCCAAAGAGCATGTACAAATTCAGATTCAGTCAGCAACTAGTAGCTGATTGGTCTATGATATGGTGACCAGCAATCAATGACAATGGTTTTAACTGCCTGCTATTAATAATTTGATTGGCTGAACAGTTTGGGGAGAAATGTTGGGCCTCCAAAAAGAAAGGGGCAGTTCCTTTTATCCTGCATTGAAAACCTCAAATCTGAAAAAAATATACTTTTCCATCAGAAGTTGCTATAAGTTCCTATCTACCAATAGGAATAGCCTTGATTCAATGGAGCACACAGAAGGGCATGCCAGTGACAGCACCAAGAATCCCTAAAAGTCAAGTAGCAACCTGGGAAAGCTACAAAACATGATGACTTGCCTAACAGCACAAGTAGCAAGTGATAAGCAGAACTCAGTGGTCCCACAACTAACTGATCAGATCTAAGTTCTACAATCCCTACACATCCAGTTATGGTGGACAATTCAACAACAACACACAAATATCCCCAGCCTCAATAGTGGGGGAGCCAAGCACATCAGTGCAAAAGGTAGGGCTGAAACACTCGCAGTAATCTTCAGCCAGGAGTACTGAGTTCAATCTCAGGCTCCTTTGGAGATCCCCAACATTACAGAAGCCAAGCTTCAGTCAATTCAGATCACTCCACGTGACATCATAAGGATAGGCAATAAATACTGGCTCTATCAGGGATGCCCTTCTCCCCGGAATGAATTAAAACAAAACAAAAGAAGGACAGAAAATGAAAGCATGGGGTGGAAAGGGATGGATGGAGGAGAATGCAGAAAAGCTTCAAGGAGATTAGTTCGCCACAAAATCAACATTTTAATAGTCGACAGAAAATCAGACATGCCCAGAAATAACTTCCCCAATGTACACTTCATGCCTAAAACAATAATTGGAAAAGTTACATACTTCAGTGAAAAACAAATGCATGCACTCTTGAGAATTTTCCTGAAAAAAACCTTCCTGCAGGCTCTTTTCCCATTTTTCAATGACAGTCAAATTATTCATTCACAAGCTGCTTTACTGACAATCAGAGCTAATGTTCAGGTTGAGCATCAGAACAAGGTAAAGTCAACAATATTACATATATTATTGAGAAAAAAAACCTTTAAAATCTATCAGGTTGCTCTTAAGGTTTAGAATTTCTACAGTGAGAAAACAGGTCCTTCAGCCCAACAAGTCCACAGCACCCCTCTGAAGAGTATCCAACCCAGACCCATTACCCTACATTTCCCCTGACTAATGAACCTAACCTATACATCCCTGAACACTATGGGGCAATTTAGCATGGCCAATTCACCTAACCTGCACGTCTTTAAATCGTGGGAAGAAACCCATATAGGCACAGGGGAGAATGTGCAAACTCTACACAGACAGTTACCTGAGGCTGGGATTGAACCCAGGTCCCTGGCACTATGAGGTAGCAGTGATAACCACTGAGCCACCATGCCACCCTTAAGTGGTGCCTTCCTGCTTTGGGTTCATTACCTGATAAGAGAAAGATAAATTCATCATTCTGGTATAATACCAGTACAGAAAATAATCAAACATTCTCTGCCAGAAATTATGACTATACCTTGCTCAGTAAGCCGCTCAGAATACTGAACATTATCGACAATAACCTCCAGTACCATACTGACTGATGTAAAAGCTGCAGCTCTGTAATAAAGGAATGAACACTATCTGGGAGCCAGCCATTCAGTTAGCAGCTAGGCCATGTTTCCTGTTTTAATTCATCAAATGCAGGACTGGTCACACAGTTATTGCAAGAGACACTGTGGTTCAGTGACTAACACTGTTGCCTCACAGCACTAATGACCCTGGTTCAATTCCAGACTGTCTGTGGGAGTTTGCAGGTTCTCCTTGTGTCTACACGGGTATCCTATGTCTGCTCTGGTTTCCTCTTGAGGTCCAAAGATGTGTAGGTTAGGTGGAGGGTTGTGGGATAGTCCTCTTCAAAGGGTTAGTGTGGACTTGATGGGCTGAATGTCTTGCTTCCACACAGTAAGGATTCTATTAGTCAAACTCATAGAGTCGTACAGCACAAAGATAGGCTCTTTGACCCAAACTGGTCCATGCTGACCAAAATTTCCATCCAACCTAACCCCATTTCTCAGCACTTTTGCCTGAAACGTCGATTTTACTGCTCCTCGGATGCTGCCTGAACTGCTGTGCTCTTCCAGCACCACTAATCCATATTCTTCTAAACCTAGCCTAACCACATATTTGTCCAAAAGCCTTTCAAATGTTGTTCATGTGCCCGCTTGAACCACTTTTGCTGGCAGATCATTTTACATGTGCACCACCCTCTGTATAAAGAAGTTGCCCCACAGGTTCCCTTTTATTCTTGCACCTCTAACCTTGCCCCTCTAGCTTTCAACTCCCCAACCCTGGGAAAAAGACTGAGTGCATTCATCCTAGCCAGGCCTCTGTTCAGGCATGTTATGGAGCAAGCAGTAATTGAACTTGGTTCTTTTGGTCCAGAAGTAGAAAAGCTTACTCTGGTTGCTTCATGTGTAATCCAGATGTTAAAAGTGAACCTGTTCGGGCAGTTTATGACTTACTTCTGGAGTAGGTGGGACTTGAAACTGGCCGAGAGGTGGGGACACTATCACTGCATCATAAGAACCCCATGATTTGTCATGTGTACTACATCTAATTGTATGCAGATGTCGGACACTAAATGGAGTACTCGTGGGCCTCTTATAGCACAATGGCTGTGATCCCACATCTGCACAGGAGGCGTGTAAAACCAAGTCCCACACGGTCCAGAGATGTATACCAACAACTTTGAACAGGTGGAATAGAATACATAAAAATGTACGAACATTGCAAAGGCTGTTGTGGTAGTGTGGTAGTATCCCTACCTCTGAGCCAGGAGTCCTGCGTTCAAGTCCAACCTGCTCCAAAGATACATAGAACATAGAACATAGAAACATAGAAAAATACAGCGCAGTACAGGCCCTTTGGCCCTCGATGTTGCGCCGATCCAAGCCCACCTAATCTACACTAGCCCACTATCCTCCATATGCCTATCCAATGCCCGTTTAACTGCCCATAATGAGGGAGAGTCCACCACTGCTACTGGCAGGGCATTCCATGAACTCACGACTCGCTGAGTAAAGAATCTACCCCTAACATCTGTCCTATACCTACCACCCCTTAATTTAAAGCTATGCCCCCTCATAATAGCTGACTCCATAC
>NC_057744.1:5826719-5872976 GCF_004010195.1 Chiloscyllium plagiosum | reverse complement strand
TTGTTACTCTTACCAAAGTGTATCACCTCACACTTACCTACATTGAACTACATTTGCCACCTTTCTGCCCAGGTCTGCAGCTTATCTATATCCCGCTGTAACCTGCCACATCCTTCCTCACTGTCAACAACTCCACCGACTTTCGTATCATCCGCAAACTTGCTCACCCAACCTTCTAGCCCCTCCTCCAGGTCATTTATAAAAATGACAAACAGCAATGGTCCCAAAACAGATCCTTGTGGAACACTGCTAGTAACTGCACTCCAAGGTGAACCTTTACCATCAACTACTACCCTCTGTCTTCTTCCAGCCAGCCAATTCCTAATCCAAACCTCCAACTCACCCTCAATGCCATACCTCCGATGCGTCATAAAATGTCCAAACATCTTGAGTAAAAACAATTACAATTACAGCTGCTTCCCAAACATAACAGTTGCTTTCAAACATCTTATTGTGTGCTGATATTGCACCTGTCTCTAGATTCAAGCTCTTACCCACTCAGAGGTGCACCATACCATGTCTAAATAGGTTGATTAAAACTTAAAATAATGCAAAAAGAGGATTTGTGGTAAGACTCTATTTCAACCAGAAGTCAAAACATTGGTACTTCAACATACAACATTCCCACTATCATCCAGGTCCATTTATTATTGTCTGGTAAGCAAAATTTGAAAGAATCACTTATATTTTTGCTACTTCATAGCACAGTGGTACTATGGCCAATTATTCAGCTACTGGGGTTAAAGGGCTAAATTATAAGGACAGCCTACAAAAGCTGGACTTGTGTTCCCTTAAGCATAGAACGTAGAGGGGCAATCTAGTTATAGAGATTAAGAAGATTAGAAGATTTGAAAAGCAAATAGGAACCCTTTTCTCTGGTGTTGCCAAATCCTAAGGACGGGAATGTAGTTTTAAATTAAATCTGGATCACTTAGCAGTGATTTCAGCAAGCACTTAAGCATGGAAAGGATAACGGAAATCTTAACTCTCTCCTCCAAAACTGTTGTTTAGTTAATTTAAAAACATCAAAATCAGGTTTTGTTAGGCAAGAGTATGAGGGTCGAGAGTATGGTGCTGGAAAAGCACAGCAGGTCGGGCAGCATCTGAGGATCAGGAAAATCATTCTGATGAAGGGCTTTTGCCTGAAACGGTGATTCTCCTGCTCCTCAGATGCTGCCTGACCTGCTATGCTTTTGCAGCACCACACACTCAACTCTGATCTCCAGCATCTGCAATCCCCACTTTTGCCAAGAGTATGGGGGTTATGAAGCCAAGCCTTTGAATTAGAGTTAAGATACAGATCAACAATATGAGATGTGAAGGAATTCCTTCTCTCAGAGAGCAGTGAATGTCCGGAGTTCTCTACCTTGGAGAGTTGTGGAGGCATGATCATCAAAGCCTTTTAAATAGAAGGTGAATAGAAATTTCAAAGAGTTGAGGGCTATAATGAACTGGCTTGAAAATGGAATTGAGATCTGGGGGAGATCAGCAATGATCATACAGAATGGTGGGACAGATTTGAGGAGGTAGAAATTGTTTTGTTTATATTCTAACTAATCTAAGAATGGTTGAACATATTCAAAGGAATGAGTGGTCTACTCTTATCCAAAATCTTCTTCTTAATGTGTCTATCTACCCCAGAATAGACCACAGATTGAACTAAGGAGTCTCTGAGTCTGTATCGTCATCACTAGTGATACCATGGTGAGTCTACACTTTCCTGAATGTAGTATGACATGGAACCTGGAGAAAGCACACAGATAGGGGGTATTTCCATTGATGTAAGTGTTCTGACCCAGTTTCAACTGGAATAAGCTGGGAGGTTGAGAACAGAAGTGAAGCTTGAGATTTATAATAACTCTCTTAGTGCCACCTTTTATTCTCGATATAATAAGACTCAACTGTATTTATTGAAACTTGGTTTCTTAAATAAAACAGACATTTACCTGAATGAACACATATTTCATGCTGCTCAGTTCTACCACATGTAGCAACAAAAGCTATTTAGCACTCTGTATCTTCTAACAGCAAGGAAAGAAACTGCCAGATATGGGAGAAAGCAATTTGATCTCCAGCACCAACACCTCACCCTCTGCAAAGCAACAAGTCACATAATTCTGTTTTTTCTCGACTGAGGAGTCTAGATGGTAGAAGCAAGAATGATAAAGGTTCGAATACAATGAAGACGGAGCAGATCCAAAGACCACAGAGCAGGATGCTATTACAGTTAAAAAAGATGAAAGAACATGCCCTATAGCACAATATAGAACAGGATTGATAGACCAGCTGGCTTTTAATAGTCCATCAATTCCATACATTTTTCTACATTATCCAAATTGAGACTATTATAATCCAGTAACAGATATAAGAGAAGATATCACTAAGTTGTGTTTTTTAAAAGATGGTATATTGTAGAATACTAAGGGAGGTAAGGAGTTGAACTGTTTTTGTTTGGATGAGAAGTGGGAGATGCATCCAACAAGTTTCAGTTTCTGCAATCTGTTGCTGCAGGAAAGAAAGGAATTGTAGGGTTTGTTATTTAGGATCAAGAGACAACAAAAGAGGGAAACTTATGAGACAGGTGGCCTTAACAGCATTAATAAGAAAAGACATGAAAGAGGGAGTGAAAGAAAAGGAGAAAGATTGAGAGAAGAATCACTCAAGGAACTTTGAGTTATTTCCACCCAAACCCCCCCACCCCTTTTCTGTTCTGGATTTTGAGAATTATTCATTAAGAACTGGGAATAGTTTCCAAGTTATGGGTGGGTCTGTGTTTAAATATAATTAAGTCATTAAGGTTGAAGATATGAATCACAAACAATCATTCGAAACAATGGATATACTTTTTCACAACAAGACTCACTGGCAGTTCATTAGATTACTGCTGTCAAAATTGAATGCTTTTAGTTTACGTAAAGTGACACTTAGGTAAAATTAATCTTACAGTGATAACATTAGTCAATGTCATCAATGATGTTACTACAGCGACTGAAATATAAAAATTTAAGCAGTTAAAAAAATTAAAGAGATTTTTTAAAAATCAATGTTTTCCTTAATTTCCAGTCCCTGATTTGTGATACTCAACATTTCTAATTAATGACCTATCCTTGATAATTCCAACTAGTGACTGGTTCATGTTGTTGCTTTAAGTTTTTACTTTAATAATCCTAACTCGTTTCCATTCCAATATTACCCCGAGCCCTAACCCAATATCTGATTTAACAACATGTCAAAAAAAATACTCCTTGACTGATTAAAAACTGGATGTAAAAATGATACATCTTTCATCTATCTCAGGATATTAAAGATTGATCTTGAATCAATGAAACAACAGAACCGATGTTACAATGAAAGCTGAAGGCTGACCTGATTGAGGTCTTTAAAAATATGAAGGTGTCTATCTGGGTTGTGAAACAACTGCATACAGGCAGGTATCCCATCACCAAGTCACCCTTTATTTACATGTGCACAGTATGTAGACTCACAGAGCTGTACAGCACAGAAACAGACCCTTCGGTCCAACTTGTCCATGCCGACCAAATACTGACTGTGGCCAGCCAGCTCAGAGTCAGTCTCTGAACTGAGGAGATTCTAAATCCCTTGTTTATATATTTTTTTATTCAACGTTATACAAATTGACAAACTCATGACATATTAACAGTTAACAGTAAAAAAAAACTACAAAGAAACGGAATCCCAAAAACAAATGCCTCAAGTCCCCTTGTAGCCAACAGGAAAAGCAATATACAGAACCAACAAAGTAAACCACATCACAATCCTCCAAATAAAAACACACAACAAACAGCCAAAAAAGTGCATCAAAGGAAACCCACATCCTGCAGCCCAGAGATATCAACTCTCCCCAGAGATACACAAAAACGCAATGCACATATGGAAACACAGTTCAATCACAATCTACATGATAAGGTACAGTGCAAACACAATATACACATAAGGGTATAGTGCAACCCGGAAGGGGCAGAGTCCATTCCAAGACAGAGTCCACTCACGAGGCAAAGTCCACTCACAGAATGGGACCACTCCCAGAGTTCACTATCCGACCCAGAATCCACTTCTCAAACCGGAGCCTGCCTCTCTCAGAGGGTTCGCTTCCATCGGCAGATCCCTCCTCCTGTGGGCAGGGTGCACACAAACGCTCAGCTCCCCCATGAGACTTCATCAATCCCCTGTTTATATTTTTTTAGGTGTGAGACACAATGAGAGACAACAGGTGTACAAATCTTTATTCAATTTCCACCACCAGGAAGAAAGAAACACCAGGATGGCCAGTGAAATCCCCTGTTTACACTGTCTTTTCAATCCCCACACTACCTCCTCACTGCGGTTGTGCTTATGTTTTCCCCAGCACCCATGTTGTGTGTGTGCAGGTGTGAGACACAGCGAGAGACACAAGGTGCACAAATCTTTATTCAATTTTCACCACCAGGAAGAAAATAAACACCCGAGTGGCCAGTGACAAGCAGTGCCCTTCACATCGAAGGGCAACGCTGTGTGATCAAACAGTTAGCGGGAGGGCAAGGATCAAATCAAAATAGAGTTGGAGGGGGAAATAATACAGTTTCGAGGGTGTTGGTGGACACCACATGCTCCTTCCCTAGGGAGACCCAGGGTCTGACATACTCATGGAGGAGGGGCAGGCAGTTGGCCCTAATGACCCCCTCCACGGCCTGCTGCCTGGACCTGTTTATGGCCAGTTTGGCCAGGCCCAGGAGCAGAACTACGAGGAGATGCTCTGACCTACCCTCCCCCTTCCGCACATCCCTGTTTTTTTTTTTTTTCTTTTTTTTTACACTACCACCTAAGTGCGGTAGTGCTTATTTTATCCCCAGCACCCATGGTGTGTGTGTGCAGGTGTGAGACACAGTGAAAGACACAAAGTGCACCAGTCCACGGACTCCACAGCGCCACATCCCTGTTTATATTGGTCTCCCAGGGCTTCCTGATTGGCCTAGATTAATAACCCCAATCAAGGATCTCATAGTCAATAAGATCCATCTGGTTCCAATCACTACTGTTGGAGAGCAAGACGTTTCCACTCTTATTCTGCTTTCTTGAGACTTTGACATTACTGGCAAAGGCTATCATTTGTTGCCCATTCCTAATTTCCCTTGAACAGAACATCAATGGGGGAGTTAAGATTCACCAACATTGCTATGTCTGCAGTCACAGACCAGGCAGGGGCATCAGATTTTCTTCCTTCAAGGTTATTAGTGAACCAGATGGATTTTTATAACAAATCAATGATAGTTAGTATGGTCAACAGGCTAGATTTAAATTCCAGATTTATTCACTGAATTTGAATTCCACTGCTGTGGGAGATTTGAATCCTTGGCCTCAGGGCAACAATCTAGCTTTCTGAATTACTGACCCAGAACACTAAGGTCCATAAATATAAGGTAGTCCAATAGGGAACTCAAAAGAAACCTCTGTTTGCAGAGAGAGGTGAGAATAGGAAACGATACTGATAGAGTACTTGAGGTGAACAGATGCTTTTAGGGAGAGATGTGCCATTAAGGGAGAAATAAATCAGACGTGATGGCGTAGTATTAGAGAAAGCTCACATGGAAAATTAACATGCACATACACCAGTTGTGCTGAATGGTCTCTTTTGCTTGCTGTAAATTCAATTTAATCATGTGTTTCTTTTCAGTATTATACTGGTTTGTAAATGACACTTTATTAATAACCTAGTGAAGTCAGTCCAGATGAAATCAGTTATGAAAAGCACAATCTTCTAAGAGTTAATATTTTTTTTGTGAAGATGTAGAGCTGTTATTGTGGGCCTGTCTTTATTTTGCTCTGGCAGTATAGAGTTGGCACATCTCATTCCAATCTGGCAGGTGATAGAGATGCAGGATATTAGTTCACACTTCTGATTCTCCATGTGAACTCATTCACAGTTACAGTCGGTGCCATCTTGCCAGAGGCATTAAACTGCTGCTCCCCACAGTGGGGAAAAGCGGATGTTAAAGGGAATCTCACCTTGGGTTGCTTTCAGGGATACTTCATTTTGGTTAATGATAGTACTGGGTAAGGAGAGCAGAACAACAAGTAATATTTACTATGAAGAATCAAAGTTTATGGTCATGTAGCTCTAGATTTTAAGACCTTCTTTCTTTGTTTATTTTCTGGGATGTGGGCAATGCTGGCAAGGCCTTACCTTGAAGTCCTTGAACAGCGTGCTTGATAGGCCATTCAAAGGGTCTGTAAGTCAATCTGAAGCCACACTTCAGTCAGACCTGGAAAAGATACTCAAGGTCATTGGTGAGCCAGGTGGGTTCTTACAACACAAAATGACATTTGTCAAAGTCACCATTTTTCTCTTCAAGATTTACTAACTGATTTCTAGCTTTGTTATGATTTGAACCCATGGATGTAGGTTTGCTCGCTGAGCTGGTAGGTTCATTTTCATCACCATACTAGGTAACAAGATCAGTAACCCCCTGGTGAAGCACTGGTATTAGTGACCCGCTTTCTATTGATGTTTTTAGGTTCCCTTGGCTTGGTGATGACATTTCCGGTGGTGAGTTATTTCCTGTTCTTTTTCTCAGGGGGTGGTAGATGGGGTCCAAGTCAATGTGTTTGTTGATAGAGTTCCGGTTGGAATGCCATGCTTCGAGGAATTCTCGTGTGTTTCTCCGTTTGGCTTGTCCTAGGATGGGTGTGTTGTCCCAGTCGAGTGATGTCCTTCTTCAGCTGTATGTAAGGATACTAGTGAGAGAGGCTCATGTCTTTTAGTGGCTAGTTGATGTTCATGTATCCTGGTGGCTAGTTTTTTGAACCCATTTCTGACATTATTAAACTGCACCTTTGGTTTAATTCTCTAAAGACATTACAAGTGCACCACCATCTTTGATTTGCACATTCTGACTCTCTCTTTTGTTTTCTGCAAACTTCCCATTCTTCTATTGCAGCCTTATTGATGTTTTCCAGTCCCTAATCCATTTTAGTAGTGCAGTCTGCACATTGAAATTCTCTACATAAGTGCATATACTGCTTGTTACAATTCTTCTCTCCATCTTTAAAAGTCTTCTCAAAACCGACATCTTGACTCTTTCAGCACATCATCAATCATCTCCCTCTTCCTCTTTAACGAACTCCTGCATGCTGGCTGGTTCTGTGTAGAAGACAGGCAGTTTGCAAACTAGATAGGCAGAATTGTAATCTGCAAGTATATTTTAATGCAACCACTTGAGGTGAAAAGGTTGTGCATACTGACAGACAGAAAGAGGGAAAAATCTGTCAAGTAGCATTCAATTACGAAACCCCATCAATTCAACTATTGTTGGTACTTTGGAATTGAAAGATTTAAATGACAATATTCTGGCAAACTTTGAGTAAAACATATTTTTTTAAAAGAGAAACATCAAAGGGAAGATTAAGGGTTAGGATTAGGCCAGTATGGGGGATGGTACTCCCAGAGAATTGGCAGCCCAGTTCTCTCAAAATGATAACACAATTCACCTACAAATTATGATTTGGTGATGCCGGTGTTGGACTGGGGTGTACAAAATTAAAATTCACACAACACCAGGTTATAGTCCAACACGTTAATTTGGAAGCACTAGCTTTCGGAGCACTGCTCCTTCATCTGCACTCCGAGAGCTAGTGCTTCCAAATAAAAATGTTGAATTATAACCTGGTGGTGAATGATTTTTAATCATGTACAAATTAGCAAGGGTTGTGTTGAAGGAAAGAATTGACACCTATTTTCACATTTCTCAGACACATTTCAAAGTGCCACAGCTTGAATGAATTACTATTGAAGTATAATAACTGCAATGCAGGCAAAATGAACAGCAAAATATTGCTTTAAATGAATGCTGCAACAAATAAACATAAATTAACATATTGCGCGATAAATGTAATCTAACTCCATTTGGTTGTGATGCTAGTGCGGTCTCATAAACCTTAATAACAATCACATCAGTGTGAATAGCTTTTAGTCTGTATTCAAATGGTCAGACAAGTGTGACCCTGTGGATATTGTGTTTGTGTGATAACATTTCTCTTGCTTTAATTGGATCATCTATCTTTATTATCAGGATTGAATAAGCTGGTGAAGTTAATGATTTGGGTTTACTAGCTTCTCCAAGAGAGCATCTCTCTGGATTCACTTCCATATAATCAATTGCATTGTGCACTCCAGTGCACCCTATATACACGCAACACCACCCCACCCCCTCAATCGCCACTCGCCCACTCCCCTGCTCATAAGCCACCAAATGGCACTCCCCAATGCAACACAGCTTAGCCCATCATTTTATACAGGAACATTGGAGAAAGAGTCGACCATTTGACCCCTCGAGGCTGTTCCATCATTCTAACTCATATTTCTGCATTATCTTTTAATGTCATTAGAAACTGGGAACCTATCAATTTTTGTCTTGAACTTAACTAATGACTACTTACCAAGATGGAGAATTCTAAAGACAAACTACCGTCTTAGTGAAAAGGTTTCTCCTCATCTTGGTCCTAAACAATTTGCCTTTTATTTGATGACTGTATCCCCTGGTTCTACTGAGGAGAAGCAATCGTCAGCATCTACTCTGTCTGCTATTTTAAGAATCTTCTAAGTTTTTATGACAATGTGTATCATTTATCTAAACTCCTGAGAATATAGGTCTAGTATCTTCAATCATTTGGGACAATCCCCAGACCCCTGCAATCAATCCTGGTAAGCATCCACGGCTACTCATTCACCTTCTTTCCTCAGGCAGTAGATTCACAACTGCACCCAAAACTCCACATGCAGTCTCACCAATGTTCTACAGAATTGAGGCAAGACTTTGTGGCTCCTGTTCTCAAATCCTCATGCTGTAAAGGCTAACATGCAGTTCCAAGTTATTTGTTGCATTTGCCATGTTAGCTTTCAGCGACTTAGGAACAAGATCTCTTTGGACGTCCCAATCTCACACCATTTCAGAAGTACTCTGCACCTTTGTTCGTCTCATCAAAGTAGATAATCGCTCATTTCTGCACTTTATGTTCAATCCACTCACTCAGACTATCTAAAGCCCCCGAAGCCTATCCATTGCTGCCATTTCACTCATTCCATCATCAGCCCCATTTCTTCATGTTTCCATTTTAAAACGTTCTTTCTTAGCGCAGGGGTGTCATTGGATGGACCATTTGTTGCCCATCCCTATTTCAGAAAGTGGTGAGTTGCCCTTTAAATTATTGTTCCACATTCCTAAACATAGGAACAGCATCATTTGCAATTCCCTTCTAAGCCACTCACCATCCTGATATGGAAATATACCACCATTCTTTCTCTGTCGCTGGGTCAAAATCCTGGAATTCTCTCCCTAAGGGCATTGTGGGTAAACTGTGGGTGAACAGCAGTGATTCAAGAAGGCAGCTCACCCCCACCTTCTCTTGGGCAAGTAAGGATGAGTAATAAATACAGGCCCAGCCAGCAACGTTAATGTCCCATGAGTAAAGTAAAAAAAATGGTGTCAGTAAAATCATACAGTGTAATTAAAGAGGGAGTTCTAGGATTTTGACCCAGTGACAGTGAGGGAACAGTGATATAGTTGCAGGTCAAAATGGTATGATGGTATGATTACCAGCACTCTGCCCCATTGCTAACATCCTCCCCAATTTTGATACTCTCAATGCTGCTATTTCCCAAATCTCCACCATACCTCACCAGTGTCACAGTCTTGCCCTGGTAAAGTTGAAGACATCAGATTTCGGACACTAGAGCTGTGTATCTTTCTGATGCTGTCATGTTATCTTTCCTAATCTGAGAACAGAGCTTGATGGCAGCAGAAAACCACATTAAGTAAGGTCAGAGCTTGCGTTACTTTCACTGCTCTCACTTTGTCATATAGAAGCATTAATATTCTTTGCTTGCAACAGATTTATTCTTGCTTGGGTAAAGATCCAGTGTGAATTTGTAGCCGGCCTGCTCATGCCTGACAGGACACCTGACTGAATAAAACACTTTCATCATGCTTGGATGACTGGGCAATACTGTCGCCTTTTCAGCCATGTCGGTTACAGGTTCAAGCCCCACTTTAGAACGTGACTGATTTTAGGTTGACATGTCAGTGCAGTATTATATGATGGCTGCATAGAGACGAAAGGGGAGTGTTCTGTCTTAGGGGTACTGATTGGTAATGTTAACCTTTTATATCCACTTGAGTCATATTCCTTCATTTGAACTTTTATTAATGCATGCATTGGAGGTATATAAATCTCACAAATGGGGTACAGCTCAAACTTTATTACAAGAACAAAGGCTTTATACTACTTCTACTGGTAACAGGGTTTCAATCAACTATTTTTACAGACTATAATTTCTAATGTAAAGATTTCAGCTTTAGTCACTGATATCCTTACCCAATAGTCTTCATACAGTCTACATTTCAGGTTAGTACACATTATCCAATATTTAAAGTAATGCACGTGATTAGCTATCCAATCATATTTAAATGAATACACGTGCTTAGTTACCCAACCATATATCATAACATGTCCTTGTCTTGCTGGAAGTACATCTTCCAGCTACAGGTACATAGTTATGAATATCAGAAAGTCTATGCTGTCCTTTTCTCCCCTTTCAATGCACTTTGTGTTTTGTAGGAAGATAATAAACCCTACTTGCCCTCCAAAACCCACTAGAGCAAACCCCTCACCTTTCTCGCTGCCTCATAACTGATGTACCTCACTCCAGGGATGTGGTACACCATCTTTGTTCTTCCGGCAATCCTGACGGCATCCACTACTGACCCCTAGTGGTACAGAGTGGGAATTTCTTCAACTGCAGTCCCACTTTCCAACAGCTTGCTTTGGCTGTGGGGTGGACCTTTTCTTGATGCATCAGCACTTGTTCCAGAGAGGGGAGGTGGTCAATTCTGCACACAGCTTTATTACATCACAGAGGTTATTCACCACATTGAGTCCACGTCAGCTAGCTATACAGTAATGCAATCAGTCCCATACCTCCCCCCACCCTCCCAGATCAATTCCATTAGCCCAACTTTGATTTCCTTAAATGACTTCCCAATTTCCCATCTCTGATTCCACTGGCATGTGTAGCAATGAAGGGGATGAAGTAGTCTTGGCTATGACTATTCTCAAAGCTCAACATTCCTCTTTCACAACCCACTGGGGTAGCACTGAAAGTCAAGCCGTGCTAATCCCAGAAAAGTCAAACATTTCATCAGTTTACCAAGTCCCTAGATTAGCTGTCAGATAGACCCAGGGTAACAGAAAAAATGCACCAGGTTTCTGTACTTAACAAGTACAGAAATAAACGTATTCTAACCACAGATACACAACTATGAATTGTCAACATATAATATTGTTAGTTAAAACTCTAACCCCCATTCTAAATCACTGCCCCTACCTGTGCCACACACACACACACACGCGCGCGCACGCACACGCACACACACACACACATACACACTCAGACACAAACAAACAACCAATATTTCTTAATGGAAAAAATATTATGACCACAGTTCAGTAGCATCAGTTCACAGAGTTTGCCAAGCTGATCCTTTTGCTTTCTAGAACTATCTCTTCTTTAATCTCTTTTCTCCAAGTTCTTTTCACTTCTTCCCAGGAGGTATAAAGTGACTGGTTCTTGAATTATAAAGTCTCTGGCTTGTTGATTAAAAGCAATTGAGGCACTAAACTGGCTTTCTTCAGGTTTTAGGTATTTTACTGGTGAGAGAGGGAGATTGAGAAAGAGAGCAGCTGTCCCTTTAAGCAGTCCAAACATTTCTGCCAGTATCATTCACATCCACAAGCTGTTCAGTTACCCAGGAGCCAATCAGATAGTTATTGTCAGGCCTTTACCATTCATAATTGGTCTCAACTGGTCACAAATTTTTTACACAGCAGTTTGTGGGTGGAATGAACTTCCAGAGGAAGTGATGGGTGCAGGTGTATTTACATGTTTTAAAACATTTAGGTAAGTGCATGAATATGAAATGTTTGGAGGGATAATAGACAATAGACAATAGGTGCAGGAGTAGGCCATTCTGCCCTTTGAGCCTGCACCACCATTCATTATGATCATGGCTGATCATCCTCAATCAGTATCCTGTTCCTGCCTTATTTCCATAACTCTTGATTCCACTATCCTTGAGAGCTCTATCCAACTCTTTCTTAAACGAATCCAGAGACTGGGCCTCCACTGCCCTCTGGGGCAGAGCATTCCACACACCCACCACTCTCTGGGTGAAGAAGTTTCTCCTGAGCTCTGTCCTAAATGGTCTACCCTGTATTTTTAAGCTGTGCCCTCCAGTTCAGGACTTACCCATCAGTGGAAACATGTTTCCTGCCTCCAGAGTGTCCAATCCTTTAATAATCTTATGTGTCTCAATCAGATCCCCTCTCAGTCTTCTAAACTCAAGGGTATACAAGCCCAGTCACTCCAGTCTTTCAACATAAGATAGTCCCGCCATTCCAGGGATTGACCTCATGAACCTACACTGCACTCCCTCAATAGCCAGAATGTCTTTCCTCAAATTTGGAGACCAGAACTGCACACATCCTGTTCTTGCCACCAAAGTGGATAACCATACATTTATCCACATTAAACTGCATCTGCCATGCATCTGTCCACTCACCTAACCTTTCCAAGTCACCCTGTAATCTCCTAACATCGTCCTCACATTTCACCCTGCCACCCAGCTTTGCATCATCAGCAAATTTGCTAATGTTACTATTAATACCATCTTCTATATCATTAATATATATTGTAAAAAGCTGCGGTCCCAGCACTGATCCCTGCAGTACCCCACTGGTTACCGCCTGCCATTCCGAAAGGGAGCCGTTTATCACTACTCTTTGTTTCCTGTCAGCCAACCAATTTTCAAGTCAGTACTTTGCCCCCAGTACCATGCACCCTAATTTTGCTCACTAACCTCCTTTGTGGGACTTTATCAAAGGCTTTCTGAAAGTCACAAATTGTTTACACAGTGGTTTGTGGGTGGAATGAACTTCCAGAGGAAGTGATGGGTGCAGGTGCATTTACATGTTTTAAAACATTTAGGTAAGTGCATGAATATGAAATGTTTGGAGGGATATCGCCCAAGTGCAGGAAGGTGAGGCTAGTTTAGTTTGGGATTATGGTCAGCATGGACTAGTTAGACCAAAGGGTCTATTTCTATGCTCTATGATTCTATGACTCTAACTCCACAAACCAAGTAGCAAGCTGTTCCTGACTGAATCTCACTTTGTACACAGCAGCTGGTCCATCTGCACACAGTGTCCTCCATTGCTTCACTTACCTGACAAAGGAGCAGCACTCCAAAAGCTTGTGATTTCAAATAAACCTATTGGACTATAACCTGCTTTTGTGTGACATCGTCCACCCCAGTCCTACACCGGCACTTCTGCATCATGGCTCCACTGCTCGAACAAAGTATTAGTGTAAACATAATTTACAATGAGTTTTCAAACTTAATTTTAAAAAGCCAGCAACTCCTTCCACAATCTTTAGTTTTGAAGGTGTCTTTTTTTTCTTCATTTCATTCCACAATCAAAAATAGTGAAAAATAAAATGAGATAGAATTTACATTCCCAGCACTTTACCTTGGAAATTCATCACGGCTACATTAATGGGACTATAGATGGGTATGTCATCCACGAAACTGTAATTCAGTTGAACTGATATCTTCAGAAGAGTGGAGAAACTGTGGTCACAAAAAGGTCTAAATCATGCAAAGCTATAGAAAAATTTCAACCATCTTCAAAATCAACAATATACGTTCCATTTCCAAAGCAGTTGACTTGCAGCATTATTGTGACAATGTTATAGTTGCAAACTCCTTCCATCATGCCAGTGACAAAAAAGAATTACAAGTTATTAATAATGTAAAGAGTGCGCAGTGTAAGGGTCAATGATGGGCACTGAGTTGAATGCTTGTTGGGTTTAATTCACCTTCATGTCTTTGTCAGCCTGCCAGCAAGGGACTTCAGAAGGTAACTGAGTAAATTGACATCATGTGGGTTTTCAAAAATGGCAACTTCTCTAATGCAGAAACATTTGGTCGAGGTTACCTTGCAGGTTATGTAACAACTGTGAGTTTGTGCTATGATGTTCCTCTTTAATCTATTTATATCTTTTCTGAATAAAATGCATTTATAAAACATACAGTATCCTCAGCTTTATTAATAGAGGCAGAGAGCTTAAGAATACTGAGTTGATGTTGTACATTTATATGACACTTGTTTGTCACATTATCAGAAGGATGTGAACACACTGGAGAGAGTGCAGAAGCAATTTACAAGAATGGTTCCATTCTTAAGGAACTTCAGTGATGAGACTAGATTGAAGAAACTGGAGCTATTCTCCTCAGAGACAAGAAACCTGAGAGGAAATCTAATCGAGGTTTTCAAAATCATGCACAGGCTGGATAGAGTAGATAGGAAGAAACTATATCCACACATAAAGGAACAAGAGGAAGAGGGTTTGGATTAAACTGATCTCCAAAAGAAACAAGGTTGAGGTGACAAAAAATCTTTTTCACTCAGCGAGTAATTAAGATATAGAATGAGCTGGCTGGAAGTGCAGAGGAGGCAGGATTGCTTGAGGAATTCTACAGAGGATGTTGGATGACTTTGATGAAAGAGTAATGTGGAAGGGTGTGGGGGTTAAAAAAAAAGGGATTGGCACTCAGTAATGATGCTCAGTTAATGAGCCAGTACAGACACAATGGGCCAAATGACCAGCGTCTGCACCGTGACACTTCTGTTATTCTGTGACTTTTAAGAAAAGGACAAGTTTCTCTTTACCTTGAACTCAGCTCCATTGTACTATCTGCCTGAGAGGGCGAATCACAATAATTCCAAACAAAAAGCAGCTCTATACTGCTTCAAAAACTAGTGCTGGTTCCTTTTATCGCAAACAGACCCTCCTTGAACTTGTTGCTCTGAAGAGAGTTGTGTCAGGGAAGCAGTTATTAAGACACAAAAATGACCTACCTCCTGACTGCCAATGCTGGCTGGACCTTTAAATCTCCAAGGAATAACAGTGTGGCAAATTAGAAAACAAATCCCACTACCTAACGGGATTTGAGACATTTACAGAGACAATTTAAAGTTGCGTCTGACATTAGCAATATCTGACCTAGGACTACATATTACAAAGAAAGAGAGAGAACTGACTTGCATTTATATATAGAAAGGTTTTTTTAACAACCAGTGAAGCATTTCTGCAGTGTAGTCACCAGATCTAATTCAGTGTGAAAGCAGTGGCCACACTGTCAGTTTAAAATTAGGGGTTAACTCCCTCTGATTGACCAAGAAACTACCAGCCAACCTAATGACTATCAAACCATGATTTGATACAATGTGAGACCTCTAGCCCCAAAGTCTGAGATAAAATCCCAGCAACACTGTGGGTGGTAGTGTCCACTGCTGAGACTGCAGGTCATCCCCATCAATAACCATGCCTGAAGCTGGATTAGAAACAGAGGAAATAGGATCCGATCCTTTGAGCCTGATCATAGCTGATCAAAGCCACTCATCTTGCAGGTAAGTGAAGGAGATTTCTGCTGACAGTAGGCTGGCAGGCCTCAGCAGTGGGGTCTCAATAAGGATGATTGCAGGGGAACACGCAATGGGTCATAGTATGTGGGGAGATGTAAGGCTTCCTTTGTGCACATAGAATCTGAATAGGAAGGACCCTTCCCCGAGCCTGTAACAGAGCTAGCAGGGTTACACTGATGGCCCACCACTTGATGTGAATTACCAATGGTACCAGGAGGAGATACTTAAGTGGTCATTAATTGCCCATCTAAAAGGCCTGAACTAGCCCAAGGGCAGGCTGTCTTTGAGAGAATGACCCTGCTAGCCCACCTTCCAGCCCACTCTTGGCATTGTTGGGAGACGCCTACAATATATGAAGATCTATTTTAATGATGAATGAGCAATCTTGACCAGTAAACAAAGAAGAGTTCCACCACCTTCACTACCGTGTTTCCATGCCATGATTTCTTTTCAGTCCAATTGAGAGGACAGATGGGGCCTAGGTTTAATGTCCTCTCCATGCAGAGGAGGTGGGCTTAGACTAGGCTGAATTAATACTACAACAATTTAGAGCATGTGAAGAAAAATAAAGAAATAACTTTTATATTCTGGACGAGGAAGGAATGTTTATGAAATGTGATCAAAAGCTTGATCAAATAATTTTTAATAAGGTATCATAAAGGAAGAGAGTGAAAGAAAGACTTTGACAGACAAAGTTCCAGGGGATTGAATTCAAGAGCTTAGTATCTGATTGCACCAATGATGGGGAAGAGCTCATAATTAGAGAAGCAACAAGACCTCAGAGTATTAGGCCAATATTGGGAGGGATTGAACTTAAAGATGAGAATTTTATGACTGATGGCATTGCTGGACTGAGATCCAATGTAAGCCAGTAGTCTCCGAAGTTATGGAAACTTTAAGGTAGTTTTTTTATTCACTCTATTTGTGCTCAAGTTAAATATCAGTCCATTTCCCTAACTTCCAAGCAAACTTACCTATAAATAGAGAGGTGGGACATACCACCAGCACTTCACCAGAGACTCTCACTAATGATGTTACCTAGTCATGGTGAAGAAATGTCTGATAGCAAACCTTCCAGCTCAGCGAGCTAATTTACATATTTATCATCAACCTGAGCCATAAATCTCAAAAATCACTAATAAAATTCAGATGTCCCAGTCATGTTTTGGAGATTTTCTGAGACACCACATTATTCCACTTTCCTGATCCAGGAAATAGGCACTAGTTTACTTTTTGTACATTTTTGCTTGATGGGTTGGCCATCAAACAGAAATGGAGGGTGGTGTAGGCTAACCGCTGGACGATTGGATCAAAACCATTTCCATTACAGCAGCTCAGGGTGCTGATCAGCAACGGTGGTATTTGAAACAGAAACTTAAGCTGACTCTCGTGACATAGAAGTGATAGGAGATGCATTCCTAAGTGAACAGGAGACCATCCGTTTGGCAACAGTTGCAGTTTCTGATGTATGTCAAAGTGAAATAAACGTTTTTGTGTTGTCCGTGTTATTCTAAAACACAACATGGTTTGCTCTGGTTGTCTGAAGACATTTAAAAATGCATTTTGTGCAGTCATTTATGGATATTAAAAAAGATCTAAAACATACAAACAGGAGGAGGCCATTCAGCCCTTTGAGTCTGATCTGCCATTCAATGAGATCATGGCTGATCTATGCCCTAACTCCATATACGTGCGTCTGGCCCTGATTAATTAATACTTTCACTTATCAGAAACATATCTGTCTCAGATTTAAAATTAACAGCTGATCTGGCATCAACTCCTGTTTGTGGAAGAGAGTTCCAAACCTCTACCACCCTTTGTATGTGGAGTCATTTCCTAACATCCCTCTTGAACTGCCTGGCCTTCATTCTCAGACTACAGTCCCTAGTTCTGTGTGGAATCCCTAATCAATGGAAATAAAATCTTTAACTATCCTACCTTTTTCTATTAGCACCCTGAAGACTTTGATCAGATCATCACTTAACCTTCTAAATTCTGGAGAAAACTTGCTTAATTTCTATAAACTCTCCTCGTAAGTTAACTCTTTTAGTCCATTCTCATGCGTTCTTGTACACTGACATTGTACTCGCTCCAAAACCAGTCAATCCTTCCCAAGGGGTGGTGCCCAGATCTGCTCACAGTACTTTAAGTTGGGTCTAACTAGGGTTTTGTATAATTGCAGCAAAACTACAGTGACCTTATATTCCAGTCTTTTAGATATTAAGGTCAATTTTCCTTTGGTCTTTTTAATTATTTCGTACAACAATTCATGGCATTTTAAAGATCCTTGGATCTGAACATCCGTTTGGACATCCATTGATGAAAATGACACTGTAACTGTTAACCTGTCACTTTGAACATGACCTGACAGATCATCCAATCGTCATAAAACACACCACTGTTGATCCTAAAGACATCATTGGGAAGTGAATCCAGCAGACTTGATAACAATAACTTGCATTCAATTTGCATCTTTTATGGAGGCCCATCACACAATGAGGACAAAAATCTAATACAGAAGGCTGTACACGTCGACTGGGACAGCACATCCATCCTAGGACAAGCCAAGCAGAGACACACACGAGAATTCCTAGAAACATGGCATTCCAACTGGAACTCTATTAACAAACACATTGACTTGGATCCCACTTACCACTCCTGAGACAAAGAACAGGAAATGGTATCACCACAGGAAATGATGTCACCACAGGAAATGACATCACCAACCCAAGGAAACCTAAATACACAAATAGAAAGCGGGCCATGCCACCATTGCTTCATCCAGAGGCTCAAGAATGATGTTACCTAGTATGGTGTCGAAACATCTGAAAACAAACCTTCCAGCTCAGCGAGCAAACCTACATCCAGAACCTCAACATGAGCTACAAATCTTCTCAAAACCCGCTAACAGTAGGCTGGAGTTTATGGCCCATCTACGAGTCCTGTTTGGCCATACAAAGTGTGTCATATCTCCAAATCCTCCCACTCCTGACTTGGCCCTTGTTATACAAGAGGTAGCTAAGGTGTTAACAGACTCCATTGCCTTAGGCTTCTTGAGATGCAATTAATGGGCATTTCAGGACCTTAAGCTGCCATTACTGCCATAATATGGGCATAGGAAAATAATCAAGCAGTGTCACTCGCAACTGAGATCGCAAGCTGGAAATCAAGCCACACTATTCTCAGAGCCATCACTAAAGTTAAAGTCTTTAGAAAAGTACACTAAACTCCCCAATTTATCTGTCTTTCAGATAAGCAGGAAAACAGATACTGGAATTTAACAAAATCCAAAAGAACTGGGGATGCTTTAAATCAGAAACAAAAACAGAAATTGCAGGAAAAGCTCAGCAGGTTTGGCAGCATCTGTGGAGTAAATGTTAACTCTGATTTCTCTCCACAGTTGTTGCCAGACCTGCTGACCTTTTACAGCAATTTCTGTTTTTATGTTGGAGTTTTGCTAGTGGTTGGTTGACCTTAATATCAATGTAGAGAATGGTAAGGGTGTGGAATGCCCTACCTACTAATGTAGCCAACTCAGCCACATTAGGGAGATTTAAACAATCCTTAGATAAGCACATGGATGATTTTGGGATAGTGTAGGGGGACGAGCTGAGAATAGTTCACAGGTCGGCGCAACATCGAGGGCCGAAGGGCCTGTTCTGCACTCTTTGTTCTATGTTCTATGTTCTAATCTTCAGATTGAAAATCTACCATAGACAATTTTAATGCAGGAATCCACCAAATCCACCTTGCCCCCGGAATTTCTAGCACCATTTTGTGTTTAGATGTTCTAAATCTGTTTCCCTGCTCCTTCCCAATATTCATACTAGAACCAGGAATGTCTTAATTCATAACCTAACCCCTAGTACATTAACAAACAGGTACAAGTTCACCAAAACACCTGGGCAGTGAGGACATGGAAACAAAGTGCACTCAATATTTCACCAAACTCTTCTAAAGGGCTGAACCTATTACAAATCCATTTGAGACTCCACTACGCTGTTTTTACCACAGGATCATTATCTGGCGGTATCTGAGTTCCATTTTTGTGTCATTTTCTTTCTCTTCTTTGAAGTAAATGCATTTGTGTTGTGCAGGCACTCTGAAACAGGCTGGGACATGGACGAAAAGGAAAAAGATGTCGAGTTCTTTTCTGATTACTTTAAAATGCAGCCTACAATGAACAACAGGACGTTTTGTTGTCACAATGAATGAAGCCTATTGTGGTAATGCATATAATCAGGTGACAGGCCAACATTGTGAAAGCTCCCTTTGAAAGGATGAATAGGAAGTAATTGCATCAGCTATTTTATGGAAAGAGTTTTAATGATAATTATTAAAATTAGAGTTAAAATAATTAAAGTTTTTTTTTAAATTAAGCAGATGTGCCTTTCAGTTATTTTCCTTCCAAGCTTATTTGGTTGATAAATATAGTGGCTAGGGCACTGAGGGATGTCATGGCTGAGAGTGAAATATTTACTGCTGTGAGGCAGTGTGGAGAATTAGCACCAAATTGTCCCTAGGTCAAAAATAGCGTAGTGTAAATATAGAGGAAGAGACCTTGCACCTGTATGCAAACATTGTGGTGAACCCCAAATTCAGAGGGTGATCTTTTCCGTGACCTCGGATACTGACCATACCCCACCATCCCAAACATTGCACAATTTGATCCTTTTCCATTTTGAATGTGTCTCTGATGTGATAGACAGTGGTGCACCAAATAATGAGCTCCGAGACAATCATAAACTCACTTCAAAATAGACCCTGAGAGCAATGTGGAGCTGGGTACCATTATCCAAAAGCAATTCTGAGAAATGGCATGTGGTGACCCATGGCTTCATCCAGTCTCTGCTTTATAGAATATTTAAGAAGAAAATGCAATTGAACGTTTCTTGCACATCACTATCTCTCTTTCACCCTCATTTTTCTAGGCAGAAAACTGCCTTCGAAGATGTCAGCTGCTTATGAATGGGTTTGAACACAAATCTTTCAGATTTATACTTGATTTAATGATCGTTGTTATCTTTGGAGAGTGTGAGCATTCGGGAATAGACAACAATGGGGAGGAGCAACTGGAGCACTGTTGTAAAAGATTTGTTTCTTAAACATCTCAATCTCAAATTCATTTATCATTCCAGTTGTCAGACAAAGAAGGAGCATCAGAAGTTTCAGATACTTGTACAATGTGAGTCAGGCTAATCAAAAAAGATGTTCTCTTCATCTGTGTTATTCCCAACATAGACTCATAGAAATGTACAGCATGAAAACAGACCCTTCAGTCCAAGTCATCCATGCCGACCAGAGAGCCTAACCCAATTCAATCCCATTTGCCAGCACTTGGCCCATATCTCTGTCAACCCTTCCTATTCGTATACACATTCAAATGCCTTTTAAATGCTGTCATTGTACCAGCTGTCATTGTATCAGTCTCCACGCAATATTCCAAAGGTGGCCTAACCAATGTCCTATATAGCCGCAACATGACCTCCCAACTCCTGTACTCAATACTCTGTCCAATAAAGGAAAGCATACCAAAAGCTTTCTTCACTATCCTATCTACCTGCGACTCTACTTGCAAGGAACCTGCACTCTAAGGTCTCTTTGTTCAGCAACACTCCCTTGGACCTTACCATTAAGTGCATAAGTCGTGCCCTGATTTGCTTTTCCAAAGTGCAGCAACTTGCATTTATTTAAATTAAACTCAATCTGCCACGCCTCAGCGCGTTGGCCCATCTGATCAATAGAGTTGTCAGGGATGTGCAGTTTGGGTGGATTAGCTATGGTAACTGCAGTATTTAGATCAGAGTGGTGCTGGAAAAGCACAGCAGGTCAGGCAGCATCTGAAGAGCAGGAAAATCGACGTTTCGGGCAAAAGCCCTTCATCAGGAAGCCTCCATGATGGAGAGATAACTGGGCGGGGGATGGAATGTAGCAAAGAGTACAATAGGTGAATGGGGGTGGGGATGGAGGTGATAGGTCAGAGGGGAGGGTGGAGAGGATGGATGGGAATGGAGATTGGCAGGTAGGACAGGTCATGGGGACAGTGCTGAGCTGGACAGTGCTACCTGACAATCTCCCTTCCCACCCATCCGCTCCACCCTCCTCTCTGACCTATCACCTCCATCCCCACCCCCATTCACTTATTGTACTCTTTGCTACTTTCTCCCCAGCCACCACATCCTTCCCCCCTTCCATTTATCTCTCCACCCTGGAGGCTTCCTGCCTCTATTCCTGATGAAGGGCTTTTGGCCGAAACATCGATTTTCCTGCTCCTCGGATGCTGCCTGATCTGCTGTGTTTTTCCAGCACCATTCTGATCTAAACTCTGGTTTCCAGCATCTGCAGTTCTCACTTTTGCATATGGGAAATGCAGGGTTATGGGAATAGGGTAGTGGTGGAATGCTGTTTGAAGGGTCGGTGTGGACTCGATGGGCTGAATGGCCTCTTTCCACACTGCAGGGATTCTATGAGCACATTTGTAGCAAACCGTCCAAGCTCGACAGTGAAAGGCAGACATGATGGGGCTGTTCCATTGGCCATCGTGCAAGGGAGCTGGTTAGCTCAGTGTGAGTTCAATTCCTACACCAGCTGAGGTCACCTTCTCAACCTTTCCCCTCGACTGAGGCATGGTGACCCTGAGCTTAAACCAATTTTCTCTCTCTAGTAGGAGAGCAGTCTTATAGCCTGGTAAGACCATGGCGACTTAAGAGCCATGGGATATTTAGCATTCAACTGAGAAAAAAGGTGAGGCCTTGTTTTAATGTTTCATCCCAAATATAGTACCTCGTGCTTCCTCAGTATGCTTGGAATCCATAGCATTCTCACTCAGAAGCATGAATGATAGCCAAGAACCATTCTTTGTACATTCAACAAGTCTCAATGTCCACTGCACGCTTCGGCCCTAATTACCTACACAGCAGCCTTTACCAAGATGGCATTTGACACAGCTCCACCTGAACTAAAATAGACCAGTAAAGCACCAACAAATTTCAAGACCAGAGTGTTTAAAATGCTGGCTACTGGCATTTTCCGCTCCCCACACCACCAACCTACCCCTGCAACTTTGTTTGTCCCATTTGCTACATTTAAAGTTATGAACACATGGGAGAGAGTTGATCACAACTGCTATTTGTTATCATTATGTCCAAACTCATTGAAGGTTAGTTGAGTCAATACATCTTTATTTGTAAGGCAAATGTAGCTGAACACAGAGAGTACTGGGATACTTGACATTTAACTTATAGCAAAGGACAGTCTGAGGTTACAGATTGTGGTTTCTGATGTTTTTCTTTATGTTTCGACTGTAAAAATGTTGTTTCGGGTTGCTTTTATTCAAGACAGAACTAATACTGTTTTTCTAAGAACATTATTCATCCTTGCTCTCCACTGGAGTTGTACCTGAGGACTGGAGAGAGGCAAATGTAATTCCTCTCTTCAAGAAAGGAAATAGGGAAATCCCCGGCAATTACAGACCAGTAAGTCTCACGTCTGTCGTCTGCAAGGTGTTAGAAAGGATTCTGAGGTACTCTGAAAGGGTACCTCCTCTAAAAGGGTCATTGTGCTTTCTTAAAACGAGCCACCTTTCAGTTTGAAAGCAGTTAATCAGGGACTGGGCCAGATTTGGGCTGTAAGTGGCTGTAATGATTGGAGCCAGATAGACCTTGTTGACGACAAGATCTCTGACTGGGGTTGTTAATCTGGTCCAATCAGGAAAGCCCTGGCTGACTAATGTAAACAGGAGATTCAGCACTCTTCTCAATTTAGGAAACTGACTCTGTGCTGGCTGGTGTTATAGTTAGTATGTTACTGTTAGTTTCTGCTTCCATTTTTTGGAGGGGGAAACCTGATCACTGAACTGGCTGAATTATTTAGCCAGTTTGTTAACTGGCATTCCTTTTAGTGAGGACTGATTATGTACATCAGGAGTTTAACAATGTGTTTCAGATGTAACTCAGTTCTCATTGGGGGGGGGGTTGTTGTTTCACAGGCTGGTTACAGCCTGTGAGCGCATAGTTCCAACCTGTAAGTTGGAGAAACCAAACAATTAGACCACAGGGTGAGTGTTGAATCTCATATCTGAAGTACTTAATCTATTGGTTGCCCAATGTAACTGGCAATGAATCTAAAATTATTTGGGAAATTCCAAACTTTGAATCATTGATACCCAGAAAAAAACCCTTCAAACCAGATGAGGTAGGTAGATTGCAATAGCCTACCCAACTATTATCAACCAGTTTCTAATTCTTGACTATAAAATCCTAAATCCCCTTCTAAACCTCTCTTCTCTCTTCTTCAAGACTGTAAAATGTGTTATACAAATTCAAGGCTTTATTACAACAAATGTTGTTTAGGCTATCAAAAACAAAATCGACAAAATAAAAGTGTGCAGCTAAAATGAAAATATATTAAAATGCAGATGCATATTTATTGTATTTTATCCTCACAAAACAGCTTCAAATTAAAAGATTATCATAAAGTCTGTTTATTTTTCCCAATAATGGGTTAGGCAGATTTTGGATTTTCATATTTACACTCAGCGTGCAATGCAGAAAGCCTTCAAAGAATGAATAAAAACATTTTACTGAAAATGCATCAAATTATAATCCCTCAGATTTAAAATTCTTTAATGCCATTCTGAAGAGCATTGGCCTGTGAAGACAGTGCCCTGCTGAGCAGTGCTGATACTGTACCAGCCATTAAATAAGTAGGAATGTTCGGCGTTTTGTTCGAAAGATATTTTGTTCTCTGCCTTTATATTAAAGCAAGTTATTCTGTATCCACGCTGCGCTCTGTTTACTGATAGTAATGCAAATTCCTCTTGAGGGAGATATGTTGCCAATTCAATATTTGGCATATTGAAATCCTGGAGGCTGCTTTAGTATAGACCAGCTTTCAAATTAGTCAACAACAGTTTCCGAATTAGATTTAAGATCAGATGACTGTGCTATTGACAAGAAAAGATTGTGCCTTTGGCTTAAAGATGTAAGAAAGGCGATGCACGCATCTCGTTATTATTGACTTTTAAATCCTATTTCACTGTGCTAATTATATTGTCAAGGAAAAAATATTGTTGGCTGCACAGAGATAATAACCATTTGTATTTGTTGAATTATCTTCCCATTAAAAGTACTAACTCAATGTACAGTAGTATAGAACAGAGTCCTGAATGACCAATACAGTTCAAAATGTCATTCTGTGCATTCTATGTTAAAAGCACTTGGCAACCACGCTGTAACATATAGCGAGATTCAATGATTGCACCTCAGGCTGTGGGAAGACAACAGGTGAGTTACTTGTTACAGGGTTCCAAGCCTCTGACCTGGTCTTGTAGTCACAAGATTTATATGGCCAGAAACTGAACTGGACTAGCCATATAAATACTGTGCCTACAAGAGCAGGTCAGAGGCTGTGAATCCTGCTGCTAGTAACTCAATTCCTGACTTCCCAAAGCCTTTCCACCAACTACAAGGCACATGTCAGGGTGTGATAATATACTCCCCACTTTCCTGGATGAGTGCAACGCCAATAGCACTCAAGAAGCTTGACACCATCCAGGATAAAGCAGCCCGCTTGTTTGGCACCACATTCACAAACATCCACTCCCTCCACCATTGATGGTCAGTAGCAGCAGTGTGTGCCATCTACAAGTGGCACCACAGAAATTCACCAAGGCTCCTTAGACTGCATTTTCCAAACTTCAAACCATTTCCAATTAGAATGACAAGGGCAGCAGGTACATGGGAACACAACTAGTTAGTAGGTTTGCAGATGACACCAAAATTGGAGGTGTCGTGGACAGCGAAGAGGGTTACCTCAGATTACAACAGGATCTGGACCAGATAGGCCAATGGGCTGAGAAGTGGCAAATGGAGTTTAATTCAGATAAATGCGAGGTGCTACATTTTGGGAAAGCAAATCTTAGCAGGACTTATACACTTAATGGTAAGATCCTAGAGAGTGTGGCTGAACATAGACACCTTGGAGTGCAGGTTCATAGTTCCTTGAAAGTGGTGTCGCAGGTAGAAAGGATAGTGAAGAAGGCATTTGGTATGCTTTCCTTTATTGGTCAGAGTATTGAGTACAGGAGTTGGGAGGTCATGTTGCGGCTGTACAGGATATTGGTCAGGCCACTGTTGGAATATTGCATGCAATTCTGGTCTCGTTCCTATCGGAAAGATGTTGTGAAACTTGAAAGGGTTCAGAAAAGATTTACAAGGATGTTGCCAGGGTTGGAGGATTTGAGCTATAGGGAGAGGCTGAACAGGCGGCTGTTTTCCCTGGAGCATTGGAGGCTGAGGGGTGATCTTTTAGAGGTTTACAAAATTATGACGGGCATGGATAGGATAAATAGACAAAGTCTTTTCCCTGGGGTGGGGGAGTCCAGAACTAGAGGGCATAGGTTTAGGGTGAGAGGGGAAAGATATAAAAGAGACCTAAGGAGCAATGTTTTCATGCAGAGGGTGGTACGTTTATAGAATGAGCTGCCAGAGGATGTGGTGGAGGCTGGTACAATTGCAACATTTAAGAGGCATTTGGATGGGTATATGAATAGGAAGGGTTTGGAGGGATATGGGCCGGGTGCTGGCAAGTGGGACTAGATTGGGTTGGGATATCTGGTCGGCATGGACGGGTTGGACCGAAAGGTCTGTTTCCATGCTGTACATCTCTATGACTCCATGACTCTGTATGTTCCCCTCTGAGACACTCACCATCCTGACTTGGAAATGTATCACCATTGCTTCAGTATTCCTGGGTCAAAATCATGAAATTCCCTCCCGAACATCATTGAGGGTTCATGTCTGCCAAAAGACTGCAACAGTTCAAGCGGACAGCTCACCACCGCTTTCTGAAGAACATCAAGGGACACACAATTAATGCTGCCTCAGCCAGCAACCACATTCCATGAATGAATGGAACAATAAAAGGTAATATGTGACTTAAATTTGAGGATAAACGAGCTTACGTTAACTAATAGCTTTCAGTTTATCTGAGAGACTGGATGGTCCATGTTAACATTGACACATATCTGTTGTGAGCTGGTCTCTGTGGTACTGGTAAAGGGATAACATCTTGTACTATAGTGAATTTTGAGAAGATTTGTAGCTCAGGTTGAGGTTCTGGCTATAGGTTTGCTCAAACCTTTCAGCTCAGTGAGCAAACCTACATCCAGAATCTTGTATCATAATTTGAACTAAACTAAAACTGTCCAAAGACGTGCAAGTTAGGTGAATTGGCCATGCTAAATTGTCCATACTATTCAAGGATGTATACGTTAGGTGAATTAGTCAGGGAAAATGTGGGGTAATGGGTCTGGGTGGGATACTCTTCGAAGGGGCAGTGTGGACTTATTGGGCTGAAGGGCCTGTTTCCACACTACAGGAATTCTAATTCTTGCCAGAGTTGGAGGGTTTGAGCTATAGGAGGAGGCTGACAGGTGGGGGCTACTTTCCCTGGAGTGTCAGAGGCTGAGGGAGTGACCTTTTAAAATCATGAGGTGAATAGCCAAGGTCTTTTCCCCAGGGTAGGTAAGTCCAAAACTAAAGGGCAAAGGTTGAAGGTGAGAGAGGAAAGATATAAAAGGGACTTAAGGGGCAGCTTTTTTTTATATAAGGGGATGCCTTTTATTTGTTGTAGTTGTACCAGCCTCCACCACTTACTCTGGCAACTCATTCCATACATTACTACCTTCTGTGTGAAAAAGCTGCCCCTTAGGTCCCTTTTATATCTTTCCTCTCTCATCTTCAACCATTGCCCTTTAGTTTTAGACTGAAAAAGGGTTACACCTGAAACATTGATTTCTCCACCTCTTGATGCTGCCTGGCTTGCTGTGTTCTTCCAGCCTCCTGCTTATCTACCGTATGTTGCTAAGAGTCTATGACTGGATAGCTGTGGCAATGTGATAATGTTACTGGAATAGAAATCCACAAACATCGGGCTAATGGTCCAGATACATGTGTTTTGAACCCACATTTGCAGGTGGTGAAATTTAAATTTTATAGATTTGAAGTGATCAGGGAAGGGTGATGTGAGAAAGAAGACTTTTTCACACAGTGAGTAGGTAGGGTATGGGATGCGCTGTGCAGAAACAAAGTGGAGGCTTGTTCAGTTGTGGCATTCAAGGTGACATTGGACAGTGTTTGTGATAATGATGGTGCTCATGGATATGAGAAGAAAGCAGGAGATTGATATTCGGCAATAGAGCCAGTGCAGGCCCAAGGGGCTGAGTGGCCTACTTCTACACTGTGATAATTCTGAGATTCTGCAACTGTTGTATTTCCTACATTACAGTCATGCCACACCTCAAAAATACTCCACTGTAAAGTGTTTTGAGACACCCAATGGTCATGAAAAGTGATGTATAAATGCAACTCTTTCTTTCATTTTTAGAAAAGTTATAATTGCAGCTTACTGAGGTCTGACCTGTTTGGAATGAATGTAATTTATTTCTTCCTGCTTATTCTAATTAGATTGAAATCATAAATTGATGAGAAATCTGAGAAAAGAGAGCCATTTAGATTTTTGTTTAATCATCTGAGTCAAGGAATATAAATGAATAATTCAAATTGTCTTAGGTCACTGATCTCTTTAAGTATTTGACTTAACCTTTTTAGTGGATTGCAAAAGAAGATGAATTATTAGAACCACTTGGTCAGAGATAACAGACTTCAGACACCTGACAGAGAATGAGTTCTTCGAGTTAATGAAGATGCCGATAATAAGTTTTCACACAACAGCAAATATCTACTCAGTATTAAAAATCTTGCATAGTGAGTCCAGTCTCAGTCCTGGCAAAGAAACCTTGTTCCCTGCTTTTTAATTATTGTTTTGCATAAACATTTTTCATTCAATTCTGCTTCAATTACATGTTATGAACTATTGGATATTGTGACTGGTTTTTGGTTGTCCGAGTCAAGTTTCTCCCCACAGGATTCGAAGCGCTAAATAAATACATACTTTTGATCACAGTGTATCAATCAACCTTGCATATAAGATGACCCCCTTACTCTCGGCCTCAAAAGTCATGTTTTTGCATTTACTTGACACATTTCTCGATTGACCTTTTTACAACCATAGGAGAAAGTGAGGACTGCAGATGCTGGAGATCAGAGCTGAAAAAGTGTTGCTGGAAAAGCGCAGCAGGTCAGGCAGCATCCAAGGAACGGGAGATTGTATTGGTTGGTACGGTGGGAAAGGAAGAAGCGGAGGGCTTTGAGTCCTTCGTGATGGGGGATGGAGGTGTACAGGGACTGGATGTCCATGATGAAGATAAGGCGTTGGGGACCGGGGAAGCGAAAATCATGGAGGAGGTGGAGGGCGTGGGTGGTGTCCCGAACGTAGGTGGGGAATTCTTGGACTAAGAGGGACAGGACCGTTCTCCTGCTCCTTGGATGCTGCCTGACCTGCTGCACTTTTCCAGCAACACTTTTTCAGCTTTTTACAACCATAACATAGCACACTCACATTAGAGGTCATCCTCAAGTTTTCACTGCACATCTTGATACACTACTAACTGGTACTTGATGACAGAGTTCAATGGATTGAGTGGGCAATACAGACTGTGTTGTTGTGAAAATGCACAGTGTTGAAGACAAGCCAGTGTTGACCATTCCCACTGGCAGTTCACTCTTACATTCTCCACATATGTCATCTCCTGTTCTTGGAGGGCTATTGCAAGGTTTCAAAGGTCAAATTTATAACTACGTTTTAATCAACTGTTCTGATATGTAATGACCTACCTGCAGGGTGAGGGGGCTTTGAACCCAAACCTCTATAGGGAAACTATCAAAAAAAACCCAAAGGACTGTATTGCTGGAAATCAGAAACAAGAATAGAAATTGCTGGGAAACTCAGCAAGTCTGGCAGCATCTTTGGAGAGTGTATCTCTCTGCCAGACCTGCTGAGTTTTTCTAGCAATTTCTGCTTTTTTTTAGGGAAACTATCCCTGCTCAAAACCCCTCAAAATTGTTTCTTTTTAAATAGTCTGTTTGGACAAGTTATGACACATGCTGTGGGTTTGAGCATGGAACTTCTGGCCCTGAGGTAAGGACACAACACAGTGCCACAGAGCATTATGAGTCAATTTATGAGCTAACATTTATGTTAAATTAATTGAAGTACTAAGGGCTGTGCCTCAATTTATTGACTGGGTTTTTTAAAAAGTTAAAAATCACACGACACCAAGTTATAGTCCAACAGGTTTAATTGGAAGCAGGTGGTTGATGAAGGAGCGGCGCTCCAAAAGCTAGTGTGCTTCCAATTAAACCTGTTGGACTATAACCTGGTGTTGTGTGATGTTTAACTTTGTACAGCCCAGTCCAACACCGGCATCTCCAAATCATTTTAAAAAGTTGATTGTATTCCCATGATAGTTATACAAGGAATAACTGCCTGTTGGGGAACTGAGGCAAAGAAACCAAAAGCAGTTCTGGGTTCAATCTCTGATTCTTGCTGAATTAGCAGAGCTCAGGGGAATTCAGGGGAGGAAGCAGAGTTCAGGATCGGTGGGAGTGTGAAGAGGGATCATTTTAAACTGGAGGAACAGGCAAAGACATACTGCAGTTTCTCATCTTCCCCATACCGTGATGCTCACAACAATATGACGTGACACTTTTGAACACCCCACATCCCAACTTTCCCTCTTTCCCTCACCCCATCACCATCCCCACTCTTTCTCTACCCATGTCCTTTACCTGGGGGTGTCAACAAAAACAAACTGAAATAGCCCAGTTCCATTCTGGCGAACCATAATCCAGAAAGTATCAACTAGAACAAGTGGTATTGACAGAGGCAAGACATTGGACAATGTTATGTGGGTAAGGACAGAATCGAGCTCAGCTAACTCCCCCCACAGCAATGATTCTTTGATTTTAATGACACAGACCTCATGTTAAAAGTATATTCTCTAATTTAAGACTGACCAGAACCCGTAGACCTAAACCTTGGTATGAACCCACACCTTCAGAAAAGGAGAGAATTGAACAGACAGCAAGCCACAAAACTTACGTGGTTTCTAAATTTATTTTTACTCAACCTGCTCAGATGTAGTATGATACATTTCTGGGACATGTGGCACTCATATCTTGACGTTCTGGACAAGAGGTAGAGGCAGTATAGTATGTCAATAAACCCTTAAAATGGTGGGACCCAATATATCTTTGCTTTAGATTACTTCACATCATAATAAACCATGGAGAAGGAAATGTATGATAGTGAGACTGGGAGGGGCATGTTGATATTCTGGGGCATTTTGATATTAAGGAGGAAGAGATGTTAGGTGTCTTGAAAAACATTCAGGTACATGTCCTAAACCAGTGGTTTTTAACTAAATCCACATGGTTTGCTTTTTCAAACAGATTAATCATCATAGACTCTCACCTAGACCAAATCATAGCTCACGCAAAATAAGATGGAAGCATTGTACATAAAAAGTTTTGACAACACATTGAAGAAAACAAGCGTTTGCTGACATGTATCAGTGAGACACATGTGCCTGCCTTTCATCGAGAATCTGTCTATCCTTCTATAATCCTCTCATGGGGAAACCGAGTGCACCATGCAGTGAACATGTGGTATTCCATCACCAGCTTGAAATTCACATCATTTTGCGGACCCTTGGAAAATGTCTCCAGACCCCCCCCCCCACTGCCAATGGACCTCATTTTGCGACTGACTCTAGTTCCCATCACAATGGGCGCAAACTGTAGGGTCAATACAACTTGATAGTTCACCATCTGTCATGTTGGTAAATGTTAATGCTTGTAGGTGTTATCATTTTGCATACGCAAATAATGGGCCAAAAAACTAACTTGAGGTCCCCATTACAGGATTAGTGAACCTGAGGCAACGTGGCTGCACACAGGAAAGACTGGCTTCTTACCCTGTTTGGAAGACCTTTCAAAGAGAACTCCTCTAAGGTTGCAGCCAATACAGTAGGTTTTTCAGATATGGAGGGAGGAGATTAGTCAAACAGGATTTATGTTCACCATCTCACTCTCCGGGAACCTGCTACATTGTAGGATGTTACTCTCATCCACAACCTCCCAGCTTGCGGTTACTATCTGAGGGTCTCAGCTGAGGACCTCACAGGCCACTCTTCCATGCTGTTCCATGCTGCTTGACTGCAACTCACTTGCTAAGCAGTAATAATGCCCAGTATCAGAGCACCTGACCATTCAGATACAGGGGGTCATCACCCTGACACCTAATCTGAATTGTCTGAGGTATTTTCATTCAAACTTAGTTAATTAGTTCAGTTACTACATCATTAATAAATCATCTGCACCTACTCTCACCTACTCAACAACTTTGAATATATTTATCTGCATAATAAATATTTCATTACAACCAATTAAGTGACTCAAATGTTTATTGGATGTATTTGATATTAAGGAGAAAGTGAGGTCTGCAGATGCTGGAGATCAGAGCTGGAAATGTGTTGCTGGAAAAGCGCAGCAGGTCAGGCAGCATCCAGGGAACAGGAGAATCGACGTTTCGGGCATAAGCCCTTCTTCAGGAAATTGATATTATCACAACCAAAGCACCAGAAGAATCCTGCTCTAAAAGCAAAATATTGCGGAGGCTAGAAATCTAAAATAAATACCACAAGAGCTGGAGAAATCCAGCAGGTTTGGCAGAATTTGTGGAGAGAGAAGCAGAGTTGGAGGACAGGAACGAGGAGTAGGTGTAGGCAATTGTCTCCCTTGAGCCTGTTCTGCCATTTTGTACAATCATGGTTGAATTATCTTGGCCTCTACTCCTCTTTATGGCTCACTTTCAACATGGAGTTTAATTTAGATAAATGTGAGATGTTGCATTTTGGAAAGACAAATCAGGGCATGACTTATACACTTAATGGTAAAGTCCGAGGGAGTGTTGCCAAACCAACAGACCTTGGAGTGCAGGATCATAGTTCCTTGAAAGTGTAGTCGCAGGTAGATAAGATAGTGAAGAAAGCATTTGATACGCTTGCCTGTATTGGTCAGTGCAGTGAATATAGGATTTGGGATGTCATGTTGCAGCTGTACAGGATATTGGTTAGGAATACTGCGTGCAATTCTGGTCTCCCTGATATAGGATAGATGTTGTGAAACTTGAAAGGGTTCAGAAAAGATTTACAAGAATATTGCCAGGGTTGGAGGGTTTGAGCTATAGGGAGAGGCTGAATAAGCTGGAGCTATTTTCCCTGGAGTGTTGGAGGCTGAGGGGTGACATTATAGAAGTTTATAAATTATCAGGAACATGGATAGGCTAAATAGTCAGGGTCTTTTTTCCACAGTGGGCAAGTCCAAAACTGGAGGGCATAGTTTTCGAGTAAGGGGAGTAAAATTTAAAAGAGATCTAAGGGGCAATGTTTTCACACAGAGGGTGGTGCGTGTATGGAATGAGCTGCTCAAGGAAGTGGTGGAGCTGATATAATTACAACATTTAAAAGGCATCTGGATTGGTATATGAATAGGAAGCGTTTCCAGGGATATAGGCAAAGTGCTGGTAAATGGAACTAGATTATAGTTAGGATAGTATTTTGCCATGGATGAGTTGGAGTGAAGGGTCTGTTTCCATGCTGTATGTTTCTATGACTCTATGACCTCGATGACTAATTAAAAATGTATCTATCTCATCCTTATTGTTATTCAGTGTCCCAACATCCAACATACTTTGGGGTAGTGATTCATACACTTTGGGAGAACTAATTCCTCCAAACAGTTAACATTTTGAGTCCAATAATCAGGCCTGCAGAAGAGTGGATTGGACTTGAAAGGCTATCTCTGCTTCTCTTTTCACAGTTGCTGCCAGATGCTAAGTTCCTCCAGCATTTTGTATTGTTACATCAAGATCAGCTTCCTTTGTTCAGCTGCTTGCATCAGCAGAGAGTTGCTGGAAATTTTAAAACTGTGATGATTTTCTCTGTTGGCTGATAGCTCTGCAAGAGAGAATATCTGGCTTCTTTTTTTATCCACACAGATACCAGCTAGACGGATTTGTTTTTCTCTTTCTCACTTTGAACATCTGAGTCAAGCCTGTGCAATCATAATATGCTAATCAGACACTCCGCCAAGTACAGTCAATCAGTTTGCAAAGTACGGTAAGGATACTCACTGGAAAAATTGTCATATTACTGATAAGATAATGAGCCAGTGAAGCAATGATTTAAAAAAATCCGATTAAGGGAGGCAGACAGAGATGTATAGTTTTATGATGCTAATAAAACCAAGGCGACTGAGATGATGGAATTGGCTACTGTTCTAATGCCAGGTGGCCTTTTTTTGAATATGTAACAAACCAAGCATTACAACTCTGTCCCACAGAGTGAACCATTTATCATCATGACACAAATAGCACGTGATGCATTCTTTAATTGTTTACATTTAGATGCAGAACCCATCGCTCATTTGAAATACCAGTTAGGAATTAATCACCAGCTGGAGCAATGCTTTGACAGTGCAATGACTGCCCGAGCTGCAGACTCCCATTGAGCATCAAGTAACCTCGGAGACATTTGCATTGGTGGTTTGTAAGGTAAAGACTACAGCTTAGTTAAAGCAGCTCTCATCAACAACTCTCACTTCTACTACGGAGCCATAAAATCACAAGTAACTTACAGATGAGGAAGTCCATTGCATTTTCATTCATCCACCAGGAATAACCCGATAGTTCCGCCATTTTGGTATTTCAATGTTGTACAGCTTTCCATTTCATGATGCTGTCTCAAAATTGGATCTAATTTTCCACTATTCTTTGAGTGGAGACAAATTCCATAAGTTAACTGACTAGTTTGGCAATGTTTCCCTTTGCCCAAAGTTTGCAGTTTAATTCTACTGCAACAGGCCAGCTTTACCTTCTCCACTTCCTCAGCTAATACATCCACAAGACACTTTCCATTCCAGGGAGACATTCCAAGAGTAACATGAAACATAAACACATTTGAAGGCATAGCAATCATGAAACAGAGATGTTTTAATCCATTGACATCAGGTTTTACAAACAGCAAATGAAATTAAGGATAAACGTTGAACTATTTACAGTACATGCATAGAATGAAGCCTGTGGCTTAAACTGGGCTGAGGAATCCTTTATCTATCTGCTCCTCTTTCCTATCAGCTCTTCTTCCACCAATGACACCTTTTTGTCCAGTGAGTGTGAATTTGCCTGCTCCAGCTGCCCTCAGTCACCATCACCGCTAACTGCTGGATGTTCCATTATACAGGCTTCTCCTGCCTTTCTTCATAATTCTGGGTTACTAGGGAGATGTGAATCTTCGCTGCACTGTCCCCTTTGTGTTTTGCTTCAGAGGGATCTGAACATACCCAAGATGCTGTTTGCTCAGAACATGGAAATTTTGATTCCAACTTCCTTTGATTGATATCCTGTTGCTTTGCCTAGATAGTCCAACATTCGATTAGCTTTGTTGATTACTGCTGTGCATCGATTGAACATGTTAGCATCGAGGCTAATAAGTCTCCAAGGTCACTTGCTTAGTCTTTCAGGAGACATATATTTGCAAAAAGAGTAGGGTAAATCCAGAAAACCTTTCCCTAAAATCTACTGAGGCTTGTGAAAGGAAGAGGCAGGAGTTGGGTGGTGGTGAACAAAAGATTTTGAAGTGGAAATTCAAAGTGGTCAGGCAAAAGAAATCAGGGTTGAAGAACTGAGTTGGGTAAATGAAGTAAAGATACAGATTAGCATGACGGTAAAACAAACTGGAGAGACTTGGCTCCAAGTCAGGAACTGTTCCATTTGGATGAAACCAGTGAGCAACAGCTGGTTAGCGCACAATTACAAGGCATTTAAGTTCCATTGTGTCGCCTTCAATCTGAAAAGGTGGCCAGGTCAGCCTTGAAATCAATTCGTGCATGGAACTACAGCAGCAGCTAGGTGACACTGCTACAGATTCATTCAGAATTATCACAGACTGAAGTAATGAGGCATCTGCAATCACTGTGCTCTATCAGTTTTCTACACAACCAAACAGCAGCACTTGACAGTTGGTTCCATAGACCCTGAACAAGGAGAGCTTCAAATGGCCATCAATTAAAAACTACTGCAGCCAAGTGATTGGCTCCCTTATTTTTAACCTCAGTAGTGAGGCAGCAGGCCATCCAGCCCATCACGTCCACACTAACCCTGCAAAGAGCATCCCACCCACATCCCTGTAACACTGGATTTCCCCTGGCCAATCCACCTACTGGGACTGTGAAAGGAATCTGGAGGATCCAGAGGAAACCCACGCAGACAAGGGGGGAATGTGCAGACTCCACACTGTCACCCAAGGGTGGAATCAAACCCAGATCCCTCGTGCTATGAAGCAGCTGTGCCAATCACTGAGCCACCATGCCATATTAGTTAGCAGCAACATTATTTTTAATCGCCAGCTGTATTCAGTGTCAACTAAAATGTACAAAGTTAAAAATCACACAACACCAGGTTATAGTCCAACAGGTTTAATTGGAAGCACACTAGCTTTCGGAGCGACGCTCCTTCATCAGGTGATTGTGGAGGGCTCGATCGTAACACAGAATTTATAGCAAAAATTTGCAGTGTAATGTAACTGAAATTATACATTGAAAAGATAACAGAGTTTTACATAAATTCATGCAGTTTTTGAGCTCAGAGTTCTACATGAATGTATGCAGTTTTTGAACAAAGTGCAATGTAACTCTGTAAGAACAAATTGGGCTTCAGCTCATAGCTTTTGCGTGGTTACGTCATTAATCTCACACACCAAACAGTCTCTCAGCCATTCATTAAGGGTTAAATCAAAGTCACGTACCTCTGCTAGCCATCGTAACCTCAAGAATCTCAATACAGATTCCCCTGCTTCTCAAATTGCCGAGTTAAACTGATAGTGTCTCAGAATTAGGCACCATAAAATTCCTTAACTAAACCCAACAATTCTTGAAAGCTTTTAGTATCTGTTAGGCCCCTAATAACTGTAAACGCTGCAGATCCACAAGCTATTAGGTGAATTACTCATTGCTTTTCATCTGCCCTGATGTCATTTACTTGGAGGAAATAGTGTATTATTTCCACATATTGGCTTCAGCCTTTGACAGCAGGATCGAACAAGTCAAGCTTTCCACATAGCGACATGATGCCAGAAATACTCAAAGGCAATTGTTGCGAGTGAGTTTCTTCAGGATCATGCTTTGCTCTCATCGCCAGTGAAATAACTCCAAAGAGACCAGTATCCCTTCGCCAGTCACCCTTTATTTACAAGTGGAGAGTCTTTGACACCGATTCAGTTCCCTCCAAGCCAGCTCGCCGAGTGAACAGGCTGTGTGACACTCCTATACTTTTTATTATTAAACAGTACAAAATACAGTTGACAATAAACAGAAAGCAGCGGTTCACCAGAAAAAACCACTATATACAGGGGAAAAGGCAGAAAAGCCAAACCCCACCATTCAACCAGTTTTCAGGGAGAGGATGACAAACCTCAAATCCAACTTCCATTCATCACAAAGATAACAGTAACAAACACAGACAAGACAGTGCAATCATATGAGAAACAGAGCATAGAACACAGACCCAATATAGCGATAAAAAAGACACCTGAAACTGTCCACATCACATATGATCAGACCATTCTTGGTTACTGACCCTCCTATTATCTGTCAACCAGGGCTCCCTCATTGCACCAGATTAACAGCCCCAATCAGGGAACTCATATTATATGAGGTCCACCTGGCTGACCTCACTAAAACCATTATACCCAGGCACTTCACATGAGCATTGACAAACAAAATTTGAAACATGGTGACATATGCAATGATGAAGGCATATGATAAAAGGCCTCCACAATGAAATGGACTTTAAGGAGATTTGTTTGATGAAGAGTAGAGCGGTAGAAAAGCAGTGAAGTCGAGAGAGGGAATTTCTAAGCTTTGGAACTGTTTAGATGAAGGCACACCACCATTTGTTAAGTGACTAAAATCAGGAATATGCAAGACTCCAGGATGCGAAAATGAGATTGATCTTTATCGAGGATTATCGTTGGGTACAAAGTTTAATCCCTTCAATTGAACTCTACTATGTTTGGGATTGCCGTGAACTTTACAACCAGAGGACTTGGTCTTAATCTCAGAGACCGAAGGTAAAAAGTCAGTTCAGATTTACAGTAGCTGCTTATTCGGATTAGAATCAGAAATAGATAAATATTTGAACAAACAGGAAATTGGAAGATTTTGGATTTTGGGACTGACTGGTTAGATCTCTTCCATCTCCACATTTTGTAAGGAATCAACCACAGTTAACACAGAGAGTGGCTGCAGTTCTCAAAATGTAAAGAAAAAAGTCACAAAAATATTGCAGGAACTAAAATATCATCAAGAAATGAAGGATAGACAATATAAACAGGCCTTGTATGATCAGTAGAGACAGAAGGTAAAAGCCTGAAGTATTACAAATGCTGGAAACCCATAGCAGCTGTGAAAGGCAGACAGGTTAACTTGTCAAATGAGACCTTTCATCAAAACAGTTTGAGTTCTTCAATCACATTGCCTAAGATTGAGGAGCAATTTGTTTGTAAAATCACTCTGCAATTTGTCCATGCATCCACCACTCATTCCTTAATTATAACTTTTCTACATTGCAATCTGTCCAGTATCACTCAATGAACACAAATAGTCACCCGATTCAGAATAAAAACAAATTGTATCAGAAATCAGGCACTTGACTCAAAAGATGTGGGATTCCCCTAAATTATTGCAGTGAAAAATGTTTGTGAAACAAATGTTCCTCACAGCCTTCTGCTGTGGAATTAAAGAGTGAAACAATCCGAAACATTGGCTATTTCACCCCCACGTGCAGCATATCTAATAAGCAACACAACCTCTTGACTCCTTCTCAAATTAACCAGATTGACTGTTAACTACATTGCCTGAAAGATGTGCTCACCCAGAGGTGAGTGGCTGAAGATCTCTGAAAGCATTTGACCTGAGCAAAGGTTGCATCAAAGAGTAAGGTTGATTTGGTTTCGGCGCTATGGAGATAATGCAGGAAAGCGTGCAAGAGATGGATCAGTCATAATCTTGTTGAATAATGGAACTTGTATTGTATATTGAAGACTGTAATAGACTGATTTCCAATCAGTGGGGGAATCAAGGATTATGGGGAAAAGTCAGGAAAGTGGAGTTGAGGATTATCTATGAGAGAAAGTGAGGGCTGCAGATGCTGGAGATCAGAGCTGAAAATGTGTTGCTGGAAAACAGGTCAGGCAGCATCCAAGAAGCAGGAGAATCGACGTTTCGGGCATAAGCCCTTCTTCAGGAAGAAGGATTATCTAATTAGCCATGATCTAATTGAATGGTGGAGCAGTATTGATGGGCTGAATAGCCAAATTCTGTTCCTATGTCTCAAAATATTATTGGCAAAGGGAGGTTTGAAAGGACCAATGACCTATTCCTTCTTTTATCTCTTATGTCCTAACATGCTGAGGCCTAAATGAACAAACAAAAAAGGCAACCAGTAGAAAAGAGCAAGGAGTGGTGAGGGCTTAAAGTAATTTACAATCAGCCTGATTACAGTTTAACTTCAAACAGAGCTGGCCATTTGAAATTGTACCATAAGTGTAATATTTGTAATCCTTCAGTTTGTGGTTTTGACTATGGGTCAAACAGAAGACAGGCTGAAGACTTGGAGGTCACCATTGTCAATTAGTTGTCAGCCATGGCTCAGTTGATGATACTGTGACCCTTTGAGGTTTGGTGATTCATGTTCTGCTCCAGAGACAAGTGCAAGGTCCAATAAGCAGCTCAGTCTTGTGCCAAGAGACACTGTTGGGTGCCATCTTTTGGATAAGATGTCAGAGCAAGGCCGCAACTGCTTTCTTGGGTGGATTTCCCCAGTGTCCTAGAATCACTATAGTGCAGAAAGAGGCTATTCCTCCCATCGTGTCTGCACTGACCCTCCGAAGAGTATCCCACCAGACAGTCCTCCACCATATCCCTGCATTTACCAAGGCCAATCCACCTAACCTGCATATCTTTGGACAGTGAGAGGAAACTGGAGCACCCAGAGGAAAACCACGCAGACACATGGAGAATGTACAAACTTCACATAGACAGTCACCCAAGGCTGGAATCGAACTCAGCTTCTTGGCAGTAACCACTGAGTCACCATGCTGCCCTGATCAAATCCCTCAACCCATGATATTAAGATTCAAATATTTTGTTCTTGTATTTGCTGTTTGTTAGAATTCATTCTGTTCAAATTGGTTGTCATGTCTCCTGCGTGCAAAAAGACTTGACTGAGACTTGCTGATTATTAGCATAATTTGGAAAATCAGTGCACACCAATTAGCTTTAATATTTCCTACAATGGTGATTTATCTTTACAAATACTGCAGCCATTCAAGAAAGAGTTTTTTTTTTAAACTTCTTTCACAGAATGTTGGCATCCAGAGGGCAATTAGAAGCTAGCCACAGTGGTGTGAGTCTGGAGTCATACGTAGGCGAAACTGACGACTGCAGATGCTAGGCACATTCCTGATGAAGAGCTTATGCTCGAAACGTTGACTCTCCTGCTCCTCGGATGCTGCCTGACCGGTTGTGCTTTTCCAGCACCACACTTTTTGACTTTGTCGTATGTAGGCCAGACCAGCAGTTTCCCTCCTATAAAGGACATTATTGAACCAGGTGGGTTTTGGTCCTCTTATCCCAACTATCATTAGACCTGGAATTCCAGTTTTTAAAACAATTCAGCTCCAACCATCAGCCATGACCAGAATCGAGCCCAGGTCCCCAGAGCACGGGGGTGGCACGGTGGCTCAGTGGTCAGCACTGCTGCCTTGCAGCGCCTGGAACCCAGGTTCGATTCCAGCCTCAGGCAACCGCCTGTGTAGAGTTTGCACATTCTCCCCGTGTCTGCGTGGGTTTCCTCCAGGTGCTCCAGTTTCCTCCCACAGTCCAAAGATGTGCAGGCCAGGTGAATTGGCCAAGCTAAATTGCCCGTAGTGATAGGTGCATTAATAGGGAGTAGGGGAATAAGTCTGGCTGGGTTACTCTTCGGAGGGTCAGTGTGGACTTGTTGGGCTGAAGGGCCTGTTTCCACATTGTCGGGAATCATAGTTAATCTAATCTAAAAATGTTACCCGGGTCTCCTCAATTAATATTCTCATGATAACACCTCAGGGGCATCACCACCTCAAGTCAATTCGGAGTGGACAATAAATGCTAACTTTGTCAATGATGCCCACAAACAGAAAACAAAACACTTGGGACATTTGGAGTTCATGGAAGGTGCTAACAAAAAATTATTTCATGTCTCTCTGTCTTTATTTTCCTACCACATTAGCAGGGAGAAAGTAGCCATAATGCTACTTCTAATAGCCTTTACCCACAGTACTATTACAATCCCAAACCACATGTACAGCAAAACCATTAAGGGATAGGGGAAAGCACACAACAGGGCCATAGCATTGCCACAGTGTGGGAGCAGGCCATTTGGCTGATCAAATCCACAAATCTGAAGAACATTTCATCTACCAACATTATCCCTGGCTAATCCACCTAGTCCGTGGACTGTGGGAGGAAACCAGATCACCCGGGGGAAACCCACACTGATTTCAGGAGAATGTGGGATCTCCACACCAACACTCATCCGAGGAGTGGAGTCCAACCCAGGTCCCTGGCAGTGTGAAGCAACAGTGCTAATCACTGAGCCACTGTGCCACCCTTTAATTAATCCAAGATAACCAAACATTTTAGGCAGGTTTTGTGCTTTTTTTAGATTACATTTTAGATTACATTACAGTGTGGAAACAGGCCCTTCGGTCCAACAAGTCAACACCGACCCACCGAAGCACAACCCACCCATACCCCTAACCTAACACTACGGGCAATTTAGTATGGCCAATTCACCTGACCTGCACATCTTTGGACTGTGGGAGGAAACCGGAGCACCCGGAGGAAACCCACGCAGACACGGGGAGAACGTGCAAACGCCACACAGTCAATCGCCTGAGGCGGGAATTGAACCCCGGACTCTGGCGCTGTGAGGCAGCAGTGCGAACCACTGGGCCACCATGCCGCCCACTAAAATGCTCTCATTTAAAATTCAAAAAGTTTCAAACTTGATATTATAGAATATTATAAACCTAAGGCTTAGACTTCAACCCGTATCCAAATATCTCTGGAGTGTATTTGTCTCGAGGAAAATAACTGAGACTCGTGTTTGGAAGAAATGCTAGCCTAATATATTGACTGATGATGGCACTTGAAGAGTTGTAGCTATTCACAACAAGGTACAAAGGTCACTTGTTGGGATATTATGGAGCAGTGGTAGTCTCCTTACCCCTGAGCCAGGAGTTCTTAGTTCAAGTCCCACCTGCTCCTGAGGTGTCTCATAACATCTCGGAACAGATTGATTAAGTATATCTACAAGGAACATTTGTTACGAAGACAGTATATGAAGAATCTTTCTTCTCAGAGCCAATTCTACAATGGAACTAGCTGCCAAAGAAAGTCATAACACCCCAATCACTTGAACTCTTCAATAAGCATCAAGACTACCATCTCAGTAGAAGATGCCTGGTTTACCTAGTGACAACATAGAAATATTGGTAGGGTATGGTTATTAGTCTCTAATGGCAACATAACTGAAGCAGAAGAGTTTTATTCCATGCAAACTATACACAGTGTTTTTACTCACTAAATCAAGGTTAGATTAATTCCCAGTTGGACATATTATCGAAATAAGTAAGGTTTCTGCCCTTTGGCATGCTTTCCACTTCTTATGCTTTAATATTCCCCTGTAAAATGGAGCAAATCTAATAGGGTAAACACTTCCATCATTACTGGAAGACAAGCTCCTCTCATTAGTCTGTGATGCAACACAGAGCTTCTTTCTCTGGAGTAACATCATTCACAGAAAATTACTGAGGATTTAGAACTCTGTACCAGATCTGCTGGGACAGCTCATTCATTTGAAGGGATTAGTGAATGAGTTCAAACTTCAAAACTTGTTTAATTATGAAGTTCAGAAATAATCAACTTTGCTGTTATTCCCGGTTGGAGTTTCAGAAGGTTTTGTGAATATAATGCTGCTATGTGCCTCACATAGAAAATATTTCAGCCCTCATCAGATAATATCCACTAGTTAACTCAACATCAGGTGGCTTAATAATCAGTTCCAGAGAATGTAGGAACAGATTAATGCAGATGCTGGAGTTTGTACTGAAAATAAAAAAATCCTTGAGATCACAGTGGGTCAGGCAGGTGGAGTGATGTAGACTCAAAATGTTAGCTTGCTCTCCCTCTCCATGGATGCTGCCTGACCTGCTGTTATCATCAGCATTGGAAATAATGACACTGATGACCCACTCATTCTTTCAGTCGTTAGCCATCTCTGGCAGACATGTTTCTGTTTTATCCGTCTAGGGATTAACAAAAACAATGTGGTTAAAAACTAACTGCGAATCCTAGTCTAAGTGTCTCAGTGGCCTGTGTTGAACCTATGTCATCTAGTGTGCTGTGAAGGTCACCATTTGGAAATAGCCATTAAATGCCCCCGCATTGCAGGTAAAGAAAGAGGAAAGTTCTCACTCCCGCTCAGTCTGACTGTTGCCAGCCAGCTATATTCAAGAAGAACCAGAAGGAAAGACCATTGGTCAACCTACAAATAAGCCAAGGATCTCAGTAGTGACAGGGAGAAAGTGAGGACTGCAGATGCTGGAAATCAGAGTCAAGAATGTGTTGCTGGAAAAGCACAGCAGGCCAGGCAGCATCCGAGGAGCTGAAGATTCTTCTGACCTGACTTGCTGTGCCTTTCCCGTACCACATTCTCGACTCTCAGTAGTGACAGTTCAGGATCAAGTCTCCACTATCTACTTGTTGCAAATGACCCAGTGACTGATCTGTTTACTTTTTTCAGTATTGTTTTTATTCCTTTTTCAAAAAAAAGGAATTCTTATTACCAATCTCTGTACATATGTCTTGTATGTTAATCTTCTGTATTTAGTAACTAAAAAACTGTCCGTTATATTCATTCAAGAAAGGCTGGTTAAGTTTGGTCTGGTAGAAGGATACCTTTAAGGGAAGGATCATTTTTAAATTAACATTGTTGTAACAAACAAGTGTGGTGGTCCGATGTAGCAGAGAAGCCAGTTCATCCTCCTTCCCCGGGAGCTTAACAATTTAGGCTATCCCATCTGGAACCTTAACAATTTTGGGGAATCCTGCCTGGGAGCAGTCGTAAACACATCTCCCACTCAAGAAGTCTCACTCCAGAGATTTGAGTGTAGAATCTAGTTGATGCTCCAGTTCAGTATTGAGTGCATTACAGCCAAAGGGCAAATGTTTTTTTTGTGGCATAGCAATTGCTGGAATGTGGAACACTTGTAAACCATCAAACGGCAATGTGATCATGACCAGATAATCTGTTTTTGTTGGTTGGTTAGCTCAGTTGGCTGGTTTGTGATGCAGAGTGACACCACCTGCATAGGGTTCAACTCTGGTACGAGCTGAGGTTACTGTGAAGAATCCTCTTTCTCAAGCACTCTTCTCGCCTGAGGCATGGCGACCCTTAGTTATGTTTCTGTCTCTCACTCTCTCTCTTAGAGAGCAGCCCTATGGTCCTCTGGGACTATGGTGACTTCCTTTATCTACAGTTTTTTGGAAGATTAGTATCAGCCAGGGGATGATGTGACTTTTGAATCCACGTCTCTGAAGTATGATTGAACTCATGGCTTGCAGATATGAGAGGCTGGATGAGTAAGCTTTCACTGATATTTGATTTATTTATTGTCAAGTACATTTTGCTATAAAATACAGTGAAAAGTGTTACATAGTGTCGCCGCTCTCCAGTGCTATTACTAAACACAGCAAAAATAAACCAAAACATAGAATCTACAGGCAGAAAAATAAAGAAATAAAGAAAAAGTGTTCAATGTTACAGTCCTGTTTGTTAAGTGCTCCACCATGAGCCAGGACCATGCCACAGGAACGAAAGCTGCCACTCTTCAGTGCCATCTCACCTCCACGACCACCCTCGCCACTATGGGTGCTCGCTGAACTTGCCAACGCAGAGGTCACTGATGGTGCCAAGTCTCATACAGGGCCCAACCTCACCCTCCGCCGCTGCCTCCATGAATCTGTGCCGGATGAAGACGCTGTCTGGAACTCAAACTCGTGCCCGACACAGCAGCCATGAGTCAACGCTACAGCCACCTCAACGATACAGAAGATGCCGGGATCCCAAACTCATCTCCAACGCTGCCTCCATGAGTCTGTGGTGCTGGGCCCCATTCGAGGCTGCGTTGGGCCCCACTCGAGGCTGCATTGGGCCTCACTCGAGGCTGTATTGGGTGCCACTTGAGGCTGCACTGGGCCCCACTTGAGGCTGCACTGAGTCCCACTTGAGGCTGCGCTGGGCCCCACTCGAGGCTGCATTGGGCCTCACCCGAGGTTGTACTGGGTCCCACTTGAGGCTGTGCTGGGCCCCACTCGGGACTGCATTAGGCCCCACTTGAGGCTACACTGGGCCCCACTCAAGGCTGCACTGGGACTCACTTCAGGCTGCGCTGGGCCCACTCAAGGCTGTGCTGGACTGCACTCGAGGCTGTGCTGGGCCCCACTCGAGGCTGTGCTGGGTCCACTTGAGGCTAGGCTAGGTTCCACCCAAGGCTGTACTGGGCCCCACTTGAGGCTGTGCTGGGCCCTATTCAAAGCTGTTCTGGGCTGCACGCAAAGCTGCACTGGCCCTGCCCAAGGCTGTATTGGGCCCCACTTGAGGCTGTGCTAGGTTCCACTCGAGGCTTCGCTGGGCCCCACTTGAGGCTGTGCTGGGTTCCACTCAAGGCTCTGCTAGGCCTCACTCGAGGCTGCACTGGCCCCACTCCAGGTTGCACTGGGCCCACTCGAGGCTGCATTGGGCCTACTCCAGGCTGTGCTGGGCCCCACTTGCTGCTGCTACAACCGAGCTCAGGTAATTAAAACAAAAGAGGAAAAAAACAAAAAAAGAAAAGAGAAAAAAAAGAAGAAAAGAAACAAAAAGAAACGCAGATGGAGCAGACGAGCCCTGGGCTTAGAAACCCTACTCCACTGCCATCTATATAAAGGATATTAATAGCCATATTAGAGAGAGCCGGGGACCCAGTGAAATAGTTTAATTTAACCACATTTTTTTAGAACATTTTGAGTTATTAGCTACAGGGATAACACTCTGGGCAGAAAACCCTGGGATCAAGTGGAAAGTCAATTTCTCCAATTGTCTGACAGTTCCTTTCTGGTGGATTGGTTCAGGTTACCAACAAACATTTTGGTTTCCCAATGGGGGCATTAGGATAACCCTTACGTTGGTTTCTTTCTAAATTCTGAGGGTTTCAATTTATTATTTATTCAAACATGAGGTCACAACGGTGGGGTAGGACTGGGAGAAGAAGCATTTTTCAAACTTGCCCGTCCATCAATGACTACACCTGGGGAGGGCCAGTATAATTTATTTTGAGTTCTTGAATATCTCTCTTATTTAAGAAAATGCTGTAGATCAAAGAAAGTAAGGTGTGTGTTTGTGTGCACCTGTGTGTGTACGTGTATGTGTGCATGTGTGTATGTGTCTGTGTGTGTGTGTGTACGTGTGTGTGTGTGTATGTGTGTGTGTGTGTGTACGAGTGCCTGTGTGTGTGTGTCTGTATAGGAGTGCCTGTCTTTGTGTATAGGAGTGCCTGTGTGTGTGTATAGGAGTGCCTGTGTGTGTGTGTCTGTATAGGAGTGCCTGTCTTTGTGT
>NC_057744.1:5825065-5826453 GCF_004010195.1 Chiloscyllium plagiosum | reverse complement strand
GTATGTGTATGTGTGTATGTGTGTGTGTATGTGTGTGTGTGTATGTGTCTGTGTGTGTGTGTGTATGTGTGTGTGTGTATGCATGCGTGTGTGTTCTTTATTTCCCTGCAAGGCTGACTTGTCTTTTAATATTAAATCCCACAGCAAGTAATATAATTCTAATAAAGCTCACAATTTTCTTTCCTGCATTTCATTCAGATACCAATAAGAATCTTAATCTTTCTTCGATGTGATATCCCACAGCCTGCACAAACAAGCTTTTTGTAATTCTATGAAAATGAGTCTCCCCTCCAGGACTGCTCGTCCTTGGAAAGCTTCTGTCTTGTACATCTGCTGTGGGGTCCACAGTGGAATGAGTGCTTGATTAGAAAGGAGGAGTTATCCAGGATGAAATGTGATTTAATAGTCAACCTGCTGGTAGTTATTACCAAAGTCTTGATCAAGTTGTATTCCTTTAGATTAGACAGAAACTGTTGGATGTGCAGTTTGCTCCTTCAGAGATCCTGGTTCAGACAAATGTCCAATGCAGGCAAAACCCTAATGGGTTACAGGACAATAACTGGTCAGCTTCACCTGCGGCTTCTCGTGTGCACACTGAGGACTCTGGTGTACTACGTCTGAGTTAGGGAGGGTCAAAGGGTCACAAGACATTTGTTTAATCCATAAAGGAACTCATGAGATGGTCATAAACACAAACAAAAATTGCTGGAAAAACTCAGCAGGTCTGGCAACACCTGAGCAGAGAAATCAGAGTTAATGTTTCCGGTCAAGTCACCCATCCTCAGGTAGCTTGGAAAATATTGGTTTATATGCAGAAGGTAGGGTGGGGGAGGGGATAAGGAATAAACGATAGGTGGGGATAGAGCCCAAACAGAGAGGAGGGCAGTTGGACAAGCAAAGGGATGGACAACAATCTAGCTAGGAGGGTGAATAGTTATTAGTGACGACAGTTAGTGGCTAGCAATGGGTTGTGTGTAATAGCAGACAATATGATAACAATGCCCTGTGTGTGGGAGTAGGGGCTTAGGACATGGGAGAGTTCAAGAGTGTTAGATGTGATCTATATGGACTTCAGTAAGGCGTTCGACAAGGTTCCCATGGGAGACTGATTAGCAAGGTTAGATCTCATGGAATACAGGGAGAAGTAGCCATTTGGATACAGAACTGGCTCAAAGGTAGAAGACAGAGGGTGGTGGTGGAGGATTGTTTTTCACACTGGAGGCCTGTGACCAGTGGAGTGCCACAGGGATCGGTGCTGGGTCCTCTACTTTACGTCATTTATATAAATGATTTGGATGCTAGCATAAGAGGTACAGTTAGTAAATTTGCAGATGACACCAAAATTGGAGGTGTAGTGGACAGCAAAGAGGGTTACCTCAGATTACAAC
>NC_057744.1:5792486-5824633 GCF_004010195.1 Chiloscyllium plagiosum | reverse complement strand
ATGGAGGCTGGTACAATTGCAACATTTAAGAGGCATTTGGATGGGTATATGAATAGGAAGGGTTTGGAGGGATATGGGCCGGGTGCTGGCAGGTGGGACTAGATTGGGTTGGGATATCTGGTCAGCATGGACGGGTTGGACTGAAGGGTCTGTTTCCATGCTGTACATCTCTATGAATCTATGATTCTATAAGCCTGAAAGTTATCGATCTGGATATTGAGTCCAGAAGGCTCGAGAGTTCCCAAGTGGAAAATGAGGTTTTGTTTCCAGCTTACACTGAACTTCACTGGAGCATTGCAGTGAACCTGAGACAGAAATGTTGGCCAGGGAACAGGATGGGGTGTTAAAGTGGGCCAGGGAACACAGTGGGGTGTTAAAGTGGGCCAGGGAACACGGTGAGATGTTAAAGTGGGCCAGGGAACATGGTGAGGTGTTAAAGTGGACTAGGGAACACAGTGGGGTGTTAAAGTGAGCCAGGGAACACGGTGAGATGTTAAAGTGGGCCAGTGAACAGGGTGGGGTGTTAAAGTGGACTAGGGAACACAGTGGGGTGTTAAAGTGAGCCAGGGAACACAGTGGGGTGTTAAAGTGGGCCAGTGAACACGGTGAGATGTTAAAGTGGGCCAGGGAACAGGGTGGGGTGTTAAAGTGGCCAGGGAACAGGGTGAGGTGTTAAACTGGGCCAGGGAACACGTTGGGGATTTAAACTGGGCCAGGGAACAGGCTGGGGTGTTAAAGTGGGCCAGGGAACACAGTGAGGTGTTAAAGTGGGCCAGGAACACAGTGAGGTGTTAAAGTGGACCAGGGAACATGGTGGGGTGTTGAAGTGGCCAGGGAACAGGATGGGGTGTTAAAGTGCCCACTATAATTTCAACAGTATATGACACTACTATCTTTTGCTCTAAATTCTGTATCCTATGATCCTACTCCATTAGCTACCTGAATGAAGGAGCAGCATTCCGAAAGCTAGTGCTTCCAAATAAACCTGTTGGTCTGTAACATGGTGTTGTGTGATTTTTAACTTTGTCCACCCCCATCCAACACCAGCACCTCCACATCATCAATATCCCTGAGAGAGCAGCAGGAGATTTTTGCTGTTTGTGGGAGTTTGTTGAGTATCCCCATTGGCTGCCAACATTTCTCTATTACAACAATGACTCCATTTCAAAATACTTCATTAACTGTCAAACATATTGAGCATCTGAAAACTTGTAAAGTGCTGCACAAATGTCATAGGATTCTTTATCTTCTGTTCATCAGTGACTGCAACACAATATATAACATAGCTGGAAAACCGTTGAAGTTTGTAAGTTAGCAATTCAGCAATTCAGCCATGTAATGTTGAGTACAGATGTCCATGGACCTGATACACAATCTTTCCAATGTAGAGATGATGAATTTAATGGCTGTAATATTGCCAGAATCATGGATCTATCACACTAATATCCACCAACCTGTCAAAGGTGAACTCCAATCACAGAGTATTATTTTGTCCAATTTACTCCCCAGTTTAAACCATTTGATGGATTACTTAGTTTCTTTATGCAACTGTGGCTTCTCAGAGAAGGAAGAAGGTCACTCAGTAAAGCAGCCTGCACCATTCCCAATGGACCATTCCATTAATAGCAGGCTATTCTCACCAAACCACTTCATCAATCAAACACTTTGGTTTTGTTGTAAAGTTATGTCTTGGTTAAAACAGTGTAGATCCTAAAATTGACACTATTTCATGCATGAAATGGAAATTTTAAACGTCCTAAGGACAAAGAAATTCCTGCTCTTTAAAAGTAATTTTGATAACATCAGCACATCCCAAAGTGTTCAACTGCATCTCGGGAGAATAGTTGCTGTTTTAATTTGAAAACGCAATGGCCAGTGTCTGCAGAGTAAGATTCCACCAGGTAATCTGTCAGTGAAGTTGTTTTAAGGGATTAATTTAAGGCTGGACATTAAGGATATCTCGTTCAAAGGGAAGACAGGAGCTTGTCAATTGAAAGACTGCAGCCCTGACTGCTCAGTTCAAGCCTCACATCTACTCATGGTGGTGAGGTCTGACAATACGATATAAAGAACAGGAAATGCTGGAACTCAGAAACATAAAGAGTAATTACTGGAAAAGCTCAGCAGGTCTGGCAGCATCTGTGGAGAGAAATCAGAGTTAACCTTTTGAACCCAGTGAACGTCCCTCAGTTCTGCTCAGTTTTTTTCCGGAAATTCTGTTTTCGTTTCTGACAATACAGTACCTCATCAGTTCTTCACCTCACTGGGGTAGCACACTGAAATTAAACCTTGCTATTCCCATAGTCACCACAGAAATTAAAGATTTTGTAAAGTGCTTAGACTTTGCCAATTGACCAGTCTTTTAGACCCAGGCCGACAAAAAGCATTGTCGAGGGTGTGGTGCTGGAAAAGCACAGCAGGTCAGGCAGCATCCGCGGAGCAGGAGAATCAATGTTTCTGGCATAAGCCCTTCATCAGGAATGAGAGAGGAGGAGAACTTCTTCAAGGTAGGCATCCTTGGAAGATGCTTTGCAGTAAGGTTAAAATCAACTAGAGAAAGTGAGGACTGCAAATGCTGGACATCAGAGTCGAGAGTGCTGGAAAAGCACCATGGTGCTGGAAGGGCTTATGCCCAAAACGGCGATTATCCTGCTCCTCAGATGCCTCCTGACCTGCTGTGCTTTTCCAGCACCACACTCTTGACTCTGATCTCCAGCATCTGCAGTCCTCACTTTCTCCATCTGACAAAAAGCATTGTCCTAGTCTCAGTACTTAACAAGAATGACCACTTCTTAAAAATAGTTTGTAACTACAGATTAACAGTTATGAACAGTCAATGTTTAACTCTACCAGTTAAAACTCTAAACCCTATATAAGCTCCCCTGCCAAGTGCGCACGTACATGTACACACACACACACACTGAGGGACATGAATAAAAACATGGGTGTTATGGGTGAAGGAGAAAACTGGGAAGGCAGTTCAGTGGCCTCTGTCCACAGGGTTTGCTGAGTTGATCCTTTTGCTGATCAAAACGCTGCTTCTTAATCTTCCTCTTTCAGATACCTACACCTGCTTGCAGAAGGTCCAGAGTGATTGGTTCACACTTATCAATAAAAAAGTATAGTTTACAGCAACTGGAAAGGAGAAATAATAGGCTTATCTTCAGGCTTGGGACGTTTTTTACTGCAGAGCAAAACACACCTCCTTCTCTTCCAAATGTCTGCCAAAACATTCACACCCCAAGCTAATTGGTTACCTGGGAGCCAATCACATCAGTGTTGTCAGGTGGGCCGGCTCTGTTTTTGATAACTGGTCACTAGTTCACAGGGTAAAAACAACGACTGCAGATGCTGGAAACCAGATTCTGGATTAGAGGTGCTGGAAAAGCATAGCAGTTCAGTCAGCATCCAAGGAGCAGTAAAATCGACGTTTCGGGCAAAAGCCCTGCATCAGGAATATAGGCACAGACCAATCAGCTACTTGGTGTCAGTCTGAGCTCCATTTGTGCACACACTTTGGCTCCAGCTCATCTGCAAACCTGGTTTCTACTAGAGTTTGAACAAGTGTGAACCATGCTTATAACCAGTCTCGGGTAATTGATGAGCTGTGGCATAATGTTAATGAATGAGGAAATTAGGAAATTGTGCAGATCCAGGATTGGCAAAAGTAAATTATCTTTTACCTTTTTTAAAAAAAAGGCAACATAGAAGTCTTGAAAGTATTGGATAAACGTAAAGAAGATATTTGGGGAGAATCCATTCACTAATAAAACCAGAAAGAAATTCAGGAAAAAAATACTTGTCTATGCAAGCAGGGTGAAAATGGATTCAGTGGGTGTTGAGAATGAACAGAGTGGGGGTGAGAGAAAGGACAGGGAAGTAGGGAATGGACAGGGCAGTGAGGGGGAGAGCATGCACAGGGGCAATGGGAAATATGGAGAATAGTTTGGGCCGGGCTTAGAGATTAATAGATCTTGGGGTTTAAGTAATGAGGGAGAGAAAAAATGGGGATGGGAGAGGAGAATCCCCCCAACTCCCCACCCTGATGCAGTCTTTCCCCCAACTCAGGATTTGGGGGAACACGGGATTGCGTGTCAATAACAACAAAGGAGTAGGGAGGAGGTGCGACAGAAAAGGCCCAAGATCCAGGAGGACTCTCCCCTGCCCCCAATCTCTGATCCTGATTTCCCAGCCCCCACCTCAATCCCATTTGAACGCACATACTCAATTAAGAGGTGCTCTGGTGTCAATGAAGACAGGCTAGAACTTTCTATTCTCTCTCCATCCTTCCCTCTCCCCATCCTCCCCTCTCCCCATCTTCTTCTCTCCCCGTCCCCCCAACCCTTGCTTCATCTGATTCCCATTTCCACATCATGCCTGTTCTGTATACAACAAAACACAGACTTTGTACATGGCTCAATGATATAGTAGCTTTGGAATTCTGCAGATGTGTGGTTCCATGTCAGCGCACACGTGCGCATTGTCCTGCAGTTGTGCTTTCTGCCGAAGCTCTCTGTAACTCTACGTAATATAACACCTTTTGAAGCACTCTTTTCATGGAAGGAACATTTGTACTCTAGTGAGGTGATTGGTGTCTTTTTGTGAAATATTCAACATGTCAAAAACCTGAATTAAAAACCATGTCAGAAAACAAACAAATTATAACATTACCATGCTGCTTTTTCCAATTCCCAATTACATAAGAACTAGGAGCAAGAGTAGGCTTACCTGGCCCCTCAAGCCTGCTCCATTATTCAATAAGATCATGGCTGATCTTTTCGTGGACTCAGGTCCACTTACCCACCCTCTCACCGTAACTGTTAATTCCTTCATTGATAAGAACAATTGCTCAAAGTACAGTTGATTCCAAAACAACTGAAAAATTTAAAATTGAGGGTTCTGTTAGGTAAGAATACAAACAGGCATGGAGTGCAGGTAGGAGTTAAAATACAGAATATCCATGATTTAATTGAATGTGTTACAAATTTGAAGGGTAATACTCCCATTTTGATGTCCATAATACTAGAAGTGGGTTTTGGAGTCTAGGTTGTACAAATAGAATACATCTATTTTCTCTCACACTAAAGGTCCTGTACGAAATGAGTTTGCACAGCTCAACTCAATTGCTTGAAAGCTCGCTTCCATATCACAGACCATCAGCAAAGTGGAAATAATTGGCAGCAAATTGGTGATATCTCTCAGAGAGGCCACAAGGATGAAAAATAGGAAATGTAATTTTGGAGCAATGGAGCATGCTGCTTTGAGGTGACACATCAGACAGAATTTTAGAGCAAGTTAGAACTAGTTTGATGCTCCATGCCTACATGATTGTGGCATTGAAGAAATTACAAACAAGGAAGTGTTCGAGTCCTAAGCACCATTGCCTGTCATATCGACCCTCAATAAATTCACCCAAAGAAGTCTTTAAAAAGAATTTGCAGCCAAATCTTTTACACAATGGAACACTGACATGTCACGATATTATTACAGTGCACTTTCTGTCATATCTATAGATGTGACGTTCATATTGAATGCTGGGTTTTTGTGTGATTCTATATTTAGAGAGGCTTTCTAACATTTCACACAACAAGAATAAAACACGTCATCCATTTGACTTTGATTTTACCACTTGGTTCCAACCTTTGGTTCTCAATATCTTGTACTCCCTCCTTCACCAATATTCCTCCAGTAGCTTCATTTTCGTCCCTGCAAAGCGCTAATTAAACTGGATCACCTCAGGGACCTATCGAATCTGCACTTGTTCCTCAGCAAGTAAAAAGGAGCAAAAAAAAAATCATGCTAAGAAGTATCTTCTGTATGAACTTTTCATACCTTATCAACAGCCTAAAAGCTGGCATTCTTTCATAGTGTTGCTACAAGCAATGGTGGGGAAGAGATGGCTGAATGGCATTATTGCTGGACTATGAATCCAAAAGTCCAGGTAATGCTCTGGGGACCTGAATTTGAATCCCACCACAGCAGAAGGTGTAATTTGAATATAATAACATTTTGGAAATAAGAGTCATGAAACTATTGCCAATTATTGGAAAAACCTATCTGCTTCACTAATGCCCCTTAGGAAAGGAATCTACCAGCTTGTCTGTGCCTACACGTGACTCAGAGTCACAGTAATGTGGTTGACCTTTAACTGCAAGATGGACAATAAAGCTTGCCTAAAAATGCTCTTGTATTGTGAAATGAATACAAAAATAGTATTGATTATTGGCATGCCTGCACTTCCAAGCAATGTTTTTGCTTGAAGAGAATTTGGACATGAACAAAATACTGACCATTTTCTGATTAGCACCTACTGGGCAAACATGTAGGGGAATTGACAACTTCAGCTAAGGCTCAGTCAGAATACTAAGCATCCAGCTTGTATTCTGGTACACAATAATTACAGTTCCTCAATGATTTGAGTTTGTTCTCAGAGTCAGAACTCTGAAATAATCGGCCCCTTAGACACAGCAACAAAAATAAACATTTTGCTGATCATTTCTCTTGCTTATCACCAGTTTGGTGATGTTGCTGCGCTTGTCAACTTTACAAAAGGCAACAGAAGAAATAGATCACAGCCTTGTATAAAAATGATTGTTTTAGTTGAAGGATTAGATTACCAAGTCCAAAAGTCAAAGTCTAGATTTATCCCACTACACTGATGAAGGTTGGCAATTTTTACTTACCGTATAATTTTGGAAGTCGTGTCTTCACTTATAATTCTTAGTTTTCAGTATAGTTTACATCCAGGCTAAGGAAAGTTGTCTCTTGTCTACCCCTGCTTAACTGTTAGAAATGAAAATGTCTACATTGCCCTATCCTCACATGATTTAAAATTAAGTTTTAAAAAATAGGTAAAATCTCATGCAAGTCAAAGGGGCAATATTGCTGTTTGCAAGTAATTGATACAATTGTACAGCATTTATTGATTTCAACCTGAAAATGAAAATTCATGGGCACCTAAACAATCACAGCAAAGGTGCTTTCGAACAAGTAGGAGCAGACTGAAAGTCATTTACTCTTTGGTTGTTATTAATGAGCTCAATTGCGTTAAATTATAGTCGGTCAAATAAAGTTTTGGATTTATGTAGTGCCTTATTGCATCTCTCAGCAACGTGCCAATGTAGTTTGTGAAATTAAATTATTTTGATTGCAATGACTCTTGTTACAAGCAACTAAGCCAATGTGTGTGTGCATCAAGACCCTATAAACAGTAACGAGGCCAATCTTCTGTTTTTAGGTGATGAGTGAGAGAAGTGCTGGCTAGGCTGGCAAACAACGTCAGTTATGATTCCACACATTCTCACCTGTAAAACATCATTATTATTGTAACATTAAATAAAACACAGAACTGCGGGCAGTGGGGAAACTCAGCAGGTCTGGCAGCATCTGTGGAGAGAAAATAGCATTGATGTCCTGAAGCAAGGTAACAGGCCTCACATTATTAATATAACATTGGCCTTAAAAGTTAACCATGTGAAAGATTAACTTCCTTGCACTTCTAGTAAGGTGGTAGGTGGAGTACAACTTCTGAGTCCGGGGCTTGTCTGCTCTTTCCTGTTTCCTTCCTTTCTTTTCTGTCTTCTCTTCTCTTAAGATGGTGGCAGAGAATGACAACACAGTTTGCTGGATTTTCATAACAACACACACATGACAATAACTAAATTAAATCAAATCAAATCAATATCCTTCCTGTACATTCAGATGGTAAATTATATGCTTGAAGATTTCATGCAGTTACATGGTATGATTAAAATGTGGGGATAGAACTTTGACTGAGTTCACCAATTGCTTGTTGGAGGTTAGTTAAAACATGGATTAAACCTGAGAGAAATGCCATCAGTATTTCCATGAACCTTTTCTGGGATCTTACATATCTCCAACATTCTGGCCGTGAAATGAATATACTTCTGTGAGATTTCAGCCCACGTGCTGTGTAATTCAGGATTCAGACCTAAGTCGACTCCAGAATGTCGTGAGATTTCCCAGGGGAATGATCTTCTCTGTTCTAGTATCAAGCAGAGCCTTGGTTCAACAGGTCAGGTGACATGGAACTATGCGCTCGGAGTTTTCTATGGCGGTACTCCCATGCTGCCACACTCTCATTGTCAGAAACTGCGACACATTTAGTTTTAGAATGTCATTAAGAACTGAGTAAATTTCTATCCTAAAATGACAGCATTTAGGTGGAATCAAACTACTTTCCTGGTTTCGACAGAGGCATTCATGTCTTTCAATAATTTTATATAAAATTACTTCCTTAGCTTCATAAAATAGCCGTTGTTACTCAATTTCTTGAAGCTCCTTATTTGCTTCGTTCAATCATTTGCTGATTGTGATAACTGCCAAGAACCTCAGTTCTGAAATTCTGTCCCAAACCATTCTGCCTCAATAATTCTCTCTGCACTTTTTGAGATAATTCTTAAAACTATCTGTTTGATCAAACTTTTGATTGTAGCATCAGTGTGGAAGCCAACCATTCGTTCCATCAATGCCACGCCAATCCTCCAAACAGCATCCTACCCAGATCCACCCCCCACCGTATCACCCTGCATTTCCCATTGCTCATCCACCTGAGCTGCACATCTTTGGACTGTGGGAGGAAACCGGAGCACCCAGAGGAAACCCACGCAGATACGGGGAGAATTTGCAAACTCCACACAGACAGTCGCCTGAGGATGGAATCGAATCTGTGTCCCTGGTGCTGTGAAGCATCAGTGATAACCACTGAGCCCACTGTGCCACCAGTCTCAGCACTGAATTATATCTGATTACACTCCCTGGAACATTTTACAATGTTAAAGATGTCACGGGAGTACTTTTTTCTTTGATTTGTCTCGCAGTGATTGTGTTAGGTGTGACCTTTCCCATTGGAGGAGGCCGATAGGACTATGACGGTAAATATTTTGCCCTATCACAAGCTTTAACACCAGTGATCCAAGCTAGGAGCTTCTGGGTCCTAAAGTTTGCTAATCAGGACCTGGTCCTGTTGACATCCAGTGGTGAGAAGATCTTTCTTTTAATGGTGGGGGCTATAGGGAGAAGGGGGTTGGGAGAGGGGGGGCCACAGACAAGGGCAAGAGGGTGGTTTTCAGATGGCCATCCCTTGTCCTCATCTTTGCTTCCAATTGTCCCCAAATTGGGGCAACTGAGGCATCTCCAACCAGCAAGTTGGTAATTGTGGATTATATTCAACAACAACAACATGCAATGATTTCGGGAATGATAGTCCCTTGCCTGGAGGTTGTTAGAGAGGAGGCAAGAGAGGAAATATTGGGACAAGTTGGCCCTGGAGAGGAATCCTGTACTTCCTCGAAAAGGGTCATTGTGCTTTCTTAAAACGAGCCACCTTTCAGTTTGAAAGCAGTTAATCAGGGACTGGGAAATGGTTGAACGGTAGGGTTCGGGGCCTAGCTTTGCTGCTCCTCTCCCTTGTAAAACTGCTGTCTTTTGTGTACAGCTGTCAATGTTTTTTGTAAACTGTTTTGTAATTTGTTTAATAAAATAAAAAATAAAAAATCAGGGACTGGGCCAGATTTGGGCTGTAAGTGGCTGTAATGATTGGAGCCAGATAGACCTTGTTGACGACAAGATCTCTGACTGGGGTTGTTAATCTGGTCCAATCAGGAAAGCCCTGGCTGACTAATATAAACAGGAGATTCAGCACTCTTCTCAATTTAGGAGACTGACTCTGTGCTGGCTGGTGTTGTAGTTAGTATGTTACTGTTAGTTTCTGCTTCCATTTTTTGCAGGGGGAAACCTGATCACTGAACTGGCTGAATTATTTAGCCAGTTTGTTAACTGGCATTCCTTTTAGTGAGGACTGATTATGTACATCAGGAGTTTAACAATGTGTTTCAGGTGTAACTCAGTTCTCATTGGGGGGGTTGTTGTTTCACTGGCTGGTTACAGCCTGTTATTCTTTTCTCTTTTTTTTGAGAAAAAGAGAATGTTAATTTTGTGGTAGGGCTTAGCCCTTGGACTCTACTTTCTTTTTTCTATATCTTCACTGTTTTTAGTGTTTGGACTGAGCCCTTGTGGAAGACATACATCTTACCAGAGGAGCTGTTCCTGTGGGGAGGCCTAGCCTTGGGACTGGACCTCTGAAGATTAAACACCTGTGTGCTGGGAGGTGAGCACTTGCTGCACTTTGGAGTTTGAGTGAAGGCCTTTCCTTCAGGAGTGAATCAAACCCCTGTGAGTTAACTGCACCTGTACTATGTTCCTGTGAGTGGGCCTGGTTTTCCAAGGCTGGGCCAGGACTCCATGGAAACTGAATGCCTGTGCTGTGGGGTGTGCATTTGCTGCCTTTGGGAGTGGACTCCATTTTGGACAATTCACCTTAAACTGGAATGGACTCCATTCCTGGGAATGGACTCTATATTTGGAATGTGCACCAGAAAGGACTGTTGGTAATTAACTGTATTGTGGTGTTGGGTCTATCACTTGCACTGGATTGTGTCCCTGGGTCTGGCAGGCCTTAACTGAGCTGGGAGGCACCTGGGTTGTCCTGAAAGCTGTCACCCTGAGTGTCTGAGGGTGGGTAGGCCATCCTGTAAACCTGGAGGTTGGTAGGCTGTCCTGAAAGCCAGAGGGTGGGTAGGCCACCCAGATGCCTGTCACCAAGAGCCAGATGGTGGGTAGGCTTTTGAGTGCTGTTGTCCTGAGAAGGGGTAATTGGGATGGGCTGGCCTGGAGGTGGTCAAAAGGTGTCAGAGCAGCTGAGACAGGTGTGTAGGGGCAGGCTGAGATCTGGAATGCTTGTGGGCTACCCTGCACACTGTCATCCCAGGGAAGGAGATGGACTGTCCTAGAGGTGGCCAGAAGGTGTACCAGGATAGCTCACTGGCTAGATGGCACATTGGGGTGGGAGAGCGCTCAATCGTACATAGGGGCAGACTGAGCCAAAAGGTGGGTAGTCATCCTCCATGCTGTCACCCTGGGCAGGTACTGGGGTGGGCTGCCCCAGAGGTGATCAAAAGGTGCTGAAGCTGGAAGGTGGGTAGGCTGTCCTGACCACTCCCATCCCAGGTGGATACCGGGACAGGCTGTCCTAAAGATGTCAGGGCAGACTGTGAACTGGAAGAGGCATGGGGTGGACAGAGCCAGAAGGTGGGTAGGGGTGGGCTGCCTTAGTGGTTGGAAGGTGGGAGGGATGGGGGCTTGCTGGGTCTGTATTGTATGTACTTTTGTATGTAACAGTATTGTCTAATTTGCAAATGTCATTGCTGTCTTTCCCTGTGGAACTGGGATTTGAGGTTTGTCCTTATCTCCCTGTAAACTGGTTGAACGGTAGGGTTTGGGGCCTAGCTTTGTTGCTCCTCGCCCTTGTGAAATTGCTGTTATACAGCTGTAAATGTAATCTGTTTTGTAACTTGTTTAAAATATTACAAGCCAGGAGATAGTCTCTTAAATCAGGAGACTCTGCTGGCTGGTGCTACAGTCAGTGTTACTATTGCAGTTGGTTTCTGCTCTTTTTTTCTCTCCGGATGGAAACCTGATTCCTGAACTGGCTGAATTATTTACTTTGCCAGTTTGTTAACTGGTATTCCTTTAATGAGGACTGCGCCTCAGGAGTTTAACAATGTTTCAGGTGAAACTTGGTTCTCATTAGTATTGTTGTTACAGCTGGTGTGCTACTGTCCTTTTCTCAACTTAAAAAGTTAATTTTGTGGTAGGGCTTAGCCCTTCGACTCTAGTTTCCTTTTTTTATGTATCGTCACTTTTTTTTTGGTGTCTGGACTGCGCCCTTGTGGAAGACATATATTTCACCAGAGGAGCTGTTCCTGTTGGGAGGCCTGGGACTGGGCCTCTGAAGATTGAACATGTGTGCTGGGAAGTGAGCACTTGCTGTATCCTGGAATTTGGGTGAAGACCTTTCCTTCAGGAGTGGATCAAACCCCTGAGTATTAACTGCACCTGTACAATCCACTATGTTCCTGTGAGTGGGCCTGGTTTTCCAAGGCTGGGCCAGGACTCCACGGACACTGAACACCTGTGTGCTGTGGGGTATATTTGCTGCCTTTGGGAGTGGACTCTGCCCTTGGTTGTGGACTTTTTTAGTGGTGGACTCCATTTTGGACAATGCACCTTGTAAACTGGAGTGGACTCATTCCTGGGAATGGACTATTGTGAAGGTCATATTTGGACTGGACCAGAAAGGACTCTGTTTTTACGTAATTAACTTTTGTGGTGTTTGGGTCTATCAGTTGCACTGTCTTGTGTCCCTGGGTCTGGCAGGTCTTGCTGTGAGCTGGGAGGCTCATGGGTCATCCTGAAAGCTGTTACCCTGACAGCCAGAGGGTGGGTAGGCTGTTCTGAGCACTGTCGTCCCAGAAGGGGTAATCAGGATGGGCTGTCCTAGAGGTGGTCGAAAGGTGTCAGAGCAGCCGAGCCAGAAGACACGTAGGTGCAGGCTGAGATCCAGAAGGCTTGTGGGCTACCCTGCATGCTGTCGTCCCAGGGATGGGGACAGGCTGTCCTAGAGGTGGCCGGAAGGTGTGCCAGGATAGCCCACTGGTTGGATGGCACATCAGGGTGTTTTCACTTTTTGGTGTTTGGACTGAGCCCGTGAGAAAATACATCTTTCTGTATGAACTGTTCCTGTGGGTACACCTGGCCCCTTGGTGGTCTAGGCGTCTAAAGCCTGAACTCTGCATGTGGTTGCTGTGCCCCAGAGTTCAGGAGGTGGACCTTGCCTTAGGAAGTGGACCCAAGCCTTGAGTTAACTGCACCTTTACAATATTCTGGATTAGTGGTGCTGGAAGAGCACAGCAATTCAGGCAGCATCCGTGGACAGACAGGCAAAATCCTTGGATGCCTGTCCTGATTTTGCCTGTCCTCAGATGCTGCCTGAATTGCTGTGCTCTTCCAGCACCACTAATTCAGAATCTGGTTTCCAGCATCTGCAGTCATTGTTTTTACCTTGCACCTTTTACAATATACTGGTCTTGAGTGGACCTACTTCTCCAATGATGGCCCAGGACTCTGCCCTTGGTTGTAGACCATTTTTAGCAGTGGACTCCATTCTGACAATGCACTTTGTATACTGGAGTGGACTCTTCCTGGGAATGGACTCTACATTTTGAAGAGAACTCATTATTATGGTAATGAACTCTGTACTAGAAGGGACTGTTTGTTGGTAGTTGACCATCTTGTTTGTTGGGTTTATCACCTGCACTCATTTCTGGGTCTGGCAGACCTTGCTGTGAGTTGGGAGGCTCATATTTCATCATGAAAGCTGTCACCCTGAGAGCCAGAGGGTGCTAGTTGTCCCAGAGCCAGAAGATGGGTAGGCTGTTCTGTTTGTTACTCCTGAAAAGGAGTAATTGGGACAGGCTGTCTTGGAGATGGTCAGAAGGTGTGGCTGAGCACCAGAAGGTGCTGGATGGAAGTTTGCTTGCTGAGCTGGAAGGTTCCATTTCTAGATGTTTCGTTGCCCTCTTAGGTAACATCTTCAGTGGACCTCCAGTAAAGCAATGCTGAAAATTCCTCCTTTCTATTTGTTTGGGTTTCTTTGGGTTGGTGGTGTCATCACTTCCTGTTCCCTGGATGCTGCCTGACCTGCTACGCTTTTCCAGCAACACTTTCAGCTCTGTATGTAAGGATACTTGTGAGAGGGTCATGTCTTTCTGTGGCTAGCTGATATTCATGTATCCTGGTGGCTAGTTTTCTACCTGTTTGTCCAATGTAGCATTTGTTAGTCCTTGCATGGTATTTTGTAAATGACATTAGTTTTGCTTGTCTGTATTGGGTCTTTGAAGTTCACTAGCTGCTTGCGTTGGTGGGTTTGTGGGTTACTTTGATGCCAAGGGGTCTGAGTAGTCTGGCAGTCATTTCCGAGGTGTCTTTGATGTAGGGGAGGATGGCTCGGGTTTCTGGATGTCTCTGCTTGTTTAGGTTTGTTGCTGAGATCAGCAGACTGTATTCATTGGGTACCCATTTTTAATACATAGGTGGTTTTTCCTCTGGTCAAGCCAGAAGGGGCATGGGGGTGGACAGAACTAGAAGGGGTGGGCTGCCTCAGTGGCCAGAAGGTGGGAGGGACTGCTGGGGAGGTCTATTCTATGCACTATTTCTTATCTAACTGGACTGTCTTGTATGTATTTGTTACTGCTTTTGTGATGACTAAGTGGGATTTGAGGTTTGTCCTCACTCCCTGAAAACTGTTGAATGGTGGTTTGGGGCCATGGCTTTGCTGCTCCTCTCCCTTGTAAATTGCTATTTCTGTATATAGCTGTTAATGATTGTAGAGTGGTGCTGGTAAAGCACAGCTGGTCAGGCAGCATCCAAGGAGCAGGAAAACCAACATTTTGGGAAAAAGTCCATCTGTGAGGCTGGAGCCTCAGATGGAGAGATATGGTGGGGGGCAGATGGGGGCTGGGGGGAAAATAGCTGTGTAATGTGGGAGTAATGGTGATAGGTCAGATGGGAAGGGTGGAGCAGATAGGTGGGAAGGAAGATGGCTAGGTGAGACAGGTCATGAGGACAGTGCTGAACTAGAAGGTTGGAACTGATAAGGTGGGGGTGAGGAAATGAGGAAACTGGTGTCTGCATTGCCATGGGGTTGGAGGGTCTTGAGGCAGAACATGTCTGTCTTCCAGGTGTTGGGCAGTAAGGGTGTGGTGATGGAGGCCCAGGACCTGCATGCCCTTCCCAGTGTGGGATGGGAAGCTGAAGTGTTCAGCCACTGGGTGGTGGGGTTGGTGCAGGTGTCCTGGAGATGTTCTCTCCTGTGAATAGGTGTTAATTGGTTTGTAAACTGTCATTAATAAAATGAACAGGGGATTTAGAATCTCAATTCAGGGACTCCCTCTGAGCTGGCTGGCTATAGCCAGTGCACTGCACAAGTAAATAAAGGAGAGGGGGAGGAGACTTGGTGATGGGACACTGGCCTCAATATAGTCCATTCATTGATTACTTTAGGTTCTTAACTGCTGACAAAGATTCAAAGTGTGGTGCTGGAAAAGCACAGCAGGTCAGGCAGCTTCTAAGGATCAGGAGAGTTGACATTTCAGACATAAGCCCTTCATCAGCCCATTCTCTCCCGCTGCTTGGATGCTACCTAACCTGGGCTTTTTCAGTGCCACTTTGTGCTGGTCCTCACTTTCTCTCGGGCATGTAAAGGTTCTCAAATGGATGATTTTCAGAGTATTTTGTTGCTGAGATGACCAGAATGGGGGACATTCCTCTCTAGGACCAACCTGTCCCATTATGTCCTCTTGCCTCATGTAACTCCTTCCAGGCAAGGGACGATCCTGTCTGAAATCATTGCATGTTGGATGTAATTACCACCCAAATGTAAACACTTCAGAAATCAGGCCTCAGCTCAGCAGCTTATCTATTGATCAACACAAACACTTCTTCAGAAGCCTTATGTCTGACTGCAGTTACTACTTAAATGTGTGCTTAATTTAAATCAGGCATTATTAAGTTCTGACAGAAATATGAAGGTGTTCATTTATGTAGAGCATGACACTATTGTCAGGCTTGACAGAGGGGCAAAAACACTTTTTTCTTGTGGGTAGAATTAGACAAGTTAAAGAATGTCAGTGCACAATTCACCTGTTAGCACAGCACAATTAAATGAGCCTGTCAAAGATTTAAAGCATGCTAATTCCTTTATTTGTTAGTGTTTACTTAGTGTACATAGGTGCAGGTGTGTATACTTCTCTATACCAGTGTTTTATTGCTTATGTTAATATAGTGACTGCCAAGATACTCAAAGTATTATGTGGGTAGTGTCTGATCAACACTGATCCTGTTGACTGGCAGAGCTGGCTTAAGGGTCTGAATGCCCTAATCCTGTTCTTACTAATGGTCTGAAATGTGGATTTGTACAATCCAACACATTTCCGGTTGCAAGCTCATAAAAGGTCAGACATGGGTAAAATTCCCTCTTTTTATACAAATGACCATGTTAAACTTTATTTTAACTTCTGTACTCTTTTTTTTTTTTCCAACCATCTGGGGACAACTAAAGGCATTGTGATCATATGTACGGTTTTGGATGCAGTTATACAGAAAAGCTTTTAGGGCGAGCAGCAGAACTTATTTGGGCAGGAGGCAAAAATTCAATCTCTGACAGCAAGTTTGAAGATTTAGGTCGATTGGCTTTACCAACTTTTTAAGGCTAGGAATCTGTACCTTCTTTAGAAGGGGAGGCAATTGCACCAGTGGTGGTATTGCTCAACTAATCCAGAGAACCAACCAGCATTCTGGGGACTTGGGTTCAAATCCCACCACAGCAGCTGATAGAATTTGAATTGAATAAAATCTGAAATAAGGAGTCTAATGATCATGAAACAATTGCCAGGGGAACAAGTCCATTTGGTTTGCTAATGCCCTTTTGGGGGAAGTAATCTACCATTGTTACCTGGTCTAGCCTACATGAGACTCCAGACCAACCCCAATATGGGAGTTGACTCTTTGCTGACCTCTGGGGATATTAGCTGAGCCAATTCATCTCATGCATGAATTTTTAAAACACATGTCAGGATTAGTCATCCCAACCATTTGGAATTATCCTCCAAAACTGAGGAAACAAAGTATTCACAAACAGTTTGGATGTGGGAGACCTACCCCCACCATCTCTTATTCTTCTTTCCCACCAACACTCTTCCCTCCTGCGCTCTCCCCTTCCCCTCCCACTCTCCACATCCTGCCCCTCTTTGTCACAACCCCTCACTTCCTGGGTATGTGGTCTCATTTCCCCCATCTCCTGGGTATCTATCTCCATGACAATTAGTGTCATTACCTACACCCTCCAGGACAGACCTGGGACATGCTGCAGGGTGGAAGTCGACCAGAAGTGTTTAGGCACAAGCTTTCAAGCTGCATCCATTGATCACTTGCAGCTTGGCATTCTGGTCTAAAATGTCAAGTAAGTCACAGGATGAGGTCTTGAACCTGCTTTCCAATCGTGCTATCAAGTTTCTTCCACAGGGTCTGAATCAAGCCAATGATCCTCTAAGAGGAGCAGCTGCATGTAATGGAATCTACTTATTTCCAGATCAATACACTGTGGCATCAAAGGGCTGTTTTACCAGCTGTCACATCAACTAACAAACAATTGCCTGACAGAAACTGATCAGTTGGGAATAATCATCTGTCACTAAGACATTGCTTGTAAATGTACTGTCTCTTTACAGATTTTTCTCAGTTGTCAAATGCTACCCTTCTAATGAACATGATTCATTTCCATGGTCAGGCAAGATGAGCTTGTCTCTGCTAAATGATATTTATTCTAATGCAGAATTCATCAAGTGATAAATAGGGCAGCGGTTTGTCAAAGACCCAAAAACAGTTCAGCTCTTGGCTGAACATATTACAGCAGGAGGCAGCATCTGATCCCTCTGTGAAAGCACACTGTCCAAATCTAATACACAAAGACCTGATCATTTATCAGCCTCCACCAACACCAGCCAGCTTATCTCTCCCGTCCTGCAGGATACAGTTTGAGTTGGTGGATTCCCTCGGGGAATGCTGTTATCAAAGTGGATCTATTTTGTGGAACTGAATTTTCCTGGAGAGTATACAAATCCAAGGGACAAAATAAAATCTTCAACACAGCTACCAGTCCATAAGTAAATCCTTCAATCACCCTGGCCAGGGGCCTCAATTTACAGGATTATTACAGTGATGTGGAACTTTGGCAACCTAAACCCTGAAATAGATTTGAGCAAAATTAATTAATCACTTTTGTGAAGCTCAAATAAAACCTAACTTTCCATTCTGGCCCCCCACTGCTCCTTGCAGCTGTGCTTTCTGTGTCTTAATGTTGATTGATGAAGCTACTCATTATGAGAGGTGAGAGCTCTCTTTTGCACTCCCTACGTTCTGTTTGGGACTATGTGCTGCCTTTCAAAAAACCTTCTTTTCCCTGAAGGGCCTTAATATTACCTCCCTAGGGCCTTCAGTTTCTGCATATAGTATTTCCTCCATATGCATTTTCTAATGTGACTCACTTTTCCCTCTTTTACCAGCACATTCTCTTCTCCCTGTTCTTCTGAATGAAGTTTTCCAGGGGGGTTATGAGCTTGTCTGTCTGTCATATTTCATCGGTCGGTCGTCATAAAGTGCTGATGCTCTTAAGGTGGTAAGAATATCAAACGACGTGTCCCAGTCACCATTCCCAACAGAGAAAATGTTACTCATGTTCAACCAAACCTTTCTTACAAAACTCCAGAAAAGTGTATCCACTATTTGAAGTCATTTGACTTTTGGGAATCACTTATTACTGAGTAGGAATCACCAAGTGGCATGGTGGCTCAGTGGTACTACTGCCTCATGGCACTAGGGACCCAACTTTGATTCCAGCCTTGGGTGACTGTCTGTGTGGAGTTTGCACATTCTCCCAGTGTCTGCTTGGGTGTGCTCCGGTTTCCTCCTACAGTCCAAAGATGTGCAGGTCAGGTGAGTTGGCAACGCTAAGTTGCCCATAGTGTTCAGGGATGTGTAGGTGAGGTGCATTTGTCAGGGTTAAATATAGGATAATAGGGCAGGGGAATGGGGTCAGGGTGGGTGTGGACTTGGTGGGGCAAAGGGCTTTTCCTACACTAGGGCTTCTATGATTCTTAAATAAGCTGGGCTGTATCAAACTTACACCGGAAACCAATTTAAGATCATCAGCTGGGTTCACAGTGTGACGCACCATGTGCTAAAAGCTATATACGTTTATAGTCAGGGCTCTGTTTTACGTAGGGTAGTTGTATGGACGTTGCACTTGTTTCAAAAGAAGTGATTGTGGAGACTGCCAAATTCCATTACTCCCTTATGGCAATGCCCTGCCCAATCAGAATCCCACTGCCTGATCTGAGAATTAAGTTAATTGATGCATCTCTGTGCCAATTTGGCCAACAAATCAGCACCCTCTTCTCATTCTGTTTTTGTTAAAGAAAATTATCTTTTTTCAAGTCTGTTTGTTGTACTATTCTTAGAGAATACAAAGGTTTAAAGCATAACAGGAACCAGTGTAATTACATTCGTAAAATCCCTGTAGTGAAGGAAGAGGCCCTTCAACCCATCAACTCTGCATTGACCCTCTAAAGAGCATCTCACCTGAGACTCCCTGCATTTCCCATGGCCCATCCACCTGAACTGCACATCTTTGGACTGTGGGAGGAAACCACCGCACCTGATGGCAACCCACACAGATGCAGGGAGAACGTGCAAACCTCACACACATGGTTTGGCAAAGCTGGAAGAGAGCCCAGGACCCTGGCGCTGAAACGCAGCAGTGCTAACCACTGTGCCATCCTATAAATTACCATTGCAACATTATATTTTCAATGAGTTATGAAGAAAATGGACAAAAATTGGCATTGGAAGAACTGACCGAAGGGTTGAGCTAAAGACGTAGGTTTTTAAAGGAAGTCTTTGTTCAGAGACCGGGAGATGGAGCATTAGAGGGTATTTATGATGAGTTACTGTCAAGATTAGAGTGGTGCTGGAAAAGCAAAGCACCTTTGCCCGAAACATCGACGTTCCTGCTCCTCGGATGCTGCCTGACCTGCTGTCCTTTTCCACCACCACTCTCTCCTCTGCAGTACCCACTTCTGCCATGATGAATTACTGACCTCAGCAGCTGAATGCCCCACCACAGAGTGGACAAATGGAGGAGATTTCAAAAGACGTCAGATTGCTAAGGATGGCAAACTTGAGGAGGTGCAAGTGGTAGAATCGAAGGTGGCCTTGGAGAAAGGGGGAGGTGAGGCCATCTGAAATTTAAGCATTGGGGGAATGGGATCTAAGGAATGGCAGTTAGGACAGAGGTGACCGAAATTAACACCAGTAAAGGATCAAAGCAGCAGAGCTTTGGGGGTTAAAGTTGTGAGGCCAGTTAAGCGAGGTGCAATTGGATTAAATCTTGACCTCAACAGAAATAACAGTTCAGGAGAGGTGCAAAAGGACTGTCAAGTCATTGAGGGGTAAAAATACATGGAGAATTTCAGCACTAGATGGACAGGGACAGGAGATGGAGAATATGACAAAAATGAAAGTAGGTTGTCTCTGTGGTGGAAACCATATTGGACTCTCCCAGCTCAGCTCAGTTCAGACTTAAAGCTAAAATAATAGATCAAGCTCCACTAAAAACCAAAAGAACTATGGATGCTGTAAATCAGAAACAAAAGCAGAAGTGGCTGGAAAGGTTCAGCAGGTTGGCAGCATCTGTGAAGAGAAATCGGTTAATGTTTCAGGTCTGGTCACCAGTCTCTTCAGATGCTGCTGCACCTGCTGAGCTTTTCCAGCAACTTCTGCTATTGGTCAAACTCCACTGTTTTCTGCACCTGATCCACATGTTTGAAGAGGATTTTAAAACTTACTCAATTAGCTTGGAGTAGGAAAAAACAGGCAATCAAATCCCATTCCATTTTGTCTACCCCCAGCCCCTCCATCCTAATTTCTACCAAGTGAGCTGACTGAAACACTGAACCTAATGATTTAATCTTATCACAGTAAAGTTTCAACCACTTTCAACCAATGACATTAGTTATAAAATAAAAGACTTTAATTTGCGGCTGCAGGGCGCATATGGGAAATCATTCCATGAAATAGTGTGTAAGTTTAGCAAATAAAGATTTGCGTTAAACAGTTGCATTCAGCTAAGAAGAGCTCCTCGAATGACTATCAGATCCTGGGGCTTGGACTTAGTTAAAATTCATTTGAATGTAAATTTACTTACACGCCTCTACATCAACAAATGAATGAGATAAGTTGTGATAGCTTATTATTTTTATGCCCTGTTCTCTGATGTTATCTTGGTCGGAAATTCAACTGATGTGTTTCACTTCTGAAGGATTCTGTTATTGAGGATATCAATCTCGACAACAAACATCAAAAGTTGCCATGCTCTCCCTGTCTATGTTGTATCCGGCCTGATCAAATTGGACAGAATTGTTAAGCAAAGATAAAATTGGAAGACTGCACTACCATTTTGTGAGGCTTGTGTTTGAATTCAATTCGTGCAAGTGGATTTGAAACTCTCCTGTCCACAGTATGGTCTCTATGTGGAATATTTATAAAGCGTTTCAATTCTACTTAACATGAATCCACAAGGAAAAGAGATTTCACCCGAACTGCCATCAAATTGATAATTTCAGAGAGATCGTATGAATGTTTGATGCAAAAGAAGTTTAAATCTGAAGCAAGATGATGTGCTATTCCAAGCTTAGGGTTTAAAGTAGTGTTGGGGCAGAACGGATGACATTTTATTTTCCATCTGGCAATGTCTTTACTTGAAAGCTTGGTACTGGCCCCAGATGCGCCACAAGAAAACAAGATGGCCTAACTTGAATAACTAGCTGCAAGCAACTTCATTATTAAACACTTCATACACATTAAACTACTTCCTAATAAATCTCCTGCTGACTGCAAAATATATACCTCTTAGACCACAATGAATGTAGGCAGGCTTCAATACTGCAGGATTCTCTAGTTTAATTTCTTGGTGTGTATGAGTAATGGTGGTATAGGTTTGTCATTTAACTTTAATTTTCTGCATCCCTCCGTTTCTAGCCTCTTCCACTTCCCCAATTACCTTTTCTCCATCTTTGGAGGTCATGCCCCTTTACCTTATTCTTCTATAAGATGTGGGAATCACAAGCAAGGTCAACGTTTGTTGCCAAGTCTGAATTGTCCTTTAATGAGTGACTTGCTCGGCTACCTCAGAGGGCTTTATTACAACTCATTGGAGTAGTGTACTAGAATTCAAGCCTTTCTGTTCACAGAATTATCACAAATGATGAAGCTTTTATAAAGTATGCAGCGTTCCCAATTTACTTGACTTTCAGCCTCAGGATGATAGAAAGCAGAGACCAGGTTTATGTACCATTCAAATTCTGAGTAATTAACCCCATTCCCATTCCCTGCTTTCCTTTAGATGCTGGTGAGTTTTGACTGCAGAGAACAGAGAGACTGCTCTTGAGCTAGGGAAGAACTGAACACGGTCTCTCGCTTCCTCTATCTCCCTCTGTAACTTGTTTCCAGCTCCAAGTTGTTCAGTTGCCTGAAAACCAATCGCATGGTTGTTGGCAGGCAAAATGTCTCTGTCATGAAGCACTGTTCACTAATTCATAAACCAATCAATATCTTGCACCAAGAGGAGCTGCATCTGTAATCCCTCTTGATTACAAATGGTTTGCAATTCAAATTTCAATTACTGTATATTTAAATAATTATTTACACAATGCTTGGCATGGCTGTCAATTTGCTTTCAAAATATTTAACTACCATTTCAACGACTGGCTCTAAAACAGTTATTTATGATTTCAGTCCAGTTTTTAAAACCTAAACCTAAAAGGGCATGATTCTGTCAGCTGTTAAACATCAACCACTCTTTTGGGGTCTGCTGTCACTTATCAGCTAGATGGGGTAAGGATGGAAGATTTCCTTCAATAAAAGATATTTTTGTGAAGGAATTGATGTAGTGTTAATATCACTGGATTAATAATCCAGAACCTCCAGTTTAATGTACTGGGGACATCTGTTCAAATCCCAATATGGCAGATGGTGAAATTTGAATTCAATAGAAATCTGCAATTTTTAAAAAAAATGGTGACTGTATGGCCACTATTGATTGTCATCAGAACCCATCTAATTCACTAATGCCGTCCAGAGTAGGAAATCCGACCCTAACCTGGTCTGACCTATATGCCTATCCAGATTCACAGATATGTGGCTGACACTTAATTGCCCTTTGAGCATTATGGATGGGTATTAAATGCTGGCCCAACCAGTCACACTCATGTCCCATGGATAAATAAAAACAAAGCCAGTTTTTTAACAATTGACAATAGTTATGATCCTCATCACTGAGAATAGATTAATATTTCAGATATTCTCCAGGTGCCGTAGTAGGATTTGATCCCATATCCCCAGAGGAATATCCAGTGACAAACAACTATGCTGCCATATCCCTACCTTGTGACCTTAAGGTCTGCAATTATCTCTAACACCTCTTTACTTCTCTCCTTCTCTTAGCCAGCCTTTAAAGTTCATCACTCTGTCCAACCTTTTATCGTCTGTCTTTTATTTCTCCTTCAGCTCCCCTGAAGGCTCCAGGGAGGTATTAAAGAGGTTATACAAATGCAGCTGGTAGCTTAGATAAGCTTTTAAAAAATGAGAACTTGTCCTCTCTGGTGCTTCAAGATCTTTAGGAAAGGGTCAGAGGTATAATGTTGAGATTACACAAGACACTGATGAGGCCCCTTCTGGAGAGTTGTGTCTAGTTGTGCTTGCCCTGTTATACAAAGGATAGTATTGAGCTGGAAAGGGTTCAGAACAGATTTACCAGGATGTTGCTGGGAATGGAGAGTGAGTTATGGGGAGAGGCTGGAGAGACTGGGACTTCTTTCACTGGAGCGTAGGAGGTTGAGGGGTAACCTCATAGAGGTTCCTAAAATCGAGGGGTATAGATAAAGTGAATGGTAAGTGTTTTTCACGATTAGTGAGGGATTTCAAGACTAGAGGGCATACTCTCAAGGTGAGAGGAGAAAGATTTGAAAAGACCTGAGGAGCTTTTTGTTTACACACACAGTGGTTCGTGTGTGAAATGAACTTCCAGAGAAAATGGTGGATGTGGATATAGCAATGATGTTTAAAAGACATTTAGATAAGCACATGAATAACAAATGTTGGGAGGGATATGAGCCAAGTGCAGGCAGGTGGGACTGGTTTAGTTTGGCATTATTGTCAGCGTGGACTGGTCGGACTGAAGGGTCTGTTTCTGTGCTGTGACTCTGACTATCTCATTCTATCAGCCCTTTCTCCCCAATCAGAGACAAGAACAAGCTAAGGTAAAGTCTATGGAGTGCTGCTTCCTACATTTCGTGGAAGCATGTAGGGTCTGATAGAGAAGAGGCACAGTTTATTTTATTGTTGTTTTGAAGCGGGTGAGAGCAGAAACCAAGGGGCGTGAGGAAAATTGAGAGGGAGGGTCAGGGAAAAATGTGACCCAGCCTGTTATATTTCCTTGAGTTGAAGTGTGGTCCTTTTGTTTCAATCTAAAAAGTCACATATTTTAATTTAATTCACAGTGAAACAAAGTGAGGTTAGCAATCTGTCTCACTGCTTCTGCTTATATCTATATATACACCAAACATTTCCCACAGTGTTGACGACTGCACAAGTGTCTCACCACGGGAAGCAACTGGGAATAGGAGACAGGCAGAGAGAGGACGAAGTAGGTTTGTCAGTTCTCCAAGCTGGTCATGGAGTCCACAGGAATTCAAGATTAATCTCGCAGACACTCCAAGGAGCAAAATCATAGGAGCATTGAAAATAACATGGCTTGTTTTCATGTTCCTGGAACAATTCCGTTGATAAATTAGAAAATGATGTTAGAAATTAGAACAAAAAGGTGGTCGACCTACTCTTAATCATGCATTGGGTACAAAGACTGATCACTTTCTGTCAATGAACCAAATGAGTGCGTTAGGAAACTGGAAGTTTCAGCTAGCCACTGGAGAAGTGTGTGTGGAACTGGGGTGGCCAAAGATCATAGCACAGAGTCACAGAATAGATGCAATGCAGCAGGAGGCCATTCAGCTCATTCGTTCTGAATGAACATATTATTTGGTACCAAATTTCTGCCTTTTCCCTGTAACCCCGTGCTTTGTTTTTATTCAAATCATCATCTAACTCCCTCTTGTATGCCTCATTTGAACCTGCCTCCACCACACTTAACAGGAATTGCATTGCAGCCCCTATCCACTCACCGTATAAGAAAAAGATTTTTAGTAACTCGCATTCATTTCTTCTGCAAAATTGTGCCCTCCACTTCTCAATTCTTTTATAAGTGGGAATGGTTTCTCCCTATTCAGAACTCTCTCGATTTTGAATTTTTTTATTATGCATTAGGAGGCTATTGCTGCCCATACCAATCCTAATTGTCCAGAGGGCAGTTAAAAGTCAGCCACATTGCTATGTGTCTGGAGTTACATGTAGGCCAGACCAGATTAGGATGGCACTCCCATCCCTACAAGGCATTAGTGAACCAGGTGGGTTTTTCGTATAATTAACAATAGATTCATGGTCATCATTAAAATTCTGGAATTCAGAATCTATTGAACTCAAATTCTACGTTCTGCCATGCTGGGGTTCGAACTTGGGTCCCCTGAACATTACCTGGATTTCTGGATACAGTCCTGCGATAATACCACTGGGGCATCATCTCCACCTAAATCTATCAAGCTCTCTATCAAATCTCATCTTTCAAAGGAAAACAAACCAAATCTCCAGTTTTTTTTCTCATAATGACAGTGTTTCATCCATGCAGCTATTCTCGTAAACCTCTTTTGCTCTCTCTCTCATGTATTTGCATCATTCTGATGATATGGCACCTGGAACTGTAAGCAATATTCCAGCAGAGTTCTAATTAGCATTCCAAACATGTTTAGTATAACCTCCATGCCATCATTCTTTATGTCACTGTTAAAGCCAAGGATACTATAGGTTTCACTAACTACTCTCTTCATCTGTCCTACCATCTTTTTAATATCTTCAAAATGTGATGATATTTACCATAGTTTGTTTCACCAACTCTCTGGAGTTATTGGGCAAAGGAGAAAGAAATAGCTGTGGATGCAGAATAGCAGGAATGGTTAGGAAAACATTTTTCAAGAGCTTATATGAAATAAAAACCTGGGGATGCTAGAGATCTGAAACAACCAGAAACAGAAACGTTTGTTTTTCTCTCCAGTGATGCTGCCAGACTGCTGGGTTTCTCCAGTAATTTCCAGCAAATATTTGCTTTCAGAGATTATTTTGGGGATGAGAGAGGGGGATGGGATGGCAGAAGTGGAAGCTGAGATGAGGGCATAAATGCGAAAAGTTCTCCTTAAGTTTCCCTGCCTTTTTTGTCAGTCTCTCCTACTTTTAAGATTGGTTCAAAAGTAAGACCTTAAAAACTATCATTGGCTCACCTCTCCTGTAGTTGATAACAATTTTCTGTCTGATTAACACTTCTGTGAAGTGCATGGGCTGTTTAACTATGAGATTGCTATATCAATGCAGTTTCTTGTTACAGTTCTCCATTTTTCCCAAGCATACCAATAATAGAACTGGATGATATGCCCAGGGTGTGTTCTACAATCTTGCCCACCCCTATACTCAGACTAGGAACAGACGGTCTATAAACAGCCTGGTGTAAACTTAGTCGGAGAAAGTGAGGACCGCAGATGCTGGAGATCCGAGTCGAGACTGTGGTACTGGAAAAGCATAGCAGATCAGGCAGCATCCGAGGAGCAGGAGAATCAACATTTCGTGCATAAGCCCTTCATTAGGAATCTTAGTAGGATCTACTGGGAGATACTTGATATTGAGCTCCCCCATTGCTAATGTCTTAGGAGTGACTGGGTTATTTTGTTTGTAGAGGGTTTCAGTTAATGTGAAGAACTGTGAAGTACAGAACCAATACGTGTAGCATTAGATCAGCTGAAATTAGATGTTACACACACAAAAATAGCAGGAGGAACTCAGCAGGTCTGTCAGTATCTGTGGTGATAGAAGCAGTTAACATTAAGAGGTAAATCTTCTTAAAGCTGAAAGAAGTGAGAGTTTGTTTTAACTTTGACAGAGGTGGAGGAGGGTCAAAAGGAATAAGCAGTGTAGAGGCCCTGTGCACAAGATAAAGAGGCTGTAGATGGTGGTGAAAGATAAAGGGATGTAAAACCGTTATAAATTGCAGTATGAAAGGCAGCCTGACATCACAAAGCCTGTCCTTCGTTTATATTACATCACCCCCACCTCTCAGCCTTGTCTCGTTTGTGTTTTGTTCACTTTGTTGTCAATTGACAATTCTCTCCCTTTCTTGAAAAATCCATTTTCCAATCTCTTTTTCTCATTCTGATGTAATCATATTGGACTCGCAATGTTAACTTTGTTTCTCTCTCCACAAATCTTGCTGAGATTCTCCAGCATTTTTCTGTCTTTTTCAGATTTCCAGTATCTGCAGTATTTTGCTTTAATTTGAAATGATACATTGGCAATGTAGCATTGCTGTATTTTTGTTAAAAATCACATGACACCAGGTTGTAGTCCACCAGGTTTCTATAACATGGTGTTGTGCAACTTTTAACTTTGTCCATCCCAGTCCAACACCGTCTCCTCCACACAATGTATTTTTGACCACTGCACTCTGGGGTGCTGCGCAGAGTTCACACATTTGCAATGGTGAATGAGTTTACAGCAATAATATGCATCAGACACATTCCTTTCAACTCACTTTCATTTTAATTACCCTTCCAAGGGTTGTTTCTGCAATGTTTGTGCTTCAGAGCAGTAATTGGACTGTGAGATAATGGGGAGTGGAGACCTGAGTATCCGAACTGGGAGAGAAACCCTGAGCCCATTTCTTCCACGGCTGTAATTCTTGCAATTGGCAAGACAGTATTGACTTGAATCGCATTCCTGGACTTTGGGCAATGTCTTAAACAGGCAACAAAAGCACCACCAAAGGCAAGGTCAATAAACGTGATATCTTTCACCTTCATCTGAAGCCTGAAGGCACAACAGAGCTCCTGTTGATTCTGTAGCAATGCTGTGGTCTGAACCCTCAATCTTGACCCTCACCCATTCTCAGTTGCCAGCATTTAATTTTGTTCTGGATTGGTTGCACGGTGGGTCAAGTTCAGATGGCCCTCAGGCTGACCCTTTTTGCTGATCACTCAAATCACCTGCTTGTTTCTCCCTCTTTAGGAGAAAAGAACCTGTGTTTATGTGGCGTCCTTTCATGGCATCCAAATATCTCCTCCAAGGGTTTTACAGCCAATGAAGTGGTTTTGAAGTGTAGTCACTATTGTTATTATTCTATATTATAATGTGAAAATGCACCAAGCAATTCGCACACATTCAAGCTGCCACAAACAGCATAGAAACATTGAAAATAGGAACAGGAGGAGGCCATTCAGCCTTTCAAGCCTGCACCATCATTCAATATGATCACGGCTGATCACCCAACTCATATCTTGTTCCCACTTTCTCCCCATACCCTTTGACCCTTGAGAACTATATCTATCACCTTCTTGAAAACATTCAATGTTTTGACCTCAACCGCTTTCTGTGACTAAAAATTCCAAGAGTTCACGACACTCTGGGTGAAGAGATTTCTCCTCATCTCAAGCTAAATGGCTTACCCCTTATTCTTAGATTCAGACCCATTGTTCTGGACTCTCCGGACATCAGCATCATCCTTTCTATGTTCAGAATCTGTTCTGAAGAAGCACCATACCATCCTCAAAACTTTAACTGTTTCTCTCTGTGGTTGTGGGTATGTTCACTGAGCTGGGAAGGTTGCTTGCAGACGCTTCGTTCCCTGTCTAGGTGACCTCTTCAGTGCTTTGGAGCCTTCTGTGAAGTGCTGCTGTACTATGTCTTCTGGAATTTATTTCTTTCCATTTCTGCTGCTTCTGGTTGCTAGTTCCGGTAGTCCATTGCAGTGACCGGTATATTGGGTCTAGGTCAATGTGTTTGTTGATGGACTCCATGGATGAGTGCCATGCTTCTCAAAATTCTCCATCTGTCTTATGTTTCTCTCTGCACAAATGCTACCAGACCTGTTCAGTCTCTCCAGTGTTTACTGTGTTTTCAATCTTCATAGAGATGCTTGTTGAGAGACAATTATCATCCAGAAACTTGGTGAAACCTTTCTGCTCCTCCTTTGAGAAAGTTTCTTTAGATGCATCTGAGAGGGAAGAGGAGATCTCCAGCAATACAACCCTACCTCAGTGTAACACTGGGAATGTCAGAATGTCAAGTCTCTGCTGTAGGCCTTGAACCAGAGTAGAGAGCTACCAACTGATTCTCAGTTGAAACTAACAGACAGTTGTCAATGTCTCCCTCAATTCTTTGTTAAGTATCTATTAACTGAGGAGTGAAAAATGTTTTAAATGTGTGACTTAATAAAGCAAAATCTCAATTTTCCTGTGGGGATACTGGTGTCGGACTGGGTTGGACAAAGTCAGAAATCAGACAATGCCAGGTTATAGTCCAACAGAGTTATTTAAAATCACAAGCTCTCAGAGCGCTACTCTTTCATCAGTTTTTTTTTAAATAAATCTGTTGAATTATAGCCTGGTGTTGTGACTTCTCGATTTTCCCAAACAATGGGCCATCACTCTCCAAGCCATGTGTGTAAGGGATACTGGGGGAGTGTGTACAAACTTAAATTTACTCTCCTTGCTCCTGTGAGTAATTATTGTCAATGACTCATTGTGCACATGAGATCGATGTAAGTGAGAACAGCCGTACTGCAGGTGAAGCAGATGGGTGAAAGTCAAGCAAACAACAGAGGCTCAGAGGTGTTGTCATGTTTGGTGCTACTGTAGCTCAAATCCGAACTCACAGGAGACATCCATGAACCCATTCCCTGACATCATGGAAATGCTGATACAGGGAGGAAGCTGAGAGAGCAGGAGATGGGTGGGAGATAGTTTTGTCTTCCATGCTCCCTATACTCAATGGTCTATTGACACCTTTTTATATTGTGTTGCAGAAAATGCATGAATGATTGAGGAGTTAATGAGACTGGCTAGTTCCGATCCCACCTCCAGGTACTGAAGTGGGAAGTTGCTAAACCGGTTGACTCCTGAGGTGAACTTGGATTGAAATGTCATTGTCATTTCTCACCTTCCCCCAATTGCTAAAGATGCACCAATTTCTGACAAGTCACAGCTGATTACTGTAAAGGTTAATGATTTATTTGTATAAGCTAATTCTTCTATGAATGTCAGTGAAAAAGACTGAATCACGAGCCTGGCTTCCAGAAATGATCTAGCCTCATTAGTAATGAATATGACTGCAAGAAAGGTCAGGTCATCAGCCTGAGATTATGTTTAGCTGGTTTCTGAAAACAGCAACAAGACTTATTTCTTCCATTTTTCAAATGTGAACGGGCTCATTTGGAATGCACAGGAAAATGAGTGTGGGAATTGTAATACGTGATGTTAACATTCTGCTACCTGCAGTCAGCCCTAAATACACTCTCGTTGGCTTTATCTCCAAAGGACCCAAAATTATAACATATCAGCACCAACTAAAGCTGATGTCTACCCTTAGAAAGGGAGATGCATTTTGGCAGAGTAGATATGGGCAATCATGCTGGAAGTGAATCTAACCTGAACAATGAAAAATAGCACAACACGAAGGGAAAGGAGACTCTAAGGTTATCAGAGCTGAAAAATGTTTTGCTGGAAAAGCGCAGCAGGTCAGGCAGCATCCAAGGAGCAGGAGAAGGGCTTATGCCCGAAACGTCGATTCTCCTGTTCCTTGGACGCTGCCTGACCTGCTGCGCTTTTCCAGCAACACATTTTTCAGCTCTGATCCCCAGCATCTGCAGTCCTCACTTTCTCCTCTGAGATTATCAGGTCCATTACTGCAGACTTTGAAAAGGAGAGTTTTGAGATGATCTATGGTGAAGAACAGGATGCCTCCAAATGAACAATCAGAAGGCAGCGGGAGCATATAGGCAAAAATGAGGACTGCAGATGGTGGAAACCAGAGTTTAGATCAGAGTGGTGCTGGAAAAGCACAGCAGGTCAGGCAGCATCCGAGGAGCAGGAAAATCAACGTTTTGGGCAAAAGCCCTTCATCAGGAATAGTATATAACCATGGCAATCTCTGCCCGAGAGCCAAGTCCTAAGGAATGGATGCCTCAGGAAGTTCAATGGACTCACAATTGGTTAATAGCAGTGAATGTTGAAAAGCCATGTCCTGTCAATTGTACCTCAGTGGTGGGGATGCCATTGGAAGTAACACTGAGAGATAGATTTAATCTGCATTTAGAAAAACTAGGATTAATCAGGAACAGTCAGCATGGTTTTGTTAAGGGGAGGTGACATCTGAACACCTTGATTGAATTTTTCAAAGAGGTGATGAGGTGTGTAGATGAGGGCAATGCTTTTGATGTTGTCTACTTGGACTTCAGCAAGGCCTTTTGATAAGGTGGGAGGCTGATAACTAATACGAGTCAATGGCATTCAAGAATATAGGCAAATTGGATCCACAATGGCTATTTGGCAGGAAGCAGAAGGAGATGGTTAAGGGGTCTTTTTCCAATAGAGGTCTGCTTCAGTGGGATCCCAGACAGGTCAGTACTGTATTGGGGCCCTTGTTTGTGGTAGGAAGTTTCAAAAACTGAATTCTATATATACTTGAAAAGGGAAAAACCAAACCGTGTCAGAAATAGGGACCAATTAGGGAAATGGGACTAAATGGGTGTTTCTCTTAAAGAGCTGACAAAGAGACAGCCCCTGTAGATTGAAAGCAGATTAAAGAGTCTTTCAAAGACCCCAGGAGAAGCTGAAGATAAAGGGGCTTGCCAAATTCCAATTGCAGCACCCACAGAATTTTTAGAGGCAGCAGACTATCTCATGTGTACAGAAATCAACCTCAAATTACATTGGTCTTAAAGCTTTTTGCCATAATTTCTGTTCAATGATGCCTAAAGACCTTAAACATTTCTGAAGCGACAGTTTCACATTCAAGTGATAAACTGGCCATCCCTCGAGGTTTGTAAAGCATCCCACTGATTTGAAGTAAAGGAGTAACCCACAACAGAAATGCGTGAGGATGGTGACATATTATTCTGGTAGAGGCAGTAAAAATGATTTACATGCTCCAAACACAATTTAACCATGACAAATGGATTTTCTCTCTACCAATGTAAAACACGATTAATGTGTTTAACATGATGAACATTGAACCATGCTCAGCTCCTAATTACCTCTCCTGTAACATTCAGGATCACATTTTGAGGAGCTAACAAGTGCAACGAAAATAAATATAGAAAGATTAATGGCAGTTATCATCACTGACCCGCCTGGTTTAAGAGGCAGGAACCAAAATGATAACTAGGTGCTGATGGGTAAACTTGAAAAGTTGCAGCATTTTCTCCAATAGACACACATAAAAGTCTAGAGTGTGGTGCTGGAAAAGCACAGCAGGTCAGGCAGCATTTGAGGAGCAGGAGAGTCGATGTTTCGGGCAAAGGCCTTTCATCAGGAATGAGGCTGGGGGCCTCGAGGGTGGAGAGATAAATGGGAAGGGGTGGGGTTGGGGGGAAGGTAGCTGAGAGTGGTACGTCGGCTGACCTATCATCTCCGCACTGCCCGATTCTACCTCCTACCCAAGATCCACAAGCCTGACTACCCCGG
>NC_057744.1:5784550-5792479 GCF_004010195.1 Chiloscyllium plagiosum | reverse complement strand
ATTGTCACACTCTCAGCTACCTTCCTCTACCCCCCCCCCCCCCACCAAGACCCACCCCCTCCCATTTCTTTCTCCACCCCTGAGGCTCCTAGCCTCATTCCTGATGAAGGGCTTTTGCCCGAAATATCGATTTTCCTGCTCCTCAAATGCTGCCTGACCAGCTGTGCTTTTCCAGCACCACACTCTTGAGTCTAACCTCCAACATCTGCCTTACACACCAAAGTCTGCTTTTCCCAGTCTGTGTTCAAGCAGAGTTATCAGAAAAGGACACTAGGTAAAATAAGAAGAAAAATTGATCTGCAATCACCAAAGTGTAAATTAGAATATTTTGCACCCAACTAGCTCCCATAAACAACAATGTGGTAATGAAAGGGAGGTGCTGGTATACGGTACTGAGTGGAGACTAGCAATGCCAGAGCCTTTGGCTACTGTACGGGAACATGGCTTTGAATCCTGCAATTGTAGATGGACAAATTTCTATTTAATAAAAACTGCCACTGGGTCAAAATCCTCACAAGTGGCATTGTGTGTGTACTTACATGAAATGATTAGATTAGATTACTTACAGTGTGGAAACAGGCCCTTCGGCCCAACAAGTCCACACCGACCCTTCGAGGAGCAACCCACCCAGGCCCATTCCCCTAACACTACGGGCAATTTAGCATAGCCAATTCACCTAACCTGCACACGTTTGGACTGCGGGAGGAAACCGGAGCACCCGGAGAAAACCCACACAGAGACTGGGAGGATATGCAAACTCCACACAGAAAGTTGCCTGAGGTGGGAATTGAACATGGGTCTCTGGCGCTGTGAGGCAGCAGTGCTAACCACTGTGCTGCCCATTTTTAAAAAGTTTTTTTGGCAAGTTATATTTTTATTCTATCATGCACCTTCTAATTTTACTGCCCAGTAGATCGATGAATCACAAGGTGAGTCTCAGATACAATTATTCAAACACAAATGTGCAGTTGTTCAAGAAGGCAGCTTACCACCACCTTCTGAAGGAATGGGCAAACAAATGTTGGCCCAGGCAGCGATGCCTATATCCTGGGAGTGAACAAAATAAAACTTAGATGTATGGTAACCATGTAACCACTGTTGGTTGTTGTAAAAATCCCATCAGGCTCCTTTTGGGAAGGAAATCCACCATCCTTATTAGGTCTGACCCACATGTGATTCTAGACTCACAGCAACATGGTTAACTCTTGACTGCTCTCCGGGAAACTTGGGATGGGCAATAAACCGGCAACAACTCCCCTGTGATGTTCACAGCCTACGAGTAACTAAATGAAAACAGATAGTTTGTTTTTGAATGTATCTTGTTTGAAGAAGACCAGGATGTCAGAGAGAACGGCCCTTCTTCAGAATTATCAAGTAATAGCCAATTAAGCGAGCTTTACAGTCCAATTCGTCCATGCGGGCCAGATATCCCAATCCAATCTAGTCCCATTTGCCAGCACTTGGCCCATATCCCTCTAAATCCTTCCTATTCAAATACCCATCCAGATGCCTTTGAAGTGTTGCAATTGTACCATCCTCCACCACTTCCTCTGGCAGCTCATTCCATACATGTACCACCCTCTGTGTGAAAAGGTTGTCCCTTGGGTCTCTTTTATATCTTTCTCCTCTCACCCTAAACCTATGCCCTTTTGGTCTGAACTCCCCCTCCCCAAGGAAAAGATCTTGTCTATTTATTCTTTCCATGTCCCTCATTATTTTATAAACCTCTATAAGGTCACCCCCTCAGCCTCTGATGCTCCAGGGAAAACAGCCCCAGCCTGTTCAGCCTCTCCCTGTAGCTCAAATCCTCCAACCCTGGTAATGTCCTTGTAAATCATTTCTGAATCCTTTCATGTTTCACAACATCTTTCCGATAGGAAGGAGACCAGAATTGCATGCAATATTCCAAAAGGAGCCTAACCAATGTCCTGTACAGCCACAACATGACCTCCCATCTTCCATACTCAATGTTCTGTTCAATAAAGGAAAGCATACCAAATGCCTTCTTCACTATCCTATCTGTCTGTGACTCTATTTTCAAGGAGATATGAATATTTTTTAAGGTGTGGAGATGCTGGTGTTGGAGTGGGGTGGACAATGGAGAATGGGGATGAGAAACCTATCAGCTTAGATTGAATGGCAGAGCAGACTAGATGGGCTGATTGGCCTAATTTCTGCTCCTTTTGGCCTTATGATTGTCCATTATTGGCTTTATGATCTACTCAATAATATTTTTGCTTTTTCACAGGGTATAATGTTAGATCCATTAATTAATATGGTACAGACTTGATTACCCAGCATGTCTTTTATTGCATATTGTTTTCTAGTGTGGTGCAGATTGGTCTTGCCTCTGAATCAGTGGCTGTGAGCTCAGTCAAGGATGATCATCCATTTGAATACGACATATCTGACATTGAAATAGCAACAGTGCTTCATTTGCTGTAGCTTGCTCTGGGACACTCTAATTGTGTGCTGTTTCAATCTATAAATCCACGTCCTGCTCTTTAGGGTGGCTTTGAATGTCTTTTCCTATCTGTCATTTTTGTGTGTTTATATTCTGTCACATACCTCTCTCTGGGGATGAAGTTAATTTGAGGCATTCCTACAAAATAACTGATCGTAAATTGACAACAGGTTTTATTCTCCATTGAGAAAAGAGAAAAAGAAATTGGACAGAGTGTAAAATGAGCTATCAATCATTATAATCCATATCAGACAACCATCCAAAATGAATTTCATTCTGATTAACCAGTATTGAAAGACACTCTGCATTCCTTTAACAAAAGCCTCATGATTTCTCTGTTAGGAAGGTTTTGTTTATTTTTTTTATTTATGGGATGTCGGTGTCCTGTTTTGGGCCAATAGTTTTCACTCCTCCTTAACTTCCCTGGAGAAGGCAGTGACGAGCTGCTGCTTCAACCACCTGGTGAGAGTGGACCCACAATGCTGTTCGGCAGAGAATATTATGGTCCCAGCCAATGGCAAAACTGGACAAGTTATATCCCAGAATAAAACATGGTGTGATAGATCATTAGTTTAATTTTAATTAAAGTGCAAGTTTTAATTTTGTTAGTTACCATGGTAATTAGTCACTGAACACATACACATGAAGCTGCAAATGTTATTTAACAAAAGAACACAAATTTATTTTGCCAATAAAGTTAAAAAACCAAACCTATGGATTACAGTTTAGAAAGATTTTAACATAAACAATGCTTTAGCCTATGTGTCAGCAATATCTTTTACATATATTCAAACCGAGAGAATTATCACTCTAATCTCACTTCTCACATCTTCCTGAATTACTCTGCCCAGTTCCCCTCCTTTGACTGCTGTCACAGTTTTATGATTGTTTTCAAGGTCTGCTGTCTTGAACTCTTTTTCAATTCTGCTGGTCCAAATTTTGATTCTGTTCTGACTACTTGAAAATGACTTGGAAATTCTCACGACCTACAGACTTCACAAACTAAAACCCTTCCGCTATGGTGAAACTATTGTCCTGACTGGAAATTTGAATGTTCTACTCTGAAGTCAAAACTAAATTTGTACCTTTTGACCCCTGGTTTACACTGTCAACCATAAACACAACAGTATAATCAATTCATCTATTAACACCACAGATATTTTGCTAGGTCCTTGTCTGAATCATATGCTTTCTTAGAAATCAAGTCTTCAGTTCACTGTTTCAAATGACATTCTGACCTCTTTTAGAAAAGAATTTAGCTTCACAGAACTAAAACCAAAACCCACCTCCCTCTGCTTTTAATAATTTAAATCCCATACCATAATACTAATTTATTACACATCTTTTATCATGAATTCCAAGATTTTGCAACAATGACAATGAAGGAATGACAATATAATGCAGCATCCGGAGGAGATGTGTCTTGGAGGCAAAATTGCAGGTACGAGTGCTCCCCTGCAACTCTCACCATTAACCTTCCAGGAGGAAGCTCTCTCAGATTTGGAAGCTGCTGCTGAAGGAGCTTTCTCAATATTCAAGAACAATCCCAATCAATTCATGTTGATGAATTATAAAAGATTAGCCATTGCATATAGCATTCTGTAGTCAATCCAACCAGAAGGTGATGCATGAAGTTGAAAATGCGTACAGTAGGCAGGAACAAAATACATTGCATTGTTAATGGCTTGATTAAAAACTGAGAGCATATTCTCTGAGTGGTTGGCAATTTCTCAGCACAGCCATGAGGTAGCCAGCAAGCTGCTGAGATCACCTGAATCTAAAATCTTGCAATTATAATGTGACATGATAAAAATCACACTTTGGGCACAGAATTGAAACCTTCAAACATTTTTTCACCATCATAAGTGTCATAGCAAACTGTGCTATCAACATTGTTCTTGCAATTTATGTGCAGTTCTTATTTTCTCTTTTGTTGCAGCATAGAAAACAGTATTCCAGCACTTGTAACTCAACCCCAAAATGTTGGCTCCCCTGTAGCCCCATTGCTGATCACAGGTTAGCCATTCAGAGGAAACTTACCTTGCACTATAATTTGTCGTGAGAAGCATGTTCTGCAACATTTTGATAGTAGAGAATGAATTTTACACAATTAAAATAGTTATTCCTGTTAATCTCTTATCTGAAATTATCAATGAAGAAATTACAGCCCAATGTTTAATGTTCAAAGTTTGTGCGAAGATTTGTAGCTCGGGTGCTCGTTGTTGTGGTTCTGTTCGCCGAGCTGGAAGTTTTTGTTGCAAACGTTTCGTCCCCTGGCTAGGTGACATCATCAGTGCTTGGGAGCCTCCTGCGAAGCGCTTCTTTGATGTTTCCTCCGGTGTTTATAGTGGTCTGTCCCTGCCGCTTCCGGTTTAATGTCTAATTTTTGCAGAAAGTATGCAAAATAATCAGCAGTGCCCCTGACTAGGGATAAATTCAATACATTTTACTGCTTACCGAATCTGACATTTTATTCCACAATTTCAATCTTACTCCAATTTATGAGAGTGTCTGTGCATGTTGTGTCTCTGTGTTTGCACAAATATGTGTGCATGCATCTGTGCATGTGTCTAAGTGTGGCCTGTGTGTCTCTCTGCATGTGTAAGTTGTGCATGTGTGTTTGTGTTAGACATGTGCATGTATTTCTCTGCAAATGAGTTGTGCATGTGTGTATGTTGAGCATGTATGTTTTTGTCCATTTGTCTATTTGTCTGTAACTGTCTTTGTGTATATGTGCCTGTATGTGTCTATGCATTTGCGGGTGCTTGTATGTGTTTTTGTGTGGTAAAAACAAGGACTGCAGATGCTGGAAACCAGAGTTTAGATTAGAGTGGTGCTGGAAAAGCACAGCAGGTTAGGCAGCATCTGAGGAGCAGGAAAATCGACGTTTCGGGCAAAAGCCCTTCATCTATTCCTGATGAAGGGCTTTTGCCCAAAACGTTGATTTTCCTGCTCCTCGGATGCTGCCTGACCTGTGTTTTTGTGTATGTTTGTGAGTCTGTGTGTGTGTCTGTTCTTGTCTTTGTGTGACTGTGTGTGTGCACATCTGTGTGTGTCTCTGTGTCTGTGACTGTGAGTGTGTGTGCGTGCGTATGTCTTTGTGAGTGCGTGTGTGTCTGTGAGAGTGCGTGCATGTGTGTGTTTTGTGTGTGCATTCTGCCAAGTCACCACACATGGGGACCAGATAAGCATCTCCATTTTCTAGCATTCTGTGAACATATAACAATTATGGAACTCTGTATTCCAAGAGTAGTTAGATGAAAATATTCAATTCTGACCTATAATAGGAGTGAGTTTCTTACGAGTTTCTGAATAAGTCCCTAAAATCAGTTAAAGGGTTGCTGAAAAGCAGATTGGGGACTCAAGTTGAGTTAGACAGAAACACTCCATGTTTGAAATGCTGGTTTTCAGCTGTCCTTCCGGGAAGCAGTCAAAACCAGCTGTGGAGTTCAGTGCAGTCAGACCTCGGAAGAAGTCAGTGATGCTGAGGAACTGGGAAGATTACTGTCTCCAGTTGGTGGAGGTTATGAGAAATTCAGGAGAAGCCTATGAGCATTAATACTTCAGTGCAGGCGTGAAAATGGAAGTGGAAAAGCCTATAAGCAACATTTCCAACATATGAATGAGCAAACTGAAAACATAGTGGCTCAGTAGTTAGCACTGCTGCCTCACAGCACCAGGGACCCGAGTTCGATTCCAACCTCGGGGGACTGTCTGTGTGGAGTTTGCACATTCTCCTCGTGTCTGCGTGGGTTTCCTCTCACAGTCCAAAGATGTGTAGATCAGGTGAATTGACCATTGTGTTCAGGGATGTGTAGGTTTAGTGCATTAGTCAGGGGTAAATAGGGTAATGGAATGGTTCTGGGTGGGTTACACTTTGGAGGATCAGTGTGGACTTGTTGGGCCGAAGGGCCTGTTTCCATACTGTAGGCCGTTTTTATGATTTGAATATATCTAGGTTGGCGACATTAGCCATCAGTGAGAAGTTGTGCCAGTGAATAAGTAATTGGAGTACAGTCTCAGAGTGCCAGAAAGGATGAATTGTGATTCCTACTGAAGTTTAATGAGATTTGAAGACCCACTGTGTCCTTAACATCTGAGAATTCCGTGGGACTTGTCTTATACAGTCATACAGTAAACAGACCCTTCAGTCTAACCAATCCATGCCAACCATAATGCCAAACTAAGCTAGTTCCACCTGAGAGCCCAAGTCTCACGAAACATTTCTTGTTTATGTTCTTATCTAAATGTCTTTTAAACGTTATAACTGTGCTCAGATCTGCCACTTCTTCTGGAAGTTCATTCCACACACACACACACACACTCTTTAAAAAAGACTTGAATGGCAATTTTTTTTAAATCTTTCTCCTCTCACCTTTAAAATATGCCTCCTAGTCTTGAAATCCTCCACCTTATCAATGTCTTAATAACATTTGCCACTTGATGAATTCTGTGGGGTGTTCAATCACAGTATGTTCCCAATGTTTACAATATGTTAATTTCTGTACTGACTTATATTGTACACAACTGCTGTCTGTTCCAAACTAGAATTTTGTTGACTTATCCTCTCAGTAAGCCCCTGAATCTCACCCTCAATATACCTTAAAACTAAAGTTACTGGTCGCTAAATGGATCGCGACATAACTTGGTGATCTCATAATTGATGGTCTGGACCGGGATCATAACAATATTTAAAAAAAAATTGACAGTATCACATGGGCTGGGAAAAAAAAGTAGAAAGCAGTCCCATGCATGTGGAAGACTTAAACAGTCATGTCATTTAAAGGGAGGAAGGATTTAGCTGTCTGTATAAATTTGTAGAGAGGTATTAATTGCACCCTTTTCATTTACCTTTTTGGACTGATAGGAAATTTGCCTGGACCAGCCATATGTTGCTACTGTGGCTACAAGCCTGAGTCAAAGGCTGGGAATTCTTCAGTGAATATCTCACATCTGGACTTCCCAAAGCCTGTCCACTGTCCACAAGTCACGAGTCAGGCGTGTGATGGAATTCTCCCTGCTTTCCTGGATGGTTGCAAATCTAACAACACTCAAGAAGCTCAACACCATCCAGGACAAAACAGCCCACTTGCAGTTTTCCCTGCATTCCATCTTTCCCACTTGACCAATGTCCACTCGATGTATAGTTGAAACTTTATTGCTGGAACAGCACAGCAGGTCAGGCAGCATCCAGGGAACAGGAGATTCGACGTTTCGGGCACAGGCCCTTCCTCAGGAATGAGCAGAGAGTGTTCAGCAGGAGAAGATAAAAGGTAGGGAGGAGGGACTTGGAGGAGGGGCGTTGGAAATGTGATAGGTGGAAAGAGGTCAAGGTGAGGGTGATAGGTCGGAGGAGACTAACTATCCGTGATCCCAGTCTGGTTCACTGTGATCCTGACCTAATTAAATGTGATCCCAGTCTGCTTCACCGTGATCCTGACCTAACTATCCGTGATCCCAGTCTG
>NC_057744.1:5758980-5784224 GCF_004010195.1 Chiloscyllium plagiosum | reverse complement strand
TCCCTCCCGCCCGGCACCGCCTTCCTGCCCTGCAGTCTTCTTCTTGGCCTCTCCGCCTCCACCCTACTCCGACCTATCACCTTCACCTTGACCTCTTTCCACCTATCACATTTCCAACACCCCTCCTCCAAGTCCCTCCTCCCTACCTTTTATCTTCTCCTGCTGAACACTCTCTGCTCATTCCTGAGGAAGGGCCTGTGCCCGAAACGTCGAATCTCCTGTTCCCTGGATGCTGCCTGACCTGCTGTGCTGTTCCAGCAATAAAGTTTCAACTTTGATCTCCAGCATCTGCAGACCTCACTTTCTCCACTCAATGTATACTATACTTAGCTTATTTCAGATGATGTATAATACATGGAATGTTCCTGATCTCTTCTCCACTTTAATTTTCTTGCCTCTGTACAATGTGCTTGTCCTTGTATATGATGCTGTTGTCACACATTGTTGTTTCTCATTTGTATAAAGGGTTTGGGGATGAGAATTTAGCAGGTATGATTAGTAGGTTAGCGGACAATACCAAAATTAGTGGTATAGTCAATAGTGAAAAAGGCTATTTAAGACGACAAAAGAGATCTTGATCAATTGGGGCAATGGGCTGAGGAGTGGCAGATGGAGTTTAATTTGGATAAATGCAAGGTATTGCATTTTGGTAAAACAGACAAGGGCAGGACTTATACAGTTAATGATAGGGCTCTGGGGAATGTTGAGAGAAAGTGAGGACTGCAGATGCTGGAGATCAGAGTCGAAAACTAGGGCACTGGAAAAGCACAGCAAGTCAGGCAACATCCGAGGAGCAGGGAGAGATGACATATTGGGCATAAGCCCTTCATCAGCAATGTGTCATTCCTGATGAAGGGCTTATGCCTGAAATGTGACTCTCTTGCTCCTCGGATGCTGCCTGACCTGCTGTGCTTTTCCAGCGCCACAATTTTCGACCCTGAGGAGTGTTGTCAAACAGAGGGGCCTAGGGTTCAAGTACATAGTTCTTTGAAAGTTGTGTCACAGGGTGGTTAAGAAGGCATTTACCATGCTTGCCATCATTGCTTAGAATATTGAGAATAGGAGTTCGAACATCATGTTGAGGTTGTACAGGACATTTGTTAGGCTACTTTTGAAGTACTGAAGTACAACAGTTCTGGTCGACCTGCTGTAGGAATGATATTATTAAATTGGAGAGGGTCAGAAAAGATTTACCACTATGTTGCTGAGATGGCAGGGTTTGGGATATAAGGAGAGGCTGGATAGGTTCGGACTTTTTTCACTGCAGGGGTGACCTTACAGAGGTTAATAAAATCATGAGGGGCAGAGATTAGGTGAATAGCAAAGATCTTTTCCCGAGGGTAGGGGAGTTCAAAACTAACAGACATATTCTTAAGGTGTGAGGAGAAAGATTAAAAGGGACTTGAAGAGCAACCTTTTCACAAAGAGGAATGACCTGCCAGCGGAAGTGGTAGATGCAGGTAGTTGCAAAATTTAAAAGACACTTGGATAGGTACATGAATAGGAAAGATTTAGAGGGATGTCAGCCAAATACAGGCGAGCGGGACTCATTTAGTTTGGGAAATTTGATCGGCATGGATGAGTTGGACCAAAGGGTCTGCTTCAGTGCTCTATGGCTCTATAACAATGAGACTTGAACAATACTGTATATAGAGTATGTACTTTAGAATGTTAACCTTTAATCAGCTTACATTGAGAGGTTATCAACATCATTTGTGATAAATAGGAGACTTTTTGCTGTGCAAAAGTGACTCCATAGCCTCTCCACCATATATTGATATCAGCTAATAAGAATTAAGAAATTATCTATACTATCGGGTTCTTCAGAAGTGAAGGGTCTTTATTTGCTGCCAAACATTTGAAGGAAAGCTAGATAAATATGATTAAGAAAGGAATATAAGGACATGCAAATAGGATGCGATGAAGAAGAATGGGAGAAAAATCACATGGAACATAAATAATAGCACAAACTGTTTGGACTGAATTGCTTGTACAATACAATACAATAGTACATTTTTTTAAAAATGGGATTGATGAAACTCCAGAGCTAATTTACTCTTTGCACTGGCAATATAACTTCTTTTTAAATGCCAGTCTAACCCTAGAGGAGATTAAGTTGTGCCAGTTTCGAAAATGAAGGCCCTAGCCTCATACCGTCTATCAAGACTGACAGCAAGACTAATGTTATGATACCTGAATTTGTAAAGCCTTGCTAATCTTTTTGTTTGCAGAACTATAGTCACAGTCACTGCAGTTCCATTTCTACTGTTACAAGCAAGTCCAGGGGGGTGAATAAATTCCTCCTCTTGGATAGCAAGATTGGTTGTAATAAAGTTTGAATTTTTAAAGAGTTGTGATGTATTTCTCCAATTTAGTGCATATTTGACAGTGGACAAGATGCATGGAGGAATAAACTAGAAAGATTTCTCGAGTTAACAAATATAAGGAGATATTTTTGCTTCAAACTCATTCAAGTAAAGTATAAAACTGATTAAAATGTTAAACATCTTCACACAGACACATATTTACACACATTCACGTGCACATATTCTCTCTTCCACACAAACACACACACACACACAAAACATTGAAGGAAGTCCATGAATTAAAGGAATTACAAGTTCTGAGGTAAATATGATGATCTCTGAGTTCCCTTGGGGTTGTGTCTGTTGTGGACTGATTATTCTTTGATGACTGTTTCATTTGAACTGCAATCTATCCTTTTGAAGGGTTGGGTGCTGGGGGGCACTTCAAGTTCTCTGTATTTTAAAGTTCTTTATCTTGTGAAGTCATCTAAATTGTGTTAGGATCACAGCACAACATTAAGTTTAATTTGTATTTTGTACATTAAGTCTTAAGAAGGACGAACACGGTTTAAGTTTCATTTTTAAAAAGTTGTTCTTGTGAGTTTGGTGCCATGAAGTCTGGAGACCAGTTTTTTAAAATTAGATTAGATTCCCTACAGTGTGGAAACAGGCCCCTCGGCCCAACCAGTCCACACCAACCCTCCGAAGAGCAACCCACCCAGACCCATTCCCCTCTGACTAATGCACCTAACACTACGGGGCAATTTAGCATGGCAAATTCACTTAACCTGCACATCTTTAGACTGTGGGAGGAAACCAGAGCACCCGGAGGAAACCCACACAGACAGGAAGAGAATGTGCAAACTCCACATAGATAGTTGCCTGAGGTGGGAATTGAACCCGTGTCCCTGGTGCGGTGAGGCAGCAGTGCTAACCACTGAGCCACCGTACCACCCCAGTTTGTTCACATGTATTTTTTTAAAAGGCTGCAAAATATAGGAGAAGAAATAGGCCATTCAGCCCATTGAGTTTTCTCCTCCATTCAGTGAAGTCATGAGAGTTTGACAATCCTCAACTCCACTTTCCTGCCCTTTTCCCCCAATACCCAGGACAAACCCAATGATTATATACTGTCTACCTCAGCCCTAATGATCCAGTCTCTACAGCACTTCACGGGAAGTGCATAGATCCACCACCCGCAAGGAGAAGACATTAATTTTCACCCCTGTCTGAAACGGGTGATCACTTATTCTGAGATGATGTCATCTGGACCTAACTTCTTCCACAAGGGGAAGCAACCTCTCTGCATGGACCTTGTCATCCCACAAGAATCCGATATGTTTCAATAAGGTCGCCTCTCTTTCTTCTAAATTCCAATGAGTACAGGCCCAACTTCCTTAACTTCTCCTCATAAGGCAAGCTCTCTAAGATTTTACAAGCCTGAAAGTGAAAAGGTGGGGTTTGGTAGTTGAGTCGAAACAGAAGTTGAAAAAACTGTCCTAATGCCTAGCAATAGGTGATCTAGGAAATTACAATGACAGAAAAATCCAAAAAGGGTTTTGTGTGTGTGTGTTATGTTTTATGTTTTGCACTTTATCGTGTGTGTGTGCGTTATGTTTTGTGTTGCATTTTATCGTGTGTGTGTGTGTGTGATGTGTCTGTGTGTGTATGGAAGTGTCATGTGTGTTTGTGTACATGTCTCTAAGAAACTCTCAAATAGTAAATTATGCAGGACTGCTGAAAACTAAGTTGGAGAACTTGTGTTTGTTCTGAAATTAAAGTAATAGTTTGCAGTTTGTTTTTGTTGTCTCAGAGAGAGATACCAGCTGAAGAAAAACATCTTCTGGTTGTGCAGAAATTCAGCTGAAAGAAACCAAAGGCATCTGCACCAGCCTGAGCTTGACACTTCGGTGGAGTTTTACTGGAGTTTTGGTGTTTGTAAGAATATTGCTGGGATTAAAGGAATAGTGTAAGTTTTGATTATTTTATGATGTGTAATGAAATATTCCCTACTTTTGTTTTTGTCCAGTAAGATAATGCTCACGTCTTTTGTTCACGGAATGTTTTACTCTTTGTGTTCAAAGCAAACTGGCAGGCTCTTGTGAAATTGAAACTGACCTCCACATTTTAAAAGTAAATAATAAAAGCAGGGTCTATCAAACCAAGTTTCTCTCTGAGATCAATTTTACCCAGTACTAATGTCAGGGTGGGATTATAACGTTTGTAACAGAGAAATAAAAAGCTGCTGAGAGACAGCTGTTGTGACTGTTCCATCCTGCACGTCTTTATGATGTTACGTCAGTCTGTAACGATTGGCTAAACTTATAATCATCACTTTTCACAAGGAGGAATTCCAGTCATGTGATTATTGGTAAAGAACAATGTATTTACATGAATGACTTCAGACCCTAATTACCGATGTTATTGAAACAGATAAGAGTCTTCAGCAAAATGAAGCAAAGAACTTCATTACTAGAAATCTGAAACAGAAACAAAAAACTCAATAGATCTGACAGCATCTGCGGAGGGAGAACAAGAGTTAACATTTTGAGTTCTTCAGTTCTTGAAGAAGAGTCATATTAAGGTTTGAAACATTTGCTCGGTTTCTCTTTCTACAGATGCTGCCTGATCTCCAGCATTCTCTGTGTTTAAACTAAGCTGATTGCTAATCTCAGTCCTCATGTTCCAGGCTTAATCTTAAAAAAGGCTTGGTTGATATGGTCCAAGTTGCAGTTCTTAATATTCAGAAGGGACAGTTGGTCTAGCCAAATCATTCCCACTTCTAATGGGTGAAGCACAAGTTTTTAAAAAATGAGGGAATTGGGAGGAAGAAATTTCAACCCATGCTCATAGCAAAATGTAAAAAAAAGTAGGAAAAGACATTGAGTTACTTTATATGATCTGCCAGTCATACACCTCCTCTGTGAGTTATAAAAATTCACTAGGGTCACCCTTCAGACAGATGCAATATATAAACCCTTTATATTCAGTCCTTTAAGTCTTTCACTGGAGGTTTCCCATAGTGTCAGATGCAACTCTGATATATTTTAAGAGAAAGAATAAGACTTGACTCTGCCTTACTTAGGCTAATTGCCTTTTTCCAACGGTTTTCACATAATTTAACATGTTGAGATGGGTTCACAAGCAATGCTGTGCTGTCCTCTGCTGGCTTAGCAATAGATCAGATAAGGCATGATTTAATCACAATTCATGCATATGTATGCAAAGGAAAGATTTGTACGTGTACGGGGAGAAATGTAGGAGTAACTTAGGCCACTCATTTAGAGAGACCTTAGTGGCACAATGGAAAGAATAGCCTCATTTAAGGCTACAAATCACACAGCACCAGGTTATAGTCCAACAGGTTTAATTGGAAGCACTAGCTCCTTCATTGAGGAGTGGTGCTCGGAAAGCTAGTGCTTCGTATTAAACCTGTTGGACTATAACCTAGTGTTGTGTGATTTGTAACTTTATACACCCCAGTCCAACACTGGCATCTCCAAATCATTTAAGGGCTATATGCTTCTACCTTTGTTGTGTAAACTGGCTGACAAAGGCTTCTCATGGTTGTAACTCCACTGAAAGCAATATGTTGCCTGGGAAATCAAATAGACCAATAATGCCTCTTTAACAGCTCTTAATAGCAGCCGAAAGAGATGGTTTCTGTCCCAGTTCTGGTAGAACAGAGGGAATTTAATAACCTTCGCTGATGATTTCAGTCACCCGCCTCAAGCCGGAAAATTTGAACCAGTTTCTATTCTCTTCACAGAAAGGTCTAAATCACTCAATTTAAGTTGTGGTCGATTTGCTAAGAAGCAAAGGTTCAGAGCATTTTTTAAAATCAATAGCAAACTACAGGGTATTCTGGTGGATTTAGAATTCCTCTAATGTTCTTTCAGTCCAACGTTCATCCTAAAGCACTTTACTTGCAATTTTCTGTGCTGCGTTCTCTCTCTCTCCCTCACTGGAGTGGTTATACAGAAAAAGGTTATTCAATCCTGTTGATGTTTATCTTCCAAATGAGCTGTGGTCTTAATCCTATCTGCCCAGCAAGTTTTTTCCAATATTCTTTAATCATCTTTTCGCTAACCACATTCCAAATCTATTAAAATGTTGACAAAGTGTTCCCTTCAGGCCTACTAGTACATTACAATCATCTGTGTAAACTACGTTTGCCCTGCTGCATCTTTTGTACTTAACCTTGTAGCGGTGGCCCTCCTTTCTAGGTCTCTGGTCAATTGAAAGTGACATTTCAAAATATTCCAGCCACAACAGACCAAATGGCACAAAGAACAGGCATGTCAACCACGATCCAGAAATGAAACTGGTCAGGAGCAGAGGCAACAGATTTGCTCTCCAGAGATCATTGGCAGTCCAGTCACACAGTTCAGAAACTGTGCTTCCACCTCAGAATCGTGACCCCAGGAGCATATTGAAAAAATTATACTCAACCTGTAAAACTTTATGACATAAGAGACTGTCAGCAAGTCACGATCCAGTCAGGAGACTAATTTCCTTGGGGCATATGAGAAACTCGTGACCTTTTTCAACTTATAAATGAATGAATCATCTATATTTTATACTCCTCAGAGTGAATGTGCCATCTTGGATGGTTTAGAACCTTTGTTCTATATGGGGAATTGTTCCCATAAAAACAACCTTATCACAAGCTCTCAAAATGCCAGGTCCTTGAGGTATTTCCAGAGACCAGTTAAAGTTCTCATAGCTCTCTCTTTCTCATGTCTGGTGAGCTTAGTGTTTCAAAAGTTTGGTCTTTACTTTATGTTGCATCTGTTGACACACCAACATGGTGTTTCAGAGCTGTAAGATAATGTAAACTGTGCTCTGAGAGAACAACATTGCTCTGTTGAGAGCTGGTGCTGAATTTTGGGTTTAGAAGAAGGAATCTAGCATTAACATCTGCAGGGGAACTCCAGGTTATGCCAGTATCTGCAGGGGAAACCCTGGTTATGTCAGTATCTGCAGGGGATCCACAGGTGTGTATCAGCATTTGAAGGAATCTAGCATTAACATCTGCAGGGGAACTCCAGGTTATGCCAGTACCTGCAGGGGAACCCCAGGTTATGCCAGTATCTGCAGGGGAAACCCTGGTTATGTCAGTATCTGCAGGGGATCCACAGGTGTGTATCAGCATTTACAAGGGATCCCCAGGTATGTATCAACATCTACTGGGGATGCCCAGGTGTATATCAACAGCTGCAGAGGAATCACAGCAATGTGGTTGACTCTCAACTGCCCTCTGAAAGGCTTAGCAAGCCACTCAGTTCAAAGGCAACAAAGAATGGGCAATAAATGCTGACCAGCCAATGACGCCCACATCTATGAGTGAATAAAAAGAAAAAAGTCCTGAGACAAGAGAAGATTCTCTCTATCTTACCCCATTAACTCCCTTAATCTTAACATCTCCACTAAATCACACGTTTACACTCAAAGAAGCAGAAGCTTCAATCCAAGGATATAAAGTCAAATTTTGGAGGAACTTTGCATAACCTCAGGCCTGATTGTTAAACCGGGATTAAACCAAGAAAGTCTCACTTCCGGAATAATTTACATTGACCTCCAATCTGGAGGCAGGAAAGAAAAGAGGTTTCGGTGGTAGAAATTCAACTGATCCAAAGTTTTATCTCATGCGGAAATTCATTAAGTTTTAGGTCATGTTGAGCTGACACAAAGAAATACTTTTGCATTAGAATTTAATTAAAAACCATTTTTATGAGAAAAAGAAAGCTATCATACTTGGTGTGTAATTAATATCAACAAATGCCTAGTCTTCAGGGAATCACTTTTACTGATCCAGGTAAAGTATACACAGATCTTTAAGCACAACAGGGAAATTAAGCCAAAATATCATTTCTCTCTCGAACTAGTCACCTTTGTTTTCATAACGTGTAGACATTTAATAACTTGCTTTCTATAATCTTGCAGAATTTATAATTCATTGAACATACTTCTAGAAGATTTAGGATTCTTTTCCAAATACCAATTCTGGCTTTGCTAAACTCTAAGTTTTTCTTTAATCATCGATTACATTGGAAGAAGAGAATGTGGAGACTGGAAATTTTGATGATATAAATTAAGGGTTTTTAAAATTTGGGAATTTGAAAGACATTGATTGAGGGAGACATTTTTCTGCTGGTGGGCTGGAAGCAAGCCTAAGAAAAGGGGACTTAAAAATCTTAAACACTTTAAAATCAGAATTATTCAGGAGACAAGTTAGGAAGCACATCTTCATCAATAGGTAATAGAAATATGGAATTCTCTCCCACAGTCGATACCAACTCAATTAGTCCTTTTAAATCTGAGATGAATAGACTTTTGCTACATAAATGTCTCAAAGGATATGGATCCAAGGTGGGTAGAGTTAAGATAGAGACATTAGATGTGATGTTGAATGGTCAAATGGATTTGAAGGGCTGAATGATCTTCACTATTTCCAATGTTCCTTTGTTCTTAAAGTAAAGTGAGGAGAATAGCCCAAGACAGCATTGAACTCTTGGAAGCTTATAGGTCTCTTGCTGTGACTCAAACGTGTGTGGTGAAAAACAATGCTATAACAGGGATGAACAGACAGCACTGCCAGTGTGTCCTGATTTAACACTATCTAACAGGCACACACTAGAGATCAAATCTAAGGCTTTCCCACTCAGCAACTTACTTGAGAAGATAACCAAAAGAGAAAATGCTGGAAAATCTCGGCAGTTCTGGCAGCATCTGTAAGGAGAGAAAAGAGCTGACGTTTCGAGTCTAGCTGACCCTTTGTCAAAGCTAAAAAAAAGAGAGAAATAAGGAGGTATTTATAATAGGCTGAGAGAAGGTGAGTCACGGCTCCAGAAGCAAAAGTAGCAATAAAGAGGTGATACTGTCATTATCACCTCTTTATTGCTGCCTTTGCTTCTGGAACCATGACTTACCTTCTCTCAGCCTAGTATAAATACCTCCCTATTTCCCCCTTTTTTTAGCTTTGACAAAGGGTCAGTTAGACTCAAAACGTCAGCTCTTTTCTCTCCTTACAGATGCTGCCAGACCTGCTGAGATTTTCCAGCATTTTCTCTTTTGGTTTCAGATTCTAACATCTGCAGTAATTTGCTTTTTTACTTGAGAAGATCACTGATCCATGGGGGAACGTTACAATCTACTCAACAAAACAGGTTGTTTATGTCCAGGAGCATTGACTAATTGTGTGAAGTTATAATAAGGGATTAGGTTTTTCCCAATTTCAACTGAAGATAAGTTAGCAACTAGGGGATTAAGATTATTAATTATCGATTAAAATTAATGCCGACAAACACAGCGAGAAGTTAATAAAGGGGATGTTATGATGTGGAATATAGAAACAGTAATTCAAAGACAATCTATAATAACTTTTAAAAGGAAGGAAGATAAATCATCATCGCCAGATGTAAGGTACAAGTCAGGAGTGTATTGGAATGCTCTCCTCTTCTTGCAGTTCAAACAACACTCAAGATGGTCATTTTAACACAATGTCCTGGTCACATGCCCCATATGTCTGACTTCTGTATGCTGCAGTGTTCCAGTGAATCACGCCCAAACTGGAGGAACAACATCTCATCTTCAGACTAGGCACTTTACAACCTTCTGGACTTAATAATGAGTTCAACACCTTCAAACTGTAGACCATTTCTTCCATTTCTTTTAGCTTGTTATCATGTCCTCCCCTTCCCCCTATCCCACATGCTGTCCTATCCAGTCTGGTAGGAGCCAAACCATTGTTCTGCCATTCTCACATTCTGAGCACTTAATCTGAGCTATCAACATCTTTTCTTCACCAGGACTCTACACCTACTACACCTACTCCCTCAAACTATAACATAAAAGCTGCACCCTCCACACGTCATTTCAGCTCTAATGAAGAGTCATCTAGACTTGAAACATTAGCTTGCTCTCTCTCCATGGATGCTGTCTGACCTGCTGTGATCTCCAGCATTTGTTGTTTTCAGTACCATCCAAAGGAACCCAGCCCACTTTTTAAATGTTTTTTATATTTTCCTTTTGTATTGATCAGAAATGACCCAGCAACCAGTTGGAATAACTGAGCCCCATTTGCTCATGAAAACATCTCACAAATTTTAACTGCATGAAAACTCCTGAAAGTTTATAATCCCTGCTCCTGAGAAGGTTATAACTCCTTTGATAAGCTTCAGTGATCTTGTCACATGAGTTATCAAATCTTATAGACTTGGAAGACATGGTGTTTGATCTCTAGTTTATTTTGAATTGAACATGAAGTGAGGTAACACTGGGGATACTGTAATTAATCTCAATGCCTGTGGATTATTTTCATACGCAAAATTTTAAAAATCAAACAATAGTCCTGTCATCAGCATTCCCTGTTAGCGGACACAGTTGAAGATAGGATTCTCCTCCATTGAAGAATATTCTGTGGTCAGATATAAATAATCCTGCGAGCAAGTGTTCAAATCTCACCATGTCACTTTGATGGCGAATACCCTTGCCGACCTCTATAGGTGCGCCACCGAGAGCATTCTGTCTGGATGTATCACTACCTGGTATGGCAACTGTACCATTCAAGATTGGAGATGATTTACAGAGAGTGGTGAACTCTGCCCGGACAAACACAAACGACAACCTCCCATCTGTAGAATCCATCTACGAGGCTCGCTGTCAAGGAAAAGCCGCCAGCATTCTCAAAGATCAATTCCACCCTGGCAATGTTTTTCTACAACCTCTACCATCGGGGAGAAGGTACAGATGCCTGAACACACGCACCAGCCGGTTTTGAAATGGTTTCTACCCTACTGTTGTTAGAATACTGAATGGACTCACAAGCTCTTAACATTCGCCTGTCCCTGTGTTTTTGTTTTTGCTGCTGTTTACCTATTATTTACTTATCGATGCTACTTAACAGCTTTTCACTGTTCCTCAGAACACGTAACAATAAATTCAATTCAATTCAATTTCTGTTTTTTAAAACACATTTAAAATGTGTAAGTAAAACAATAAAATGGTGTCAGTGGAAGATGACAAGAAGCTGTTGGATTGTTGTAACAAGCCAATTGATTCTTTAGAGAAAGAAACCTGTCATACTTCCTTGATAGGGGTCTATTTGTAACTCCAACCCCACTTCAACAATGTTGAGTTTTAACCACACAGCCATCCATGTACTCAGCCAGATCAAACCATCAGCCTCCCCATTCAAATCACCTAACAGTGCCACCTTCAGGCATCAAGGTGGCTCAGTGGTTAACACTGCTGCTCCAAAGTGCCAGGGAACCAGCATTGATTCTAGTGTCGGCCAACTGCATGTTTGCACATTCTTTCCATGTCTGTATGAGTTTCCTGTGGCTGCTTCGGTTTCCTCCCACAGCCCAAAGATGTGCAGACGAGATCGATTAGCCCTAACAAATGCAGGGCCACAGGGATGGAGTGGGCCTGGATGGGATGATTTTCGGAGGGTCACTGCGGAGTTGATGGGCTGAATGATCTGCTTCCAAACTGTAAGGATTCCATGTGACAATTTGAGGTGAGCAATAGCCCCCTTTGCCAGATTTTCCAGGAACATTCATATGCTGAGAATAATTAATAACTCATTAACTAGGCTTGCATGTGGAGAACGGTAATTTAAAGTGTACATTGGACAAATGATGTGGTGATACCCATTTTGATCTGGCACCTGTGTCAAATTCCCACCCCTTACACTAGTACCAGTCAGTTGCTTCAGAACAAGATGGAAAATCCGAACTTCTAAATAGTTGAATTAAACTGCTGAACCATTATCATATGATTGCCTGGAATCTTCAGTTAATCTACATTGAAATTCATTGACAGTTGTCCAATGTTCTTTAAACAATGCTATCGGTGTCACAGTGACACTGCAATCATTGCTGTGCTCTCTGAGCAATCCTAATTGTCTAATTAACCATTTGTCAATAATAAAATGTAATCTTCAGCAGAGAATTCAAACGCCTGTGCACAAGCGGAGATGTGCCAAAGTCATCTGTCTGCACAGAACCTGACAGGATCATTTGTACAAAGATTGAAACAGCACAAGAAATTGTCTCTTCAATTTCTACCTCCACATGCCGCAGTCATCATAAGACATTCAGGGACTGCCAATGACAGGAGGTGTGATAGTGACTAGAGATACAACTGTTTCCAAATGTTCATATTAGGATTCCAAGTAAGCTGCAGGGTTGGCTCACAGGACATCTGTCTTTTCTCAACCTGATGGCCCAACGTTTCACAGAATTTCGGGTTGAAATCAAGCCAGAGGATTTTCTAATCATTGCCAATTATTTAATGAGAATGCTTGAATGGGTTAATGTCATCATCTAAACCTCAGTTGATGGAATTTGATGGATATTACTCCATCAAAAAGTACCGAGATCCATTTAGTTCACATGTCTAATGAAAGATCATTGTACTGGAATGTTAACTTAGTCTCTCTCTTCACAGATGCTGCCATTTTTTTGTCTCTAATTTAGCCTTTTACCATTCTGTGAGTGACACCATCATGTTGACTGATCACAGCAATCAATCTCTACAAATTACTCTGACCTGACTCAGACAGGAGGCAAAGAAAACTTAATTGTTTGTAGACAGTTTTAGGAAGCATTGTTGCTTCCTCCCCGCCAAGGATTGTCAGACGCATTGGCACTCCATGTCTTAAATCACTCCTATATTGTGAGAAACCCAAAGAATGAATGTGCTCAGTTTATCCAATGTTAAATCATAGGCCATGAATTTAACACCATGAACGTAAACCGGATATCAAAATGAGGATTTCACAATCCATAATCCAATACAGAGCTTACTTGCTGGGAAACAAATGGAGAAATCATAAGGTTCGTGATGTGTGTCGATGGTCAAGGAGGCTACCATCATTTGTAATGTTATGAGTCATAGAGTCATAGAGATGTACAGCATGGAAACAGACCCTTCAGTCCAACCTGTCCATGCCGACCAGATATCCCAACGCAATCTAGTCCCACCTGCGCCTCCGATGCTCCAGGGAAAACAGCCCCAGCCTGTTCAGCCTCTCCCTGTAGCTCAGATCCTCTTATGGAAGCAAAATACTGCAAATGTTGGAAATTTCAAACATGAGCAGAAAAGGCTGGAGAAACCCAGCAGGTCTGACAACATCTGTGGATAGAGATACATGTTAACGTGTTCAGTGTGACTCCTCTCCAGAACTGTGTCTTCATTGGAACTATGTTCTTCAGTTCTGAAGAATAATCAGACCTGACTTGAAACACTAACTCTGTTTCTCTCTCCACTGCCAAACCTGCTGAGTTTCTCCAGCCTACTCTGTGCTTGTTTCTTTCCTAATGTTAAAAATCACACACACCAGGTTATAGTCCAACAGGCTTATTTGGAAGCTCTAGCTTTCAGAGCGCTGCTCCTTCAGGTAACTAGTTCATCAGGTAACCTGATGAAGGAGCAGCACTTCGAAAGCTTGTACTTCCAAATAAATCTATTGGACTATAACCTATTTGGAAGCTCTAGCTTTCAGAGCGCTGCTCCTTCATCAGGTAACTAGTTCATCAGGTAACCTGATGAAGGAGCAGCACTTCGAAAGCTTGTACTTCCAAATAAATCTATTGGACTATAACCTGGCATTGTGTGATTTTTGACTTTGTCCACCCCAGTTCCACACCATCTCCTCCACATCTTTCCTAACATTGTTTAACTTATTATATAATTCCAGCATTTCTGTTGTATTTCATATGATTTTGCAATAGAAGGCCATTCAGTTCAAAATGCTTGTGCTGACTCTTTCAGAGTTCTATTGGTCCCCCTATTCCTGGTCTGTATCCAAAACACCTCTTCTTCACTTTTCAAATATTTTTCCATCTATCTTTTGAAAGTTTCTGTTGGATGTTTTTCCAATGTCCAATCAAGCATAATGCCTAGCTGTGAACAAGTTCTCTTTGGCCTCTATTAGGTTCTTCTGGCAATTATTTTAAACCTACATCATCTAGCTACTGCCCCACTCATTGGTGGAAGCAGTTTCTCTTTAGTTACCCAAAAAAAAAAATTTCGCACCTTAATTAAATACTTTCTGTACTTCACAGGGAACAAATACTACCTTCTTTGTAGGACTTATTTAACCTGGAAAAAAAACTTTGATGGTTATCTGAAGAAGGTTTAATTAATAAGACTGTAAGACGTAGGAGCAGAATTAGGACAGTTATCCCGTTCTGTCTACTTAACCATTCAATGAGATCATGGCTGATCTGATAATAAGCATAACAGATATCACAGCAGAAGTTGGGCCATTCTGCCCATCGGGTTTTGTCTCCTCAAACTCCACTTTCCTGCCTTTTTCCCTTGTGTAGTGATTGCAACAAGGTCAGCCAGGTGGATCTCATTGTTTCTGAGTTCCCAGGTTAGGGCTCTTAACCTGGGCCTGATAGAGAGCCCTGACTGACAGATATAATCAGGAGTGTAAGAGGTTATGTTCACTCTGAGAGCTGGATCTTAGGATGCCAGATCAATGTCAGATATATGTATGTGTAAGGGTGACTAGGTGATGGAATACTAGCCTCTGTAGAGTTATTTCACCTTGATTTCCTTATTGACTAAAAATCTGTCTATCTCAGCCTTGTATATACTTAATGATCGAGTAACTACAACCCTCTGCAGGTAACTTAAATTTGAGATTCCTTCCTCTGTGATTGTGCCTTCTGGTCCTAAACTGTCCCATTAGGGGAAATGACCTCTGAGTGTCTACCTTGTTAAGTCCCCCAAGAATCCTGATACATTTCAATGACATCACCTCTCAATCCCCTAAATTCCAGTTTGTATGGACTAATTCTACCAAGAGCAAAAGGTGCCTATCTCATCTCTTTCTGACAGAAGACGTTGTGTTCTGAGTGCAGTAGCGAGCAATCTGTTCAGCATGAATTATTTTTCGAAGTGCCTCAGGCTACTTCTCCCAGTTGGTGTGCCTCACAATGGAGGTCACATGACTATGGCAAAGCAGGAAGGACATTTTTACATGATTTCATTAAGTCCAAATATTGTTCAGAACAGCTCAGCAATGCTTCATGAATTCCATTCACTAGTAATCCTTTAGTTAAGGAATGGTGAGTGGGTGGAAGATTGAGAGCAAATCCCTGCAATTTCCTCCATTGGGAGGTCTCGCTCATGACAATTTTCATTTATATAGCAATTTTAGTGGGGCACTACATAGCAAGAGTCAAGCTATGTGGCACTGGAAAAGCACTGCATGTCAGGCTTCTTGACTCTGATCTGCAGCATCTGCAGTCCTCACTTTCTCCTCATATGTAGCAAGGTTTAGCAAGCAAACTCTGACACCGTGCTAGCGAAGGAGATATTAGGATGGAGAAATCGAAAGGCTTGGTCAAAGAGGTTTGTGTTAAGCAGCATCTTGAAGGAAAGAGAGAGAGAGAGAGAGAGGTAGAAAGGTGACAAGCTTTAGGGAAGGAATTCAGCAGCTGAAGTTACAGACTTGGAATGAGGAATGATTAATAACAGGGTAGCGTATAAAGATCAAACTGGAGGAACACAAAAATTCTCAGATGGTTTACGAGCAGCAGGTGTTTGCAGATGGGGTTATGTTATGTATGGGCTTAAATCAGTAGGCACCAAGGTATAAAAGCATCATCATTACGCCTACATGGTTTACTTTCAAATTAAAATCATAAATGCTTTGTTTGTGAACACATTAATTTTAATATTAATATAGCACCAATTATGCAACAAGGGACAAGACAAAATACTCTGTGCAAAAATTTTGATGAGGTGCCTGAAGTAAATGTGACTGTAATAAGAATAAAGGAAACAGAAAGGCCATCTCAAAATTAAGCCTGATCACGAGCACAGCTGCTAACTGTCCAAAGAATCTTAATTGTATCACATTAATCCAATGAGGAGCAAATGAGTGAAATGCGTGGCACTACAGCTCTGCCTTACTGTTTTTGAATTCAAATCAAATCATGTTCATTCCCCTGGGATCCTGAGGCTGTATTAAAGTGTCAATCAGGCAGAGCCTTCCACAAACTGTGGAAACTCCTTAATCATGGTGTGGAGCAGTACTCTGTCCAACTCACAGGCTGCTTTATTAAAGAAAGTGCAACAGGAAAAATGGTGAAGTTACAAATGTTTTAAAATGATGCAGTTCTAAATTGTGTCTTGCCCCTCCCCTCCCCCAGCAGGACATAGAAGAATCACAGAATCCCAACAGTTTGGAAGCAGGCTATTTGGCCCATCACATCCACATTGACTCTTCAAAGAGCATCCCACCCAGACCCACCCGGTAACCCTGCATTTCCCACAGCTCACCCATCTAACCTGCACACTATGGATGATTTAGCATGGCCAATCCATCTGACCTGCACATTGTCGTACTGTGGGAGGAAACCAGACCCACACAGACACATGGAGAATGTGCAAACTCCACTGCCTGAGGGTGGACTCAAACCTGGATCCCTGGCATTGTGAGGCAACAGTTCTAACCACTGAGTCGCTCAACAGGGTTGTCATTTTAGAATTAAATCTGGGAAGGATAACCCTAAAAATGCAACACAAGGCTATGAGAGTGAGTGTCCCACTGTGGAGAGGCAATTGGGAGCACCATTCGAAGATTTTCAGCAGTAGCATGGGTTTTCCAGAGGCTGGGAAATGCGGTAGTGAAAGCTAGGTGGGAGCTGCTGGATTTACCAAAGTAAGTAAATCATCCTGAGCTCAACCAGTCCCACTGCATCCAGGAAGCTGTCGACCACTTTCCTCCTGATCTCATGCCTCATCAGCTCTCAGGTACTGGGGTCAGTCCCCAAAGGTCCCTGGCTGTAGGCTCCTGCTCACCCAACAGCCAGGCTTTCCATCTGAACAGCTGCTGAGAGCCAAAAGGAGCTAAAACAAAAATGCTACTTTTGACATGAATTTCACAAACCCAGACTTCCTGAGTTTTCAGACATTGCCATTGCCCTGGTAAGACATCAAAGCAAACAATGAAGGAGCAATACCTTCTCGGTAAGGATGGTGAGTGAAGAAAAAAAAACAAAAGAACTGGGGATGCTGGAAATCAGAAACAAAAACAGGAATTGCCAGAAAAGCTCGGCAGGTCTGGCAGTATTAGAAATCAGAGTTAACATTTCAGGTCCAGTGACTCTCAGAACACAGGATGGTGACTGGCTTGGAGGTGAACCTGCAAGTGGTGGTGATCCTATGTATCTGCTACTCTTGCTTTTTAAGAAACTCATAAATACTCACAGAGTCTTGCAGCGTGGAAGCAGAGGTCACACATTTTCAAGGTGCTATCAAGGAGACTTGGTGAATTGTGACATCCATCTTGTGAAGGGTGTGCCATCGAGTGAATTGCTTTGACCTGGTTAATGTCAAGCTTCTCAAGTTTTTTGGAGCTGCACTCATCCAGGCAAGTAGAAGGTATTCCGTCAAAGTCCTGACTTGTGCCTTGCAGATGGGGGACAGGCTTTGTGGAGTCAGTTGATTTATTCACCTGAGAACTCCTGACGTATTCTCCTAGCCATATTACTTTTATGGCTGGCCCAGTTAGGTCTAATTCTAAACCCCAGAATATTGATAATGGTGGATTTGGCAATAGTGATGCCACTGAAGGCCAAGAGAAGATGGTTGCACTTCCTCTTGTTGAAGATGTCATTACCTAGGCTCTTCTTTGTTGTGTGGAGAAAGCGAGGACTGCAGATGCTGGAGATCAGAGCTGAAAATGTGTTGCTGGAAAAGCGCAGCAAGTCAGGCAGCATCCAAGGAACAGGAGAATCGACGTTTCGGACATGAGCCCTTCTTCAGGAATGAGGAAGGTGTGTCCAGCAGGCTAAGATAAAAGGTAGGGAGGAGGGTCTTGGGGGAGGGGCGTTGGAAATGTGATAGGTGGAAGGAGGTCAAGGTGAGGGTTGTTGGAAATGTGATAGGTGGAAGGAGGTCACCTTGACCTCCTTCCACCTATCACATTTCCAACGACCCTCACCTTGACCTCCTTCCACCTATCACATTTCCAACGTCCCTCACCTTGACCTCCTTCCACCTATCACATTTCCAACGTCCCTCACCTTGACCTCCTTCCACCTATCACATTTCCAACGACCCTCACCTTGACCTCCTTCCACCTATCACATTTCCAACACCCCTCCCCCAGGTCCCTCCTCCCTACCTTTTATCTAAGCCTGCTAGACACACCTTCTACTTGCCTGGATGAGTGCAGCTCCAAAAAACATTTTCAGCTCTTCTTTGTTGTGTATTTGTTCCTTATTAACCTTGCCTGAATGTTGTCTCAATGTTGCTGCAGGCAGGGATTGATAACTTGAGTATGTGAGGAGTTGCAGATAGACCAAATACTGTGGAGTCATCAGCAAGTATCCCCATTTCTAACTTTGTGATGGAGGGAAGGTCATTAATGAAGCAGATGAAGATGGTTGAACCTAAGAGACTGAGAAACTGTTGTAGCAATGTCCTGAGACTAAGATGATTGACATTCAACAACAAAATCATCATCCCTTTAGACTAGATATGACTCCAAAAAGTGAAGAGCTCCCCAAAACTGATTAACTTCAATTTACTCAATCAAATGATGCCTTAAGTTCAAGGAGAGTCAATTACACTTCTCCTCTGCAGTTGAATTATTTTGCTATTTTGGACCAGTACATTAATAAGATCAGGAGTCAAATGACTCTGGTGAAACCCATACTGAACATCAGTGAGCAGGTTATTGCTGGGTAGGTTTTGTTTGATAGCACGATCAACAATTGTTTCCATTATTCTGCTAATGATCAAGGGTAAATTGATGGGTTCATAAGTGACCAAATTGGATTTGTACAGCATTTTTGTGGACAGGACAATCTGGACTATTTTTCCACATTGTTGTGTTGTAGCCAGACTGGAACAGCTTGAATAGGAGCATAGCGAGTGCTGGAGCACAAATCTTCAGTACTAATGATGGGATCCTGCAAGGACACACAGCCTTTCCTGTGTTCAGTGCCTTCAGCCATTTCTTGATGTCATCTGACATCAATCTAATTGGCTGAAGATGGACACTTCTGGAGAAAGCCAAGATTAATCATCCACTTGGCACTTTTGGTTGACAATGATTACAAATGGTTCAGGCTTGTCTTTTGCACTGATGTATTGGGATCCCCATCACAGAGGACAAACCATTTTATTTGGTAACTCCTTCCTTCGATTAGTTGCTTAAATGTCCCCCACCCACTCACATCTGTTTGTGACAGGACTGCAGAGCTCTGATGTGATCCTTTGTTGTGAGATCTCTTTGCCCTGTCTATTGTAAACTCTTCCCACTTTTTAGCACATTGTTAGTCCACTGTTGCACCTTCACCAGGTTGGCATCTCACTTTAAGCAACGTCTGGTGTTGCTGCTGTGTACACCTGTACAGAGGGAGCAAACACTCAACTTGACAGCGGAAGAAGCGCTTGTTTAAGAAATGGTGCTATAAGTGGTGGTTTGAGGGTTTAAAGTTGCAACACTGCAGCTACCACTGAACTGGTCAAAGTCTAAACTGTGTTATTGCCATGGGACCTGTGGCTATCAAATAGCATCCGCCCAGCTTCTGGATATTTTGTAGATAACTATACTAATCATGCAAAATACTAGATTAGAGATATGGAGGCTGAAAAAATCTCCGGGTTAAATATTAACGGATTGTGCAAAAAAGATCATATCTACAGCAAACAACTTGCAGCTAATGGAACCACATGACAGAGTTCTTCCCTAGAGCTAATCACGTAATTGACTCACTTCTATATAAATGAACATCTCTCTCTCTCTGTTATTTCCATGAAGCAGTAACAGCTGAAGCCTCGCAGGCTATACTACATCATGACCACTTGTTTCCAAACAGCCTTCTTCCCCACTGCGAATTTGTACTTGGATAGAACAATGCACATAGACATCTGGGAGTGAGCACAGGTCAGAGCGACACAGCAAATCATCTTTCTCTGTCCTGCAGTAGAGAAGCTTTATTTTCAAAGAAGCACATTGCCCTTCCTTTCAAGTCAATGCAAAATGGTCAAGCTTGAGGTTCTTTAATGCAGTTAGCTGCTTGTTTTTGATTTTCTTTTTCAAATTGGAAAAGGGAAAAGCTGAGAGATCCACTGCAGTAATTACCAATGATGAATGAAGGACCTCCATTGCAGTCAATGCCAACAATGCATGCAGCTGTACAGGTAAAAACAACTCATGTCATTTAATTGGAAATGAGACATAGGATGGCACTGTAGGCTGTCAATGGGTTATTTACATTTTCTAATCCACCGTTTCAGAGATGTTATGACATGAGTGAGAGTAAGTGGGAATTGATCCTTGGTCTCCTGGCTTGGAGGTAGGGACTCTACCATTGCAGTACAAGAACCCTACTTTAGGATTGCAATTAACTTTGTTGCTTGGTTGCTTGATGACTGGCTATTGGTATTTATAAAATATTTAGTGATAGGGGATGTAGTCTGAACTGGTCAACAATCTGCCTGGAATCTCTGCAGCAGGCTATGGTCAGGTTTGAAACAGTTTACATGAGATAGTTGTATTACAAAATTAGTTTTTCCTCAGGCTTCAAAAATGTGGAATTTCTCCATTCCTTCTGCAATAATGGTGGAGATGATGGTGTAGTGGTTCTTTATTTCTTTGAGAATGTATTTGTATTTGTTAATGAGATATTGGTGTTGCTGGTAAAGCCAGCATGAGTTTGTACTGAGCTAATAATCTAGAAAGCTTAAGCTAATGCTCTGTGGACAACAATACAAATTCTGCCATGGAAACTGATGACATTCAAATCCAATTTATTAACAAATCAGTAATTGAAAGTGGGTCTCAATAACAGGCACCATAAAACTAAAATTGATTGGTGTGAAAATCCATCTGGTTGACTGATGTCCCTTAAGGAGTAATATCTGCCATCCTTACTTGGTCTGGCCTACATGTGACTCCAGCCCGAAAGTTTCACAGCTGACTCTTGACTGCCCTCTGAAATGGTCAAAGGTTTCTGATTGGTTCTCCAGCTTTGACTGCCTATCCCTGTCTTTAATTGGACAGTAAGTGTGCCATCTGACTACTAATTGCCTAATTAACCATTGGGTGATTGTTCCAAAAATTGATAATAAGATCATAAGACGTAGCACCAGCAGAAGTTTGCACATTCTCCCCATGTCTTTGTGGGTTTCCTCCAGGTGCTCTGGTTTCGAGTCCCACAGTCTAAAAATGTGCAGTTAGGGTGGATTAGCCATGCTAAATTACCCACAGTGTTCAGGGATATGCAGGTTAGGTGTATTAGTCAGGTATAAATGTAGAGTAATAGGGTAGGGGAATGGGTCTGGGTGGGATACTTTTCGGAGGGTCAGTGTGGACTTGTTGGGCCAAATGGCCTGTTTCCAAACTGTAAGGATTCTATGATTTTAAGTGGGCCATTCAGTCTGTCAAAACACTTTGCCATTTAATAAGATCAAGGCTGATCTGATAACTCCACTTTCCTACCTTTTCCCCATAACCCTTGATTCCCCACTGATTAAAAATCCGTCTCTGCCTTGAGTTTGCTTAACAATTCAGTCTTGGTCTTCTGCCTCCCCTCTGAAAGAAGAAATTTCTCCTCATCTCTACCTTAAATCTGCGACACCTTAGAATCCCTACTGTATTATTATTCTGAGTTTATATCTGTTGATCGTAGTCGCTCTCACAAGGGAAAACAGCCTCTCAGATCTCAAATTCCCAAAGAATGTTTCAGTAAAACTGCCGCTCATTTTTCTGAATTGCAGTGAGTACCTGGCCAACCTACTCAACACCTCCTGAAAAGACAGTCCTCCCCATGACCGGGTGAGCCTAATGAACTTTCTCTGGACTATCTGTAATGCCAATCTATCTTTCCATAGAGAAGGGACCCATCACATTTCGCAATATTCTAGCTGTGGTCTGACCAGTACTTTGCAAAATCTCTCTACTTTAGATTCCTTTCTCACATAGCTAGGGAGTTCACCCACCACACCCACACCCACCCCAATTTGATTGTAGCAGTAAGGTTCTGAACCAAAACCCAAAGCCCTACAAATATTATAATTTTCCCCTGAGATCTAAATCTGCCAGTGAATTCTCCCTCTCATACAGCTGATAGGACATCTGCTAAAACCAAATTTTTAATTGCACCAAGCTACATTTTCATGAGAAAGATCTTTTTTTTTTCACGAGTAGGTGAAACCTTTGGGCTTTCATAGAAAAAAATGACTGTTTGTATACTGTGACCCCAAAGCAGTGAACAAAAGTCCAGAAATCCTTTTTCCTTCAAACAGAGTCATAGAGTTGTCCCACATGGAAATTGAACCTTCGGTCCAGCTCGTCTATGCTGACTAGGTATCCTAAATTAACCTAGTCCCATTTGCCAGCATTTCTATTTTTGGCTCTTTTAAAACTTTCCCATCTCACCTTAAACCTATACCCTCCAATTTTGGACTTCCCTACCCTGGGGAAAAGACCTTGACCATTTGCCCTATACATGCCCGTCATGATTTTATAAACTTCTATAAGACCCACCCTTCCCCCCTCCCCCCCCCCCCGCCCCCCCTGCTCCAGGGAATATAGCCCCAGCCTATTCAGCGTCTCCCTATTGCTCAAACCCTTCAATCCTGGCAACATCCTTGTAAATCTTTTCTGAACCCATTCAATTTTCACAACATCCTTCCTATATTCAGCCTAACGTAAGCATGGTGAATGGATTTAGCTTCAGAGCTGCTTTCAACTGTTAAGTGAGGGATGTGAGGCACATAAATTTATGCCTAAGGTCCTCTTAATTATCACAATTTAATTTAAGAGCTTTATAATTTTGATGTACATGGCATTATTAGCTTTGGGAAAAAGGTAAAAAAATGCTAGCTGCCTTTTCTCCTTGGTGTCCTCCTTCATTCCGACCCAGCTCCCTTTCTCCTGTAACCCGCTCTTCCATAATCACTCCCTCCTGATTTTATTTTGCATGCAGCCTGTTGTTTACTTATGTTTCTCCTCATAATATAAGAAATTAGATGTGAATGGCATAATATTGACAACCTCAACAGACAATTTTTACAACTACTGGTTATACATAAACATTGCATTTACAGGCACATAAATGTCTGGCTAATGGTAAACTGTCAGATTATAATAGAGCAGCAAGCTTTCGATAGTTTCATGCCTCAACTGGTCCTACACTAAGGTGGAAAATGAAGTTTATAAATTTAGGTCACATGTTAAGATACAATGATGATATCATTAGCATTTAGGGTGTAGGTTTGCTCGCTGAGCTGCAGGTTTGATATCCAGACGTTTCATTACCTGGCTAGGTAACATCATCAGTGGCGACCTCCAAGTGAAACAAAGCTGTTGTCTCATTTATTTTATTTGTCCTGAATGGGGTTCCTGGGTTTGTGGTGATGTTATTTCCTGTTCATTTTCTGAGGGGTTGATAGATGGTATCTAGATCTATGTGTTTGTTTATGACATTGTGGTTGGAGTGCCAAGCCTCTAGGAATTCTCTGGCCTCTCTCAGGATAGATGTGTTGTCCCAGTCAAATTGGTGGTTTCTTTCATCCGTGTGTAGGGCTACGAGGGAGAGAGGGTCGTGTCTTTTTGTGGCTAGCTGGTGTTCGTGTATCCTGGTGGCTAACTTTCTTCCTGTTTGTCCTACGTAGTGTTTGTGGCAGTCCTTGCATGGAATTTTGTAGATGACGTTGGTTTTGTCCATGGGTTGTACTGGGTCTTTTAAGTTTGTTGGTTTTTGTTTGAGAGTGTTGGTGGGTTTGTGTGCTACTAGGATTCTGAGGGGTCTTAGTAGTCTGGCTGTCATTTCTGAAACTTCTTTGATGTATGGTAAGGTAGTTCGGGTTTCTGGCTGTGTTTGGTCTGCTTGTCGTGGTTTGTTTTTGTGGAATCTGCGGACTGTATTTTTTGAGTATCCGTTCTTCTTGAATACGTTGTATAGGTGGTTCTCCTCCACCACAAACTGCAGGAACCCCATCCAGGACAAACATATAAATAGAAAGCAGGAGACAACAGCTTTACTTCACTTGGAGGTCGCCACTGATGATGTTACCTAGCCAGGTAATGAAACGTCTGGATATCAAACCTATAGCTCAGTGAGCAAACCTACACCCTAAACCTCAACCTGAGCTACAAACCTTCACAAACCTTGCAAAAAATATCATTAGCATGTTTGAAAGACATACTGACTGTGAGATACAACACAACACTTGTCCCACTTCCCCAAATAACTATCTACTCCCCTTGGCCACACCTCCTCTCTCCCCAGACACATATCACATCTCCTGTATACATCCTTCTCTCAGCTCTCCTGCCACATCTCCCTTCCTCCATCCTCAGGCCATGAAAGAGATGTTAAGAAATGTATGCTGATATGGTTAGATGAAGGAGTTAGTGGGTCAGTTAGCTTAGTTGGCTGGTTTGTGATTTCAATTCCCACACCTACTGAGACTACCATGAAGGACTCTTCTTCTCAACCTCTCCCCCCACCTGAGGCTTGATGAACCTCAGGTTAAACCACCATCACTCTTGTCTTGCATGAGAGAACAGTCCTATAGTTTGGTAGGGCAATGATGACTTCAACCTTTTCAATGGGGTGAGAACTCTAAGTCCCGCTGCAGACCAATTGGCTTAATCCCATGATGTGGATTCTATGAAATGCGTAATAATATTTCTGAACAGGTTAATGAGAGAATACCTGTCACCTCAGTGCAAATGATGCTGCTTCCTGTGACTGAAGTTCTCTCATTCCCTCCCCAAAGACCTTTTGAGAAATATGTGAGGGATATATGATTCGGAGATGCCGGTGTTGGACTGGGGTGTACAAAGTTAAAAATCACACAACACCAGGTTATAGTCCAACAGGTTTAATTGGAAGCACACTAGCTTTCGGAGCGACGCTCCTTCATCAGGTGATTGTGGAGCCGAAA
>NC_057744.1:5747030-5757734 GCF_004010195.1 Chiloscyllium plagiosum | reverse complement strand
GTTAAAAATCACACAACACCAGGTTATAGTCCTACAGGTTTAATTGGAAGCACACTAGCTTTCGGAGCGACGCTTCTTCATCAGGTGATTGTGGAGGGCTCGATCGTAACAAAGATTTATAGCAAAAATTTAATTTACACATGAAAGAAGTGAAACTATCACTGTATTCTAACAGATGAAAGGCTTAACAGACAATCAATTTTTCAATGTATAATTTCAGTTACATCACACTGCAAATTTTTGCTATAAATTCTGTGTTACAATCGAGCCCTGATGAAGGATCGCCGCTCCGAAAGCTAGTGTGCTTCCAATTAAACCTGTTGGACTACAACCTGGTGTTGTGTGATTTTGAACTGTGATGAATATATTAATTGTTAGCACTGGAACACTATGACAGCTAATTACTACTAATTCAAAGAGGGTTCTTCTGCTATTATCTACACTTAGAGTAGGAGGATCATCCATCTTGCTGAAGTTACTAATTCTAATACCTCTACAATTTAACTAACTGCAATCAGTTGACCGACACTGACTTATCTCATGTCATTGAGTTAAAAGCACCTGAAAAAGACAAAACTGGATTAAAGTAACAAACTTTTGACTAGGGGGCGCACCCATGGAGTGAGTTCCTAAATGCAGAAAACTTTCTCACACCCTATAAACAAACTCTGCAAGCACGTGGCTGGATATCTTTGGCTATGGTTTGGATTTGTGCAAGTGAGATGCAGTGTAGCAGCAGCAGTAATCGGTGCCCAGAGGAGAATAGGCTCCAAATATAACTGGAGCCATATCCCGAAGTTGCAAATTAATATAGACTGAATTCAAATGTATAAACTCTTATCTCCTATGAAATACAAAACTAAACAGTCATGCTCAGTCGTTAAGGTCTCAAACTCACCAGCCTGGTTTATAGAAAATCTAAACTGTACCTTCAAAATCTAGTTTAAAATAAAAATCTAGTTTCCTATTTGCTTCTAATAGTTGATGATCTGTTTGGGAATTTACATTTAAAAGCAAAAGATTTTCGCATGAATTGATCTCCACTGTCCCCTTGGTGTGTGAGCTAATAATGGAATTGTCGAATCAATCCCCCAACCAATGACCCTTTCTCCCTAATTATGCTCCTATTTATGTTGAAGAAATCTGTGCTCCCTATCGTACAATGAAGCTTCAGTGACTACAGTCAGTTTGTCATTGCATTTCTGGCCATTAATCTAGAAGCTAGGCAGCAAGGAAAATTAGATGCTTCAGTCATCTCCAGTGCTAAATGCCAACTTGTCATAGAGTTATAGAGTCATAGAGATGTGCAGCATGACAACAGACCCTTCGGTCCAACCTGTCCATGCCGACCAGATATCCCAACCCAATCTAGTCCCATTAGAATTCAGAGAGCTTTGGACATTGAATCTCTATTTACAATTTGTCTAAAGTCAGCATGTTAGTCCTTTTCATTGCACATAAATACCCTAAGACCAGTGCCTGGAATATTTCTCAATTACAGCTCAACTCTTTCATTCTCTATGCTTGGGAAAAGTCCAAAAGTGAAGTTAAGGGTTATCAGATTGGCCATGATGGCATTGAATGGTAGACCTAACTCAATGGGCCAAATGGCCTATTTCTAATCCATGTCTTATGGTCTTATAGTAAATCTCACTATTGCTGACAAACATCATTGTCACAGTAAGGAGCCACAATCAATATGACAGAATTACAGAATAGTCCTGGAGGTCTTGAGGTGCAGTGGGCAGCATCCCTGCCTCTGAGCCAAAACTCTAGGTTCGAGCCCCATTCCATGGCTTGATGAAGATATAATCATAGCATGGCCAAACAGGTTGATAATCAACTTCTATACATCCTTCCAACATGCATAGAGCTGGTAAGAGTGAGAGGGATTCCTGATAAGCCATGCGTTAGAAAGAAAATTGGGAGCCTCTACCAGTGCATAGAAACATAGAAATAGGAGCATGGGTAGGCCATTAGGCCTCTCAGTTCAGCTCAGCACTGTCCCCATGACTTGTCCTACTTGCCTATCTTTTTTTCCACCTATCCACTCCATCCTCCTCCCTGACCTATCAACTTTATCCCCTCCCCCATTCACCTATTGTACCCTATGCTATTTTCTCCCCACCCCACCTTCCTCTCATTTATCTCTCCACCCTTCAGGCACTCTGCCTGTATTCCTGATGAAGGGCTTTTGCCCAAAACGTCGATTCTCCTGTTCCCTAGATGCTGCCTGACCTGCTGCGCTTTTCCAGCAACATATTTCCATCTTTTTACCCATTAGGCCTTTCAATATGATCATGGATAAGCATCCAACTCAGTTCCCTGTTCCCCCTTATTCCCCCTATTCTTTGATTCTTTTAGCCCTATGAACAATATCTATATCCTTCTTGAAAACATTCAACGTTTTGGCCTCAACCATTTTATGTGGTACTGAATTCCACAAGCCCACCATTCTCTGGGTTAAGATATTTCTCCTCATCTCAGTCTTAACTGGCCATTCTGAAAGTGTAATCTCTGTTTCTGAGCTGCCCTGTTGTTGGGAACATCCTTCCTATTTTTAACTTGTATAGTTGTATAGGTTAGGGGAGACCGCTTCCCCTCACCTTCCATTCTTCCTCATTAATCCTAACCAATCCAGTCTGTCTTCCTTTCAGTCTTGCCATCCCAGGCTGGTAAACCTTCATTGCTCTCCTTTGATAGCCAGAACATAGGGGGCAGCACAGTGGCTCAGTGGTTAGCACTGCTGCCTCACAGTGCAAGAGACCCAGGTTCGATTCTAACCTCGGGCGACTGTCTTGTGGAGTTTGTACATTCTCTCTGTGTCTGCGTGGGTTCCCTCTGGTTGCTCCGGTTTCCTCCCACAGTCCAAAGATGTGCAGGTTAAGTGAATGGTCATGCTAAATTGCCCAAAGTGCTAGGTGCATTAGTCAGAGGGAAATGGGTCTGGATGGGTTACTCTTCGGAGGGTCGGTGTGGACTGGTTGGGCTGAAGGGCCTGTTTCCACTCTGTAGGGAATCTAATCTCATCTAAACTACACAGACTACTCTAGGTGTGGTTTCACCAAGGCCATGTACAATTGCAGCAAGACATCTGTACTCGAATCCTCTCATTGTGAATGCTAACATACCATTTACCTTCTTCACATCCTGCTGTATAGGTATCCTTACTTCCAGTAATTGTTCCCCATATTCAGTCTCTATTTTCTGCCGATTGATCTTCTGACTGTGTACAAGATGAGTGCAACAATAAAGTAGGCAGTGAGTGCCATTACCTGTTACACGTGATATAATTGCTTTCAACATTTCTGACATTACTTTACAATACCGGCTAATTTTCCTTTAAATCCTGCAGTCGTGGTCCCTTTAAGAAGACAAGGACACAGATGCAAGATCAAAATTAAAATTACCGATCCAAAAATGACTCAAGCTTAAAGGTGCGGCCGACACAAAGTACACCTTGATATGTTTAACAATCACATTTTGCTGGGGGGCTTGTGGAAACTGTACATAAGGTCAGCTCAGTGGAGAACAAAACCTTCAAACAGTTTTGCAGTGTTGTCAATGCCACAGGTTTGTAAAACACAGGTAAAACTCACCAGAAAATCACCCCAGTTTGTTTTTTTCTGTTTAAAAGGTCAGATATCAGGTATACTTCTCGGTCTTGTCACAGAAGGCTCTTGCCACCTGATTAGTCACCCAAGTGAAGCATTTTCTCACACACACCAACCTTCACACACTGTTAGAAAGAACACAGGCTCTCTTTACCAGAATACACGATATACAGATTAATTATCAATCAAACACCATTTACATTCTCATCCCTTATCCAATATATACTGTAGGCAAAAGCATGTGATCAAAAGCAAATAAGAAGAGCTTTTCTTAATTTCTTTTCAAAGATTGTTGAAAGCAGAATCAATGACAAAATCAGAATTATTACAGTGCAGAAGGAGACTATTAACTACATCATATCTGTGCCTGCTGTTCAAATGAGCACCTCACTTATTCCCATCCTTCTGCCTTATTCCCTACACATTATTCTTTTTCAAATCACAGCCAAACTTCCTTTTGAAGGCCTTAATTGAAGCTGCCTCTAACACACACTCAAGCAATGCATTCAGGACCCTCACTATTCACTGTGTGAAAGAACAGAAATGAGAACATTAATCTTTGATTCCTGGAAAATGGAAGGCAATTCTGGAGGCGTTCTGAGCTCATCAGATTCAGACAAAAGGATCAATGAGCAGAGAAAGAAGTCCCAGATTGCCGTTGTCAGACATATTCAGAGAATGCACATTAAAATATGGAGGATAGGTTCAAAGTAGGTCCAGGCCAGCAGCTAGGTGAAAGTGAGTACTGCAGATGCTGGAGATTAGAGTCAAGATTAGAGTGATGCTGGGAAAGCGCAGCAGGTCAGGCAGCATCCGAGGAGCAGGAAAATCGACGTTTTGGGCAAAAGCCCTTCATCAGGTGAAGTCCACATTGATGCCATGGGGTTGAAGGGTCCTGAGGCGGAAGATGATGCGTTCTTCCTCCAGGCGTCGGGTGGTGAGGGAGTGGCGATGGAGGAGGCCCAGGACCTGCATGTCCTCAGCAGAGTGGGAGGGAGAGTTGAAATGTTCGGCCACGGGGCAGTGGAGTTGATTGGTGCAGGTGCTCCGGAGATGTTAGCAACTGTCTATTCCATTGAAGGAAAGATTTATCATTACATAGCATCTTCCATGGTCACCAAACATTACAAAATCCTTCATTGACAATCAACTGCATTGTTGAATGTAATCACTATTGTATTGTAAAGAGTTAAAAATCTTCACCACCTGATGAACAGGCAGTACCTCAAAAGCTAGTGCTTCCAAATGAACCTGTTGGACTATAACCTGGTGTTGTCTGATTTTTAAATTTGTCCGTCCCAGTCCAACACCAGCACCTCCGAGTAATATAAAGAGCGCAACAACAATTTGCATGTAGCAACCTCCCAAAAACAGCAATGTGTCAATAATCAGACAATCTCTCTTTGTGATGTTGATTGAGGGATAAATGTTGCCAGGATTTCAATGAGCTGGAATGTATCTTACTTTCACTTTCAGACAAGGATGAATGGTAACTATATTCCCTGTGGATTTAATGTGTACATTGTAAGCAAGGCAAGTATTCAGGATTTAATCAAATTCCTGTCTAGGTGGGTTGACCTAATGTCATTCTATTTTACAAATCCATCATAGACTATGAAGATTCCATATAAGTGATTGCAGAGCAATTAATGCAACTTTGAACTGACAAATGAAGACAATAAGCCTCATTTTTATACATCTTACTGATCTCATAAACCAAACAGAATCTAACCATCATCCCTTAATGTTCAATGGCAGTACTATTGCTGAATTCTCCATTATCAACGTTCTAGAGGTTACTATTCACCATAAACTGAACTGGACCCATCACAGCATCACAGAGTCATGGGGGTCTTCAGCACAGAAAAGACCTGTCACCCCATCGAGTCTGCACTGGTCAACAACATGCTCCTATCTATTCTAATCCCTTTTTCCAGCACTTGGCTCATAGCCTTGTATAGGCGAAAGTGAGGACTGCAGATGCTGGAGATCAGAGTGGAGAATGTGATGCTGGAAAAGCACAGAATGTCAGGTAGCATCCGAGGAGCAGGAGAATTGATGTTTCAGGCAAAAGCCCTTCATCAGGAATGGGGCTGTGAGCCGAGGGGGTGGAGAGATAATTGGGAGGGAGATGGGGCTGGGGTGAAGGTACCTAATGAGGGAGTTGTGGAGGGAATAGTCTTTGTAGAAAGTGGATAGGGGCGGGGAGGAAAAGGGACTTCAACACCTCCTCCCACTCCACCAAGGACATGCAGGTCCTGGGCCTCATCCATTGTTATTCCCTAACCACCCGACGTTTGGAGGAAGAACACTTCATCTTCCGCCTTGGGACCCTCCAACCCCATGGCATCAATGTGGATTTTACCAGTTTCCTCATTTCCCCTCCCCCCACATTACCCCAGTTCTAACCTTCTAGCTCAGCACCGTCCTCATGACCTGTCCCACCTGTCAATCTTCCTTCCCACCTATCCACTCCAGCCTCCACTATGACCTATCACCATCACCCCCACCTCTATCCACCTATCACACTCTCAGCTATGTTCCCCCAGCCCCAGTCCCCCTCCCCATTTATCTCTTCACCCGCGAGGCTCACAGCTCCATTCCTGCTGAAGAGTTTTGCCTGAAACATCAATTCTCCTGCTCCTCAGATGCTGCCTGACCTGCTGTGCTTTTCCTATACTGCACTCTAGACTCATAGCCTTGGCATCAAAGGAACATATCTAAATACTTCTTAAGTGTTAAATATACTCTGTGGCTGCAAAATCAAATCCAAAGCTAGGAATTCTGCAATAAGTAATTCACTTCCTGACTCCTTTATCTTTTCCTGGATTTGATGCAACTGAAATAACACTCAAGAAGTTCAACTCCCTGCCGGACAAAACATCTTGCTTGATTGGCACTCCATTCACCACCTTTTACATTCACTCCCTTCAGCATCAATCTACAAGATGGCTCCACTAAGGCTTCTTCAACACCACCTTCCATATCTTTGACCACTACCACCCTTAGAAGGGAAAGGTCAGCAGGTGTATGTGAATACCCACACATATTGTACCACAGAACATCACTGTTCCTTCATTGTTACTGGATCAACTTCCTGCAACTCCGTCCTTTACAGCTCTGTGATGTGTCTACAACACATCAAACCTTCGAGACGACAGTGCACCATCACTTACTCAAAGGCAGTTTGGAATGGGCAATAATTGCTGGTCTTGACCAAATAAACTGGGACCAAATAGATTGAAGCTTTTCTGACCACAATTACTGAGACTAACTTTAGATAACTCTTAAGCACCTGCCATGAAGGCACTGGAGAATGAGTTGAAAGGTGAGTAATTCCACTTCTAATCTCCAGATTGTAGTAAACAAAAAAGGAAGTTTCAGGCCTGGGAGGGCAGCTCGGCCAACTGGAATAACGATCCGGGTTTTGTGGGGAGTCATGAACACATTACTTACCCTAGATTGTGTCACCAATTGGACTGAGCAAGTCAGGAAGCTAGCTCACCATCACCTTCTCAAAGGTAACCCGGGATTTTGCCACATTCTGTGACTGCTGCAGGAGGGGCAGGGTTCAGTCAGAATTTGGGATCAAGGGATGTCGGATATCTGAGGGAGGTGAGGGGATGAGGGAGTAAGGTAAGATGTTTCTCCTGCTTGGTGAGTCTAGAACTAGGAGCACAGTTTAAGAATATGTACTGAGGTAAAGAAAAATAGCTTTAGTGAGAGGGTTGTGAATCTTTGGAAATTTTTATCCCAGAGGGCTGTGGAAGCTCAATCTTAGGGTATAATTAAAGTAGAGATTGGTAGATGTTTGTTCATCCACAGTGTGATGGGTTCTGAGGATACTGTGGATAAAAGGCATTAATTGTATTAAATTCAAGAACAGGCTTTGGGGGGGACTGGCCTATTTCTATTCCTTTGATGTCTAAAGAAAGCTGAGTCTCCTTGTTCATTGGTCTCTGAAAACTACCATGTAGATACAACAAACAATCAGAAAGACAAACAGAACACCTGCCTTTATTACAGAGTACAGAAGTAAGGATGTCTTACTTCAGTTATATAGAACCTTGGTGTGACCACACCTAGAGTATGATGTGCCATTATGATCCCATTACCTAAAGAAGGACCCACCATAGAGAGAGTGGACCAAAGACTCATCAGAGTGATTCCCTGAGATGACAGCAATGTCCTTTGAGGAAAGATTGAGGGGACTGGGCCTGCATTCTTCAGAGTTATGAAGAATGAAAAGTGATCTCATTGAATCTGATAAATGTTCTTAATGAGCTCAATGTAAAAATAATTCTTCCCCTGGTTCAGTGGCCTTATACCAGGGACACAGTCTCCAAATACTTCATGACTGCAATGAGAAATTATATCCTCAAGAGGGTGTGAGTCTTTGGAATTCTGTCCCAGAGAGGGTCGTGGAAACTCAGTCAATAATATCTTCAAAGATTTCTAGATGCTAATGGCATTATGGTATATGGGGATAGCACAGGAAAGTGGCAATAAGATAAATGATCAGCCATGAGCTAGAATGGTGAAGCAAGATCAAGGGACTGAATGGCCTACTCTCATTCCTAGCTTTCACCAGCTGCCATCGTGTGCCCAGACCATGAGTCTGGGACACTGGGTTACTGGCCCAGTGACATTACTACGGTAATATCAACCTGCTTTGGTTGAAAAGTAAATTTATTTGTTGCCCAGCAACAGCTCAATTATATTTATGGAATTTGCCTGCAGCAGTGACATTGGGCAACTGGTTTTGCTGGCTGAATAACTTTTGCGATTGCTGTATTAAAGCAGAGCTCAACTGGTTGCAGCATCTCTCAGAGTGTCATTGGACAGTGCACAGAATAAAACAAAGCTCCAAAACTCCAGACACTGACAGCCATGAGTCGCATTTACTGAAAACCTTCAATTATGGTAAGACTAGCAAATTAGGAACTTAACTCATTGTTTCTGAAGTACCGATTACATTAATTTTTTTTTAAGAACTGTCATTTATTGTAACTTTGGTAGAAAATATTGAATATACATTGTTAGTCAGTCAGCACCTGAAGGGGAACAAATATCCTAACACTTCACGTAGACCTGATTCACCAATTCTACATGTATATTCATTTTTTATGCTAAAAAGTGGCTTGTACACAAATTGTCAAAATGCTCTTTTTTTTAAATGTTGCAACACATTATGCATTTACAGAATTATGTTGGAATAATGCTTTAAGTTGAAGGAATCAAATATGTCTCAGTGGGTAGCATTCTGGTTTGGAAACCACTACCAAAATGCAAATTCTAAGCTGTGTTGAGGAAGCACTGTGTTCTCCCTCTTTCTCTCTCTCTCTCTCTCTCTCTCTCTCACAGAGGTGTTAAGGCTGCTTGGTCCATAGCCTGGTATTCCTTGATTGAGCAAATGTACGTCTAAACTACTTAACATTCATGAGGATTTCTGCCTCTACCACAGTTACAGGCAGTGAGAGAGATGCAAAGATACCAGCATAGACTATCAGGACCAAATAGCCTGTTTCCGTAGCAAAGGTTTTCTGCATTTAAACAATGATAGATAGCGTGACAAACACCTGGGAATCTTCCACTATGTTAATATAGCTATGTATATAAATGCCAAGTTGGGTTTGACAGGCAGATCAAATGCGAATGTTCCATGCAGGAGTATGGGTGTCATTGTTTAACAGGCACACCCTATTTGCAAGTCACCAATGTCTGCCTCTTGCCTAAGGATCAGAAACTAATCCATTCCCTTTGAATGAACAGCTATTGCAGAAATTAGCCCCAGTTCTTTATGCAGAGAGTGGTAAGGGCGTGGAATGCCCTACCTGCTAAGGTAGTCACCTCAGCCCCATTAGGGAGATTTAAACAATCCTTAGATAAGCACATGGATGATTTTGGGAAAGTGTAGGGGGACGAGTTGAGAATGGTTCACAGGTCGGCTCAGCACTAATAAAAATCATTTCTTTCCTTCAGGAAGAGAATTCAATGACCCTCCCTCCTCCCTTTCTCTCTCCCACCATGCTCTTCTCCTTCTCTTCTCCTCTCTCTCACCTATCCCTTTCTCTTTTCTTCACTCCCTGTCTCCTCCTCCCTCTTCTTCTCTCCCTCACTCCTCACTTTCTCTAATCCTTGCCTTCCCCCATTCTTCTCTTTCTTGATTTCCAAGGCCATCTCTCGGACACTCTCTCCAACACTCCTTCTTAAACAGTGTGGCACAGTGGGCAGTGTCCCTACGTCCTCAGGGCTTGATGGCCATGGAAGTGTATCAGAATGAAAGTTGATCATTAATCTGTAAATCCCTCCAACGGGAGACCATGAGAGCAGAAGACTTTCCTGGTCAGCCAGAACTGCACTAGCTGCCAGACAGCAGCCTCCATATGTAGGTTCTTGCCATGAACAAGTGTCATCCTCATTCCAAGGGATTATCTCATACACTCTCCTTTCTGTTAGCCTCGTAGAGGGTCTCATCGGAATAGAAGATCTGCAGTGTGGAAACAGGCCCTTCGGCCCAACAAGTCCACACCGACCCTCTCAAGAGTAACCCACCCAGGCCCATTCCCCTATCCTACTATCTTATATTTACCCCTGACTAATGTACCTAACCTACACATCCCTGAACACTGTGGGCTATTTAACATGGCCAATTCACCTAACCTGCACGTCTTTGGACTGTGGGAGGAAACTGGAGGAAACAGACACAGACACAATGTGCAAACTTCACACAGTCACCTGAGGCTGGAATTGAACCGAGGTCCCTGGTACTGTAAGGTAGCCGTGCTAACCATTGAGCCACCGTGCCACATTGACTCCCTGTCTCCTCCTCCCTCCCCTTCTCTCCTCTTCTCTCGACCTGGGAAAATTGTTGTGTAGAGGTAATGCCATGGAATTCAAAGTTTGTGAGAAGATTTGTAGCTCGGGTGTTCGTTGTTGTGGTTTTGTTCGCTGAGTTGGGAATTTGTGTTGCAGACGTTTCGTCCCCTGTCTAGGTGACATCCTCAGTGCTTGGGAGCCTCCTGTGAAGTGCTTCTGTGATCTTTCCTCCGGCATTTATAGTGGTTTGTCTCTGCCGCTTCCGGTTGTC
>NC_057744.1:5664081-5745754 GCF_004010195.1 Chiloscyllium plagiosum | reverse complement strand
AAACGACATGACCAGCTATCCTTAGTAGCCACACACAGAGATGACAAGCAACATGAAATCGACTGGGACAACACCTATTATAGGACAAGCCAAACAGAGAACAGCCAGGGTATTCCTAGAGGCATGGCACTCATCCGCAGATTCAATCAATAAGCACATCGAACTGGACCCAATATACCAACCACTGCAACGGACAGCTGGAACTGACAACCGGAAGCGGCAGAGACAAACCACTATAAATGCCGGAGGAAAGATCACAGAAGCACTTCACAGGAGGCTCCCAAGCACTGAGGATGTCACCTAGACAGGGGACGAAACGTCTGCAACACAAATTCCCAGCTCGGTGAACAGAACCACAACAATGCCATGGAATGGCCCAGATTATGGTTCTGGAGACTTAGGTTTAATCCTATCGCAGTATTTTTAAATTCTGCTAATTCATTTTCCAATATCTGGAATTGAAGCTTGTCACAGTAATGGTGACCATGGAATGATCATCAATTGTCACAAAAACTCACCCAGTTCATTCATTTTCTTTTAGGGAAAGAAATCATTTTTGTTCACTCTTTCGATCTGGGCATCACAGGCTCTGTCAGCATTTACTACCCATCCCTAGTTATCCTTAGGAAGGTGTTGGTGAGCTGCCATTTTGTACCACTGCAGTCCACATGCTTTAGATAAACCAACAATGCCCTTATGGAGGAAATTCTAGGAGTTTGACCCAGCAAGAGTGAAGGAATGGCAATATATTTGTAAGTCAGGATTGTGAATGGCTGAGAGGAAAACCTACAAGTCATCATGCTCCCAGGTATCTGCTGCCTTTGTCCTTCTAGATATAAGTATTCATGGGTTTGGAAGATGCTATCTGAGGATCTTTGGTGAATTTCTGCAGTGTACCTTATAGATTGTAGATACTGCTGCTACTAAGCATTGGTGGTGAAGGGAGTGGATATTTGTGGATGTGGTGCCAATCAAGTGGACTGCTTTGTCCTGGATGGTGTCAAGCCTCTTGAGTGTTGTTGGAGCTGCACTCATCTAGGCAAATGGAGGGTATTCCATCACCCTCTTGACTTGTGCCTTGTAGATGGTGGACATGCTTTGGGGGAGTCAGGAGGTGAGTTACTCACCACTGTATTCCTAGTCTCTAGTAGCCACTATGTTTATGTTGTGAGTCTAGTTCAGTGTTTGGTCAATGGTAAGCCCCAGGATGTTGATAGTGTGGGATCAGTGAGGTAACCCCATTGAATGTCAAGGAGTGGTAGTTAGATTGTTTCTTATCGGAGATGGTCATTGCCTGACATTTCTGTGTTGGGATGCTACTTGCCACTTGTTAGCCCAAGCTTGGATATTGTCCAAAGCTTGTTGCATTTTAACATGGATTGCTTCAGTGTTTGAGGAGTTACAAATGGTGCTGAATAATTTACAATCATGAGCAAACATCCCGACTTCTGACCTTGTTCAGAGTTCTGAAAACATTGACTCCACTTTCTCTCCACAGACGCTGCCAGACTTGCTGAGTTTCTTGAGATACTGCTGTAAGTTTGAAAATGCCACAGCCAATTTGCACAAAGCAACTTCTAAGTAACAACAATGTGATATTGACCAAATTGTCTGTTTTAGTCTAGCCAGTCCATGCCAAACAAATGCCAAACTAAACTAATCCTACCTACCCACTCCTGGCCCATATCCCTCCAAACCTTTCCTATTCAGTTATCTATTCAAATGTCTTTTAAACATTGCAATTCTACAGAACTGGCTCAAAGGCAGAAGACAGAGGGTGGTGGTGGAGGGTTGTTTTTCAGACTGGAGGCCTGTGACCAGTGGAGTGCCACAAGGATCAGTGCTGGGTCCACTACTTTTCATCATTTACATAAATGATTTGGATGTGACCATAAGAGGTATAGTTAATAAGTTTGCAGATGACACCAAAATTGGAGGTATAGTGGACAGCGAAGAAGGTTACCTCAGATTACAACAGGATCATGATCAGATAGGCCAATGGGCTGAGAAGTGGCAGATGGAGTTTAATTTAGATAAGTGCGAGGTGCTCCATTTTGGGAAAGCAAATCTTAGCAGGACTTATACACTTAATGGTAAGGTCTTCGGGAATGTTGCTGAACAAAGAGACCTTGGAGTGCAGGTTCCTAGCATCTTGAAAGTGGAGTCACAGGTAGATAGGATAGTGAAGAAGGCATTTGGTATGCTTTCCTTTATTGGCCAGAGTATTGAGTACAGGGGTTGGGAGGTCATGTTGTGGAGGATATTGGTTAGACCACTGTTGGAATATTGCGTGCAATTCTGGCCTCCTTCCTATTGGAAGGATGTTGTGAAACTTGAAAGGGTTCAGAAAAGATTTATAAGGATGTTGCCAGGGTTGGAGAATTTGAGCATAGAGAGAGGTTGAATAGGCTGGGGCTATTTTCCCTGGAGCATCAGTGACTGAGGGGTGACCTTATAGAGGTTTATAAAATCATGAGGGGCATGGATAGGATAAATAGACAAAGTCTTTTCCCTGGGGTGGGGAAGTGCAGAACTAGAGGGCATAGGTTTAGGGTGAGAGGGGAAAGATATAAAGAGACCTAAGGGAAAACATTTTCATGCAGAGGGTGGTGCGTGTGTGGAATGAGCTGCCAGATGAAGTGGTGGAGGCTGGTATAATTGCAACATTTAAAAGGCATCTGGATGAGTGTATGAATAGGAAGGGTTTGGAGGGATTTGGGGTGGGTGCTGGCAGATGAGACTAGATTGGGATGGGATTTCTGGTCGGCATGGACAAGTTAGACCAACGGCTCTGTTTCCGTGCTAAACATCCCTATGACTCTACCCACATCCGCCACTTCTTCAGGAAGTTCATTCCACATGCGAAACACCATCTGTGTAAAGAATTTGCCCCTCGTGTCTTTTTTAAATCTCTCCCCTCTCACCTTAAAAATGTGTCCCCTGGTCTTGAAATCTCCTATGGTAGTACCACTGGACTGTTTAACATTTAGCTTACAGGCTGCCAGTACCTAGAGTTAGCACCATAAGGTAGCATCTTCAACTCAGAACTGCACTGAAATGTCAATTTGGATTTTTGCTGAAAGATCTGAAGCTTGTACCCACAGCCAAAGTTTATAATTACCTTTTGGCAATGCTCATAGTCCATTTGTAAAGTTCAGTTTGTTTCAACACAAAGGATGGCAATTGCATTCAGAGACACTCACCTGATAGAGCCAACAAGTGGCCAGAGCCAACAATTACATTGTAACAGCTGTGATTTGGAGATGCCAGTGTTGGACTCGGGTGGACAAAGTCAAAAATCACTCAACACCAGGTTATAGTCCAACAGGTTTAATTGGAAGCACTAGTTTTTGGAGCGTTGCTCCTTCATCAGCTGGTTGTCACACCTGGTGTTGTGTGATTTTTAACATTGTAACAGCTGGCATGGTAAAGTTGAATGGGAAATATTAATGCAGGAATTTACATCAGTAAATACAGACACAATACTTTGATTGAATATTATTGGTTCTGAAGTAAAGCTTTGAAATTTAATGTCCTCAGAAATTCCCTGGAATGGCTGAGACCCTCCAAATCCAGAGTTGTGTTTATTGCCAGCTTTTTGACTGTCCTATCATTGGCTGTTGAGAACTAAGCTCTGAAGGTCTATCCCTAAGCTTCTTCACCTGTCTGTCTCTCTCCCCTCCTTCAATATGTATTTTTCAATCAATTGTTTTGACCAACTTTTGGTCACCTGTCCTAATATGGCTTGGTAACAGAATGTTAATACTTCTGTGGAGAAACTTTATGGCTTCTATACAAATGTAAAATGTTATTGTTAAACTGCTTTAAATAATGATGTGGAGGTGCCAGTGTTGGACTGGGTGGACAAGGTCAGAAGTCACATGACAAGCTTGTGATTTCAAATAAACCTGTTGGACTATAACCTGGCATTGTTTGACCTCTGACCTTGCTTTGTATATACTCCTGCTATCTTTGATGAGTAATTTTCCATATTACAGAATTTGAACATTGAACCTTCTGGGACCATGCAAACCGCCGAACCCCAGGGAGAGATTATACCTTTAATAAAAGCAACAGCCACTGATACATCACCAGCACAGATTTCAGAAGACTGCACTCAGAGCTCCAAATGCATTGAACTCCAGGCGATGGGTGTGCCCGTTTTAGCAGAGTCAAAATTGGAAGCACCTGAGCTGCCTGTGCAAGACTCCAGCCTGGGATCTGAATTGACAGTACCAGCTTCAAAGGAAGACTCTTATCTCACTACGAAACCGATTGAACCCCAGGCTGTACCCTTGTTAGAGGCACCAATAGCAGAGGGCCCCTCTGAAGCTGTGCGTCGTAGGCGTTGGCATAGGAGATTCAGTAAGTCTGGAAAAGCACTCATACACAATCATTACAGTGCAGAATGAGGCCATTCAGCCCATCTTGCCGGTACCAGCTCTATTGTCTCGTGTCAATATCCTGCCTTTTGACCATATCCCTGCACAGCATTACTCTCCAAAGTAAACATCCAATGCCATTCCTTCTTCCTGCACCCCCGTGGATCATTAACATTGGTGTATTAACAGAACAGCAGAACAAGCAGCTCTAAATTATGAAGCCGTGCTTTGAGTTATTGCAGGGCACAGTTCCTAATAGTTGAGGAAAAAGTGAGGTCTGCAGATGCTGGAGATCAGAGCTGGAAATGTGTTGCTGGAAAAGCGCAGCAGGTCAGGCAGCATCCAGGGAACAGGAGAATCGACGTTTCGGGCATAAGCCCTTCCTGAAGAAGGGCTTATGCCCGAAACGTTGATTCTCCTGTTCCCTGGATGCTGCCTGACCTGCTGCGCTTTTCCAGCAACACATTTTCAGCACAGTTCCTAACAGTGTCAACTTACTGCAGTCATTGAACATCAATAGCAGATAAGAGGATGTTATGCCGTGTTCGTCTTTATGGCGCAATTCAAAAGACAAAAATTGAAATGCCACAAAGAATTTCAGAATTTCAGTAAGGCCACATTTGAACCTGTTACCAACACATTTCCAGGCAGTAGATGTCCGATCACCAGTATTAAAATCTGCTTTAAAGGCTGAGTGTCAAAAATAACTCTTGAGCAGGTGTTTGGGATATTTTACAACATAAAAGACACCAATTAGATGCAGCTTGTTATGACACTGAATGACCCAGGAACTATGAAAGCATTTCATACATCTGTTCATTCTCTTCTCAAGTCTTAACAACTCTATGTTCTATGATGCCTATAAACATAAAAATCTTTATAATTCATAAACTCTTGCTCATGAGTAGATAAGCAATGAAGGAATTGTTGGAAGATGAAAGACTAATGTCTATTTATTTCTCTTCTACCATCCCATGATCCACTGATGATGGGTGTCTTACTAAGCACAATGATTGATGTATATAACTAGACTACAAAGACCCAGAATATGAAGTAAGGAAACACATCAATTAATAGAGAGATCTGAGAACCAAGGCAAGGTGACCTGATGTTCCTCATCATGCTGTGCTCACAACATATGTCTCTTTAATCAATCAGTGATGCCGGCTATGCCTTATTAGTCCTACGCACAAGGTACTGAAATTCCTCCCCTTCACCTCTACCTCACTCTCTCCTCTGAGATGCTTTGTAGGATTCATGTCTTTAATCAAACTTGCCATTTTTAATATTTCGTATGTGGTCCAAATTTATTGCTGTGAAGCATTTTGAGAAGTTTTCAGCAGTAAGACCTCTCTCTAGAAGTACAGGTCATTGTCTATCCAATGGGAGTTAGTGATAGACAGATTTCCTGCTGAAGAGGGGAATGGTTGCATTCAATCCATTTGTCATCTGGTTCCTTTAGGACCTCGCAGACGACCACCCCGTGCAACCAAGAGGATCCTCGTTCTCCTTTGTGCAGTCACCATCTTCTCTGCAATTGTCGTTGGAATATATTTTGTAGGTAAGACAACTAAATGTTTCTCAGAGGATCTCTGCATAAAGTGGGGCATTTTGAAAGGACCATCTCAAGTTTTAAGTTATCAACTTGAGTAAGTAGTCACATCTTAACATCGCCCGATAGTTGCCATTCCTTCTTCCTGCACCCCCGTGGATGATTAACATTTGTGTATTAACTGGAGGCTAACAGAACAGCAGAACAAGCAGCTCTACATTATGAAGCCTTGCTTTATGAATTATAGCAGGGCACCATTCCTAATAGTGTCATCTTACTGCAGTCATTGAACATCAGTAGCAGATTAGGGGATGTTTTGCCGTGTTCGGCTTTATGGCGCAATTCAAAGGATAAATTTGAAATGCCACAGTGGAGTTCAGTTATTCACCTTTTAAAACTACAGAGTCGTGATGCTACAGGAGACCAGTCAGCCATCGGATCCATACTAACTCTCTGTAGGAAGTCAGTCCCATCTCCTCATCTCTCTTCATGGTCTTCTAAGTTTATGTCCTTCGAGTGCTCATCCAATTTTCTTTGGAAACCATTGATCATTGTCATTTTCACCATCCTCACTCCACATCATTGCCACTCTAAACATTTGAAGGTCCTTCCTCATATTCCCCCTGCATCTCTTGCTCAAAATCTTAAACCAGAAGTGGTTGAAGATGGGATCCTGCTCTATAAATGTCCAGAATCCATCTGTGTCTTTGCAAGGAACCACTCTTCATGTGTGAACAGGGTATTGCTAAAATATGATCAGGATCATTGGCTCTCCTCCTCTCTAACCCAGTGTAGAAGTCAATGATCATACATCTATTCAATCCCACCTCCTCCCCTCCGTTGACAGACATTGCTAATGTCCCTCAAGCTGAGTGACTGGCTGGACCATTTCAGAGGGAGGTTAAGAGTCTTAACACCTTGCTGAGTGTCACAGGTAGCCTAGACCAAGTGAAGGAAGGCAGATTTCCAACCTAAATAACATTAGTGAACCAGATGTGTTTCTGTGACAATCAATAGTCACTATAACTGACATTGTTTTGAATTCAAAAATTAATATTTTCCAAATCAACCTGTTCAGAGATGTTATTACAGACCTCTTGTGCAAATGGAAGCTGGACCCCAAACTCCTGACTCAGAAGTAGGATGCTCATTGGCAGTCACTCACTAATATGTATGAATATGTCCACCTGGGAATTTCTGTGTCACTTGTCACGTGACTGATGAGCCTGATCCTAGAGCCACATCTCCCACCGCAGGTGTTTGGCAGGTGTTTCCAGGTGGAATTGGTCCCTGGCCTTGAGATTGTTGCCATTCTTTTCTCTGATTCCTTTTCCGCATTCATCTTACCAATGGGTATACTCAAAGAATTGTATCCCTTCATATAGGAGCTTCCTACAAGTTGGTTTCTTCTGACCAAGCATCTCCCTTGCATTGACATTGATGTTGCATTTCCTGAGGGAAGCCTTTAGGAGGTCTTTGAAACATTGCTTTGTCCTCCTCTTGTTTGAGTGCCTTCCTTGAGCTGGGTGAAGAGGATTTGCTTTGGCAGTCAGAACATAGGCATTCTCAACACAAGGCCAGCCCAGCAGAGTTGGTTTCATGGCCCAAATGCTGATGCTATTAGCTGCTGCAAGGTTACAGACGTTAGTACACCTGTCCTCTGAGCTGAGGCAGAGAATCTGTCTCAGACAACATTGATGGAATACCTTGAAGACCTTGAGGTTGAGTCTGTATGTAGTCTAAGTTTCAGAGCCATATAGAAGAGTCAGAAGGATGACAGCCTTATGTACAAGGGTCTTGGTATCAGCACGGTTGTCACAGTCATCCTTAGACATCCAAAGACAATGCTCACAGATTGGATGTATTGTTGAACCTTCATATCAATGTGATCCTCAGATGAGAGGTAGCTTCCCACACAGGGGACATGTTCAAACGTTTGGGAGGATTGCTCCATGGATCTTAATGGAGAGATGAACAGGTCGAGGTTGAGGCTGAGATCAATTCTTCAGAACGTTTCCATAAAGGCATTAATGCGAGGCTCAAAGATCCTCATCTGAGAGAACAGAGATGACACCATCATCCACAGACTGAAGGTGTACAAGTGAGGTCGGTGTTGATTGTTCTCGGGTTCTGACCAGTTGAGTTAGAAATGTTTTGCATTCATCCTGTCGTAAAGCCCAGGCCCACTGGGGAGCTTGTTGTTGACAAGGGAAGAAATGGTGCCAGTGAAGATGGAGGAAAGAATGGGGCCAATGACGCATCCCTGCTTGACCTCAAAGAATTCTGTCAAATTACTATCGAGAGTGAGGACCATCATTGACATCTTGACATGGAGTTGACAAAAGGACGTTGATGAACTTCTCTGAATTGTCGGCATAACATTCCCGAGCCTTGGTCGTGTCTATAAAGTCTATGTAGAGTGATTGGGCTTTTGTAACAATCAATGGTCACTATTACTGAGACTAGCTTTCAGTTCAAGATTTTCCTAACAATATGTTCAGAAATGTTGCGACAAACTTCTGGACCAGGTGAACTCTCCTAACTCAGGTTGGGACACTACCACTGTGCTACAAGATCCCTCAATTCAAGATTTCATTCATTGAATTTCAATGCCATCAGCTGTTGTGATGAGTCCTGAACTCATGGTTCCAGAGACTTAGCCTTAGTCTCTGGGTAGCTAGTCCAGTGACGTTACCACTGTAGAGCCTGGTGATCAAGACCAGGAATCCTTACATGAACACAGAACCAAAGAGGTGGACAGAAATCTGAAATGAGTACATAAGACCTTGGAAATGCTCAGCAGATACACAGGCAGCATCCATGGAGGGAATACAGAGTTAATATTCAGATCAATTATGTCCCTGGAAGGCTTTGAAGAGACAAAAAAGGTGAAGATGGAACACCCCATCACTCCATCAGTTCAAACGGCTCACCCCGACTTCACCAGGGCAATGAGAATTGGGTTATAAATGCGGGCCTATCCAGTGACAAACCCACATCCCATGAATGAATTATCAAGCATATGAGTACAGAGAAAGGAAATACAGGCAGGACAGGAGGATGGAATGTAAGGAAAGGTCAGGTCTATGATTAAATATAATTAAAATGACGGTACAAATTAAGAAACAAAAGTTCAGTCTCGAGGAAGGATAAATTCCAACAGCAGAATCAGAAATAACTGAAGTCTGAACAAAATGACGGCAGTGATCAGATCTGAAAGTTGTTGAACTCTACTCCGATTCTAACTCGAAACCAGTTTCACAGGATCTTGGAATCATTGTGAGTTGGATTTTACTTTGCAACTAAAGGTGAGGCAAGAATACAAATATTTTCAATCACACCCAGCTGACCTCACCTAAATGTTTTCATAGAATCATAGAGTCCCTACAGTGTAGAAACAGGCCCAACTAGTCCACACCGACTCTCCGAAGAGTAACCCACCCAGACCCATTCCCCTACTCTGTTACTCTTCATCTCCCCTGATGAACATACCTAGCCTACACATCCCTGAATGCTATTAATCAATGGTTGCACATCTCACACAGCCTTACAGACCACCATTTCAATATCATTTCGGCTCTCACTCTTACTGATAACCTCTGTTGCGCTGAGGATTGTGAATTTCTTCTGGTTGTTTGCACCTATTTCTGAGTTACATCCAACACAGAGAAAGGTCAATCAGTAAACTAACCCACACCACACAACCATGATCCCACCCCACTTCATTTTATCCTGTCAGTATTTCATTCTCTCATGTGTTTAACTAGTTGTCTAGCTATCTAGCATCATTTTATTTATGGTAGATTGGGACCTGACTATGTCTGTGTGATAATGATGGTATTAGGCCAACAGAGAGGGATGTCATATGTTCAGGGAACCAGACTGTAGAAGTGGTTTGGGGAACGATAAATTATAGAAATCCCTACACTGCAGAAGGAGGCCATTCAACCCATCGAATCCACACCAACCCTCCAAAGGACATTGGACCCAGATCCACTCCCCCTCCCAATCTTATTCCCTGTAATCCAGCATTTCCCATAAATAATCCACCTAACCTACTCATCACTGGTACTTTGGGCAAATTCCCATGGCCAATCCACCTGACCTGCACATCTTTGGACTGTGGGAGGAAACCAGAGCACCCAATGGAGACCCTCACAGACACTGGGAGAACATGCAAACTCCACATATTCAATTGCCTGAGAGTGGGATTGAAAACGGGTCCTTGACACTGTTTAAGAGTAAGGACCAGTTTGGCAAGACAGAGGAGGGTATCTTCACCTATCCCCATTTCACCACCCTGCTCCTGCCTCCCCCTTTATCTACAGCTCCCCTGACACCCACCCCCAGTCCTGAAGAAGGATTATGCCGGAAAGAGTGACATCTCCACTTCCTGACGCTGCTGGCTTGCTGTGTTCTTCCAGCCTCCTGCCTGTTTACCTTGGATTTCAGCATCTGCTGTTTTCTTTGTCCTTGACACTGTGAGGCAGCAGTGCTAACCACTGAGCCACTGTGCTGTTCATGAGAAATTATAAAATCCAGAAGTCAGTTGTCGCTGTGATGCACTAGCACCCCCAAAGAGTGTTATCACATGGAAAGTAGACCAATAATTGTGGGGGGGGGAGGGGGGAGGGGGGGGTGGTTTAACTCACTAGAGCAATCAAATGGACAAAGGTAGTTTTGAGGAGATCATTAAATGCTTTTTGGATGTTCTGTTCAGGCTGTAATTTATAGAGGCAACCAGAAAATAAGTTATACTGGACATAATATTTTGCAGCTTGAGACTTATGAATGCTTTTATAGTGAAGGAGCTGTAGGTAGCATTAATAATAATAATACAATTGAATTTTATATTCAGTTTGAGCGAGAGGGGAATGGGTCCAAGACTAGTATTTTAAAGTCGAATGAAAGCAATTTGAGAGCATGAAAACAAAGTGAACTGGCAAAGTAGGTAAAGGAGCCAGTCAATAGATTAAAAAAAAAGAGATTAGGTACACTTCAATGAGAAAGAAACATTCCAAAGAGCAACCCCACCATCTCTAGTTCACGAAAGGAAATCAAGGATTGTAGCAAACTTGCATATAATTGCACAAAGATGTGTGGTAGGTCAGAAGGTCAGAAGTCTTAATTTATATGTCCATACATTTGTATGTACCTCAATTACTTTACCTATAGTATATTCCACATTCTAGCCTCCCTCTGGGTTGAATAAATTCTCCTTGAATTCCTGATTAGAATTATTAGTGCCAATCTTATATTTATGATTTTTACTATGGGACTTCTTGACAAATACAAACATTTTCTCTATGTTTAATCTATCAAATTCTTCCACTATCTTAAAGGTCTTTATCAGGTACTGCATTTGTAATACAGGATGGCCATCGTGGTTATCCCAGAGCTCAGCAGTGAGACAGCACTGGCACCTAGTTCAGTCAGAATGTTTGCCTCGAGTATTCCCTCACAGCTCTGCAAGTACGGCTGTGCCCTGGGCAACTATAAGCAATTGCACTTAATAAAGGTGCATGACACAATCATGTACAGTTTCATTTTGATTTCTCGCATGTATGCCAGTTTACTGGATACAAATCAATTATAAACAGGAACATAGAAAGAAGCCATTTTGTCTGTCTAGTCTGTTCTAGTCTGAGGTTAGGAGCAGGAGTAGGCCATTCGACCCCTTGAGTCTGCTCACCCATTCAATATGATCATGGCTGATCATCAAGCTCAACACTCTAAATCCAGCCTTCACCAGCTCCCCCACCACATACCCTTGATCCTTTTTTGCTATACCTCCTTCTTGAAAACACATGTTTTGCCCTCAATTGCTTTCTGTGGTAGTGAACACCACAGGTTCACCACTCCTTAGATGAAGAAATTTCTCCTCAACTCAGTTCTGAAAGGTTTACCCCATACCCTGAAACTGTGACCCATGGTTTTGTCTCTCCCAGCTCAGGTACAAACAATTCTGCATCAAACAATTGCATTTAATAAAGGTGCGTGACACAATCATGTACAGTGTCATTTTGATTTCTCGCATGTACGCCAGTTGACTGGATACAGATCAATTATAAACTGGAATGTAGAATCTAGACCTGTTAGGATTTAAAATGTTTTGCTTCACATATTAGGAATGTTTGAAGACCCTGGGTTTATTCTTGATGGAGTTTAGAAGGATGACGGGGGATCTAATTGAAACATATAGAATACTGAATGGCCTGGAGAGTAGATGTTGGGAAGATGTTTCGGTTGGTAGGAGAGACGAGGACCCAAGGGCACAGCCTTAGAATAAAGGGAAAACCTGTTAGAATGGAAATAAGGAGAACCTTCTTCAGCCATAGAGTGGGGAATCATTGCCACAGAAGGCTGTGGAGACCAGGTCATCAAGTATATTTAAGACTGAGATAGATAGATAGATAGATAGATAGACAGACAGATAGATAGATAGATAGATAGATAGATAGATAGATAGATAGATACATACATACATACATACATACATACATACATACATACATACATACATACATGAGTATGGGGAGAAAGCAGGAGAAAGGGGTTGAACAACTTATCAGCCATGATGGAATGGCGAAGTAGACTCGATGGGCTGAATGGCCTAATTTCTGTTCCTATGTCTTTTGGTCTTATGGCTTCTCTGAGATTCCTCCTCTTTCTTCTAAACAGTGAACACAATCCTAACCGACTCATCCACCAGTCAATGCAATCAGGGCTGATTTAGATCTAATCATCATCTACTCACCTTGATTCCATCTTTTCAATTGAGCAAAACCTATTCACTTTGCGTTTTACGGTTATTACTGAGCTTGTGTAGGCTGTTTTGTGTGGAAGAAAGTTCTTCACTTCAACTACAGGAAAGATATATAAGGGATCTAAGGGGCAACTTTTTCACATAGAGGGTGGGGTGTGCATGGAATGAGCTGCCAGAGGAAGTGGTGGAGGCTGGTACAATTACAACATTTAAAAGGCATCTGGATGGGTACATGAATAGGAAAGGTTTAGAGGGATATGGGAAATGGGACAGGATTAGGTAAATATATCTGGTCAGCATGGACGAGTTGAACCGAGGGATCTGTTTCCACATTGTACATCTCTATGACTCCAAGGCTCTATGACTACCATCTGTGTGAAAAAGTGTTTATTAATTTCTCTGATAAATTGGACTGGTTCTGATTTTGAGATTATTATATCTTCACATAGATCCCTCAAAGAGATCTAAAAGATAGTGACCTTTTGAGTGAAACTACAGTCTCTTTGATCTTCTAAGAATCGATAATTTTAGGATGGTCAAGGAACAATGGCTGATGGGCTGACACAATCGTCATTTTATTTCCTCCAGTGAAAACCAGCAGAAAAATTATTTTTGCCTTATCTTTAATTGCAAGTCCGGTTTTAGTTGTATTCAATCCATGAGAAGAATTTTATCCAAAACATAATATTCTGAGAAAGAGTAACCTTTCTTCAATAAAATGGTTCACATTTTCTACTTGTGTAAATAATGTTAGTAAATGTTGAGAGAGTTAGGAGTTGATTTGCTTAACAAAGCTTAAATCTGACTCCTCCTGAGGGCTTGAACATTACTGATGTAATAAACACTGAGCCACCGCCCAGGAGAGTATAATCAATACTGGACTGAAAAGAGTGGGAGGGCTGATTCTATATAGGATATTAAAGCATGTTTTTTGCTGATGGGAGCCACTCCTTAACTGAGTCAACATCACCGATAATCTGAGTCAACTCTGGAGTCATAACGTTGCAAGAAACTGAAAACCAATTTAAGATGACAATTTTTAGTTAATTCAGTCATGAGATGTGGTCATCACAGACTGAATGAACAATTCCCCAAACATCCTTCATCAGCAGCCTCCAAACCTGCCAATTCTACCAGCCACAAGGACAAGGGCAGCAGACACATGGGAAAGTTGCCAGCTATATTATACCCTCTAAGAGACACACCATCTGAAATGGGAACTATATCGCTGTTCCTTCATTGTCACTGGGTCAGAATCCCAGGACTTCCCTCCCTAACACCATTATATTGCACTGTATGGACTCCAGCGGTTCCAAGAAAGCAGCTCACCACCACTTTCAACAAATGCTGGTCCTTCCAGCAATACACACATCCCATCAGCAAATTTTTTAAAATGACATGCAAAAAGACTGACAACCTTCATTTTCATCTTGTGCAATATTGTCTGTTCTTGATTAGGTAGATGAGTGCTAACTAGTTTGAGACATAGAGAACTCACTCACTCTCCTCAATTGGAATCACTGAAAGAAGCAGCAGTTCCGATTTAGATTTTAGATTTCATTGTTATGTGTACTCAAGTATAGGAGTACAGCCAAAAGTGCATAGTGTCACCACGCATGGTGCCATCTTAGGTATCAAGGTTCCTAGGTACAAAAGAAGCTTAGGTACAAAGCAGTAAGAGAAACAAAATTTTAAAAGTTAAGCATTACTTCGTAGAATAGAAGAACAATAAAGAAATAGATAATAGTTCACTTTAAAGCCTTTTGTAGTTTAAACTAGGAAAATGAAGTTTCTTTAACACTCATTCAGCATCTTTGAAACTGCTGTTAAAGAACAATGCCAGGAATATGGGGCAGATTAACAAAACCCTCATAACCTTTCACAAACCAGTAGGTTACCAAATGTAATTCATTTGCCGATTATGGCACTGCACATGACGAGTGAGACAGAGATACCCCAGGCCACTGAATTGTTCTGGCAACTAAAAGTCTCTTTCTTTTTAATGTTTTTTTTGTATTATGTTAGTGAAGCATTTGGAGAGACCAATTGAGAATAAAAACTCCATACCTACTGGAGGTAATGAACCCACAACTCTCTGCAATGGAACCGACACATATGACAGCAGTACACCCTCAAGCGCAGGTTGGTGTCTTCTGTAAAAACTGAAAGGACTGTGGATGTTGTAAATGAAAGACAAAAAGTAGAAACTGCTGGAACAGCTCAGCAGGTCTGGCAGCATCTGTGGAGAGAAATCAGAGTTAAAGTTTCAGGTCGAGTGACCCTTCCTCAGAACTTGAGGAACTGTGTGGAGGGGTCACTTCATCTGAAATGTTAACTCTGATTTCTCTCCCCAGATGCCGCCAGATCTGCTGAGCTTTTCCAGCAACTTCTATTCTTGCCTGATGCCTTCTATAGTTCTGTTGGAAAAAAACTTGGCTTTACGTATTTGTAAACATTAAGTGAAGGTTAACTCTGCCAGAGAATTATTCTGTTCATCCCTCTTAATTATTGATGCCTCAGCCAACATCTCTCTTTTTGCATTTGATTGGTTAGAAATAGCTGATATGTAGAGTCCAGGAGTTGTTCACCTGTTGGAGCTAAGCTGCTCTGAGCGTGCTCATGGAGTTTGTCAGCTTTTTGATGATACTCTATTTCTGGGGTTACTGTATTCCTAGAGCTGGTCTGCTCCAGTTGTCCTGATTTGTTTTGCTTCCGGAGTTGACCTGGAATAAATTTGCTCCTGATATTTGTCTCTCCCTGGTGATACTCCGCTCCTGGTTTGAGTCTGCTCCTACAGTTAGTTTGTTCCAGGAGTAAGAATGCAGAAAGTTCTACCACAGAGTGAATTGAGGGTCCTACTGCATGAATTAGAAAAGCTAGCATTCAAGTTCAGTATTAAAAGGGAAGGTGATAAAACATTGCCTTTATTTCTCAGGGACGTGCAATTCTGGTCTCCTTCCAGAAAGATGTTGTGAACCTTGAAAGGGTTCAGAAAAGATTTACAAGGATGTTGCCAGGGTTGGAGCTGCCAGAGGAAGTGGTGGAGGCTGGTACAATTGCAACATTTAAGAGGCATTTGGATGGGTATATGAATAGGAAGGGCTTGGAGAGATATGGGCCGGGTGCTGGCAGGTGGGACCAGATTGGGTTGGGATGTCTGGTCGGCGTGGACAGGTTGGACCAAAGGGTCTGTTCCATGCTGTACATCTCTACGACTCTAAAGGGTCTGTTCCATGCTGTACATCTCTACGACTCTATGACTAAGTTTTGCTATCTATACAAGATGCTCATGAGGCCATAACTGGAATATTTTGTCAGTTCCAATCCCCTTATCTAAGGAAAGATATCCTGGCATTGGAGGTAATCCAGAAAAAGCTCACTAGGTTGACCCTGTGTTTGAAAGGTTTTCTTATGAGGTGGGTTTGAGTAGGTTGGCTTAGTACTCAGTAGAGTTCAGAAGAATGACAAGAGACCTTATTGAAACATATGAGATTCTGATGGGGTTTGTTAGGATAAATGCAGAATGGTAGGACCAGAGGGAATAATCTCAGAGTCACCTATTTAAGACAGAAATGAGGAGGAATGTTTGTTAGAGTGTAATAAATCTGTGAAATTCTATACTGCAGAGGGCTGTAGAAGTTTAGTGTATTCAATGCTGAAGTGGACAGATCTTTAATCGGTAAGGAGGGTCAGAGTTTGGTGATAAAACAAATTAGTGATGTTCAGAGTGATCAGATCTGGCATGACTTCGTGGAATGGTGGAGTGGACTCGATAGGCTGAATAGCCTACTTCTCCTATTATGCCTTATGGTCTCGCTCCTGTTCCTAAATTCACGCTACTCCTTATGTTAGACTGCTCCTGGATTTCTGGAATTACACTGTTCCCAGAGACAGGGAAAAGGCAAGAAAAAACAGATATTAAGTCATAATGCTGATTCAGAGAGCCAGCACAGGCATGATGGACCAAGTGACCTCCTTCTGTACTCCTGCTGTGAGTCAGCTCCTCGTGCTCGCTTAGTTCAGAGAAGCTATTCTTAATGGTCCACCTGAAGATAGTGAGAAAATAAAGTAAGTTGAATCAAAAAGAATCCAATTCAACTGCATCACAGAATGAACTCTGCTCTGACTACCAATGGTTTGTGTTCAGTCTCTTTCAGAATTAACACTGAGAACTCTCTCCTGGAAATACATCACCAGTCCTGGCAGGCCTGGCTTCCTGTGTGTGATGAGAGATGGAACTCCTCGCTGGGTAAACTGATGTGCAGATACATGGGACGTATTAAGTACGCTGTGATTATTCACTTGATACATTACTGTACAATCAGAATATCTGAAATTCTGCTCAGTGTATCCCCTTGCCAGCCCTGTTGGGAGATACATCTGAACTTGATCAGGTCGACCTCATTGACCATCCACAAGTTCCCTGAAAGTCCCAAGACCGGCCAACATTGAGGGTGTCACTGGTCCTCATCCAGGCTCCTACCACAGTGCACCCCATAAGGGGTAAGCAGACACTGAATAAGATGAGCTTCAGTCAGAACCCAACTTATCTAATTCTTTGCTTCGAGTTACCCTCACACAACTCCTATTAAAATTACCGACTGTTAGGAATGAGATAACAAGCTGTCCGGTATTTACAGGGAAATGTTCAGGCTGTGCACAGAGTTGAAGACAGAATAATAAATTACTTGTAGTAAGCTGTGCACAGAGCACGTTCAATAGTGTCATACATAGAGGATGAATTAGCATCCTTAAGAGTATCACCGAGCAGGAATGTTAAGTACAGGATACTGAAAAGCACTCAATACCTTATTTATAGGAGTATGTTCAATCACAGGTCCACATTATCAGCAGGACCACTTACTTTCACCGCCATAACAGCACCTGACTTCACCCCTGCCTCAAATTCATCTGCTGTAAAAACCCTCATTCATGCTTTGGTCACTCCGAGGCTAAATATGCAATAGCTGTGCTGCCTGCTCTCCCTTATTTACTGTTGAGAACTCAAGGTTATTCAAACTTTGCTGGACATCTCCTTCATCACACCATGTCCCTTCCACCCTGATTCTCGCTGATGTATAATTTCCTCTGTTGAAGCAATGCCTTGATTTTGAAGTTGACATCCTTGTTTTCAAAGTCTTTCAGGGCATTTCCCCTCTCTATCAGTTTAATTACCTCATAACTCTCTGCACTCCTCATCTTAAATACCTGCACTCTTCAATTTCTGGCATCTTAAGCATCCTTGGTCTTAATCACTTCTCTGTTTATAATCGTGCCTTCAGCTGCCTGGGTCCTAATTTCCTCCACAAACCTCTCTCTGATCTCTACATTTCTTTCCTCATTTCGGATGTTTATCTAAAACCTGCCTCCTGACCTAAGCTTTCTGGCCAGCAGACTCACTTTATGAGGCTCAGTATCTGGTTTTAATTTAAGGTAATTTTTCTCAAACCGTCCAGGAATGTTATGAGACACCTCTGGAGCAGATGGGACTCCCATGTAAACCTCCTCACTCAGAGACAGGGGTTCTATCACTGCATCACAGAGCCCTCTTAGTTCTGATTTTCTTTCTCTTTTTTGTTTTATGTCTTATGTTTTTTTTCCCGTTTTTATATCCAGTAGTGCTATCACACACAACCAAATGGCTTTCTCCATGCCAAATCACCTGTGGTCTTATTCACCATGTGTAAATTCACCTTGTTTCCAATTGTTCAATTTAATGCAGAACCCACTAAGGGGAATACAGTTACACCAAAAGTAAGGGAGAGGTAAGGGGTGTGGGTGGTAATTCATAATGGAATTTTTAGGAGAGATAAGGCACCCTACCCATTACGATGCCCACCTCCTTCTAAAAGCATTAAGAGTATCAGGGGAGCCAGCATGCTCCCTCTTCCCTAGTTTTGATTTATAATTAAATCATAGAGTCATACAGCACAGAAACAGACCCTTTGATCCAACCAGTCCATGCTGACCATAATCCCAAACTACATTAGAGTCATCTGCTTTTGCTTGGCCCATTTCCCTCAAAACATTTCCAAATAGTTTTAAATGTTGTAACTGTACCTGCACCCAATGCTTCCTCTGGGAATTCATTCTGCACACAAACCACAAAAATTGCCTCTCATGTTTTTCTTAAATCATTTTCCTCTCACCTTAAAATTACATCGCCTCGTCTTGAAATCCCACCACTCTAGGGAAAAGACACCTGCCATTCACATTATCTATATCCCTCATTATTTTATAAACCTCTCTAAGGTCACCCCACTGCAAATGTGATTAGCCACAGACATCTCTATGAGATAGGAATTGCTTAAATATAGTTTAAAAGATACCACTCCACTAGTATGGGGCACGATGAGGAGATAGCCATTTCTGAACTGCAATGTGCAGTACGTTTACTGTTAATATCTGTCGGGATCACATGCTGAGCTAACAGATTCTCACTTCACAATGCTTCGCAAAGTACCTTATTATGTTAAGGGATTTTTACCAATATAAGCTGCTGTTGTAAGTCGGTGTGTAATGTGCAGCCCTTTGGCTGTCTTTTGCAGGATAACATGTCTCTTGATACACACTGTGCAGCAGCAAGACTTCAAGGAGATCACAAAGGTTTTTTTTAAAATGATAAGAAAAGCTGACAGTGAGAAAGAACTGCATCACTTCAGCTTCTCAATTTAGCAAAGCGGGCTTCGAGGTTTCTTTAACAGCTCATTGGGAAGGTACCACAGCTGCTGTCCATCACACTCCCAATCTCAGAGCAGAATCTTCACACCTTAAACAGTGTGAGATCTCCAATTGTAGTCCCAACAGAGTCCCGAGGATTCGAAGCATAACACAGTGGAGGCTGATCTACCTCCACACAAAATGTCACAGTCGAAACACGAGAAGAGATCTGCCCGTACTGCTCACAAACAAAGCTTTTCACTGTACTTAGGTACATGTGACAATAAATCAAATCAATCAATCACGAGTTTGATGTAGAAATGTTGATGGCTTGCCTGGGAATGTTGATTGCAAACTGACTTAAAACATAGAACATAGCAGCACAATACAGGCCCTTCAGCCCTCGATGTTGCACCGTCCTGTGAAACCAATCTGAAACGCATCTAACCTACATTAGTACATTCTCATCCAAAGTTAAAAATCACACAATGCCAGGTTAAAGTCCAACAGGTTTAATTGGAAGCACTAGCTTTTGGAGCACTGCTCCTTCATCAGGTGGTTGTGGAGGACACAGTTGTAAGACACAGAATTTATAGCAAAAGTTTACAGTATGATATAATTGAAATTATACATTGAAAAATACCTTGATTGTTTGTTGAGTCTCTCATCTGTTAGAGTGACCATGATAGTTTCACTTCTTTCATATGCAAATCACAAAACTTTTTTTGAAAAGTTACATCCTCAGGTTAACTGTAACAATTGTTGTCAGCCAGATAAGATGTTAAGATGTTGAAGGTGTTAGCCCCCTCTGTTTCCTGTCTGTGCCATCCTGTTTTCCAAACCATTCTCATCCATACACCTTTCCAATGACCATTTAAATGCACGTAAAGTTAGCGAGTCTGTAACTGTTGCAGCAGTGCATTTTACATCCCTACTACTCTCTAAGTAAAGCATTCATTAGCATTCTTCCATTGATAATGAAAAAGTCCAGGAAATGGAGAGTTAACTTTATAATGAGCCCTTTAGTAGCTGGCTGAAAACACCAATCTGTGAGAGACACATTCCTTGACAAGTGTGACATTTGAACTGGCGATCAGGTATTTGTGTTAATGGCCCCTGTTACCACCCTGCTGAGGCCTGGGATATATTGTATATTAATGGGAGCTGAATAAATTCATTGGGTGTGACATCATTCCAAACATTTGTGCATTATTCTGCAGGTACCTGAACTCCAGTGAAATAAGTGTGAGTGAGATTGGACCCAACTACACGCAAGGATTTGTTGAAGTCTCTGATGGATACAACAGAGATTTAGAGAAGATGTGGAGCTATAGGTTTGTACCATTCCCTCAGATCTCAGAAATGTTACATTTACACTAGATCAGAGGGGTAAGGGTCTACAGTTGTGAGGTAGAAAGAACAAGCTCTTTAGAAGATTCTTTTGAGGGAAGATTTCATAGTGGTTACAGGCCAGAGCAGTTCCTATTGGCAAAGGTGCTGTTGGTATTATCATTAGACTATTAATCCAGAGAGAAAATAAGCACTGCAGATGCTGGAGAGTCAGAGTTAAAAAGTGTGCCGCTGGAAAAGCGCAGCAGGCCAGGCAGCATCCGAGGTGCAGAGAGTTGATGTTTTGGGGTATAAGCTCTTCATCAGAAATCAATCCAGAGACGCAGGTAAGTCATAGAGACCTGGGTTCAAATCCTGCCATGGAAGAATGTGGAATTTGAATTCAATTTTTTTTTAACAATCTGGAATCAAGAGTCTAACAATAATCATGAAACTATTGTCAATGATCAGGAAAATCTCATCTGGTTCACTAAAGTCCTTTAAAGGAGGAAACTGCTTTCCTTACCTGGTCTGGCCTATGCGTGACTCCAGTCCCTCCACAATGTGGCTGACTCTTAACCACACACTCTGCAATTAATGCTGGCCTCGCCAGTGACACTGACACCCCATGAAGTTCTGCTGACCAGTATTCATTCCTCACCTCTTCACAAAGACAGGCAATTCGATCATTATCATGCTATCGTGTGTGGGAACTTGCTGTGTGCACTTTGGCTGCGTATGTCCTACATTAAAGCAGTGACTATGTTTCAAAAACTGCCCTATTGTTGTAAAGTGCCTTGGAACATCCTGAGGCCAAAGAAGGCATTGCATAAAGGCAATATGTTTCCTTTATTTCCAAAAACATCCTTGTTAGCATCAACCTAAATCAGCTTAAGAGAGAGATATAAAATACAACCATCGTTCAATTAGTTGTTAATTCCTTTTGGTGACAGGTGTTTGCAATCCTCACAGCATCTTCCTGATAATTAATTCTTCTTGTTTCTTTCTCCAGGGCTAGCTGTGCATCTGGAAAAGTAATAAAACTGAAATGCTCTGGTAAGTGCAAGTGTTCAAAATGGAATCTTTAATGGGCATTGCTTTGATTCATTGTTCTCAAACCGGGGAATGTACACGATCTCAATCAACACTGGAAACTACTTTTACATTCTCCTCAAAGTCACATGACACACTGACCTGGACCTGTACTAACTGTTTCTTCATCATCCCAGGATCAATACCCTGGAATTCCTGACCATCACTGCTGCCCCAAGTATCACAAAGACTCCAGGGGTTCAGTCATACAGTCATATAGCACAGAAACAGAACCTTCAGTCCAACCAGTCCATGCCGAACATAACCTCAAACGAAACTAGTCCCACCATCTGCTTCTCCTCAAAGAAAATAATAATTGCTTGATGAAGCAATTCTGCCACAAATAGGGACATTGAATTCATTCCCAGCAGAGTACGAGGCAGCAACAATGGACAGATTAAGATTTTGTTAGTTTTTTTGGGAGAGGTTGCTTTTAAAGAGATCCATCTGTGCTTTGAGACAAGGAGGAGCCAGAAAGGAACTGTGTCATTGCAAAATACATTTGACAAACAATATGATGACTCACTAATTTTTGACATTGTCCTTTCATCAGCCAGTCGAGAAAGTTTACACAAAGTTGGCATCATGATGTTTGGAACCTGAAAAGTGTGAGTGCATCAGGGTGGAAAACCAACCACTTGACATAGAATATTTTTATTCAGGTTTGCATAGGTTTTACAGCAGAGAAACAGTCCATTCCACACAGACTGATCTGTGCTTTGCATGAACCTTCTCCCACTTTACATCATCCCACCATACCAGTGAATGAATGAATTTGTTTTATTGTCACATGTACTCAAATGAGTACAGTGAAAATTTTATGTCACCACTTACAGTGCCATCTTTGGTACAAAGGTACTTAGATACAGCTTCTTCAATGCAGCACTTTGTCTGTTGGATATTCTGGTAGGTTTCAGAGCCCAATCTGAGATGTCTCCCCAGATCTTACCACTTGGCGGTTTACTGTGTCTGTACATAATCCACAGGGACTACGGTACACTGTTGTTCCTTGAGTATTTTTAAATGCAGTGTTTCTGAGCACCACTAGGTGGCTTACATATGCAGGGTTAGAATGACATTTGATGCAAAGCCAGTAAAACTGAAAACTGTTTTCCCCATTCAAAGGTTTGGGGTGATTCAGGAGAGTGTTTTTGTTGATTCAGATGCAACTGTATGGCAAATGGTCTTAGAGTTAGTGGCATAGTTTTGATTAGTTCTACCTCAGAAGGGTGAATCTACACCACCAACACTCTGGGAACCATTACTGTCTGTACCCTGCGTTACACAGTGAAGCTAAACTCGCTTTGGAGCAGTGTAGCAGCTGCTGGGGTGACTGCAACCAATCTTCACTGCTTCAGCGAGCTTTGTTCGAAAAGCTGTTCTTTTCCTTTCCTGTTAATGGCAGGAAGTCACAGGTGCATATACACAGATGGGTTACAGTAATCATTTTTGATGTCAACACCTTTTTTTAAAATTTGTTCATGGGTGTGGATCTCAATAGCTGGATCAAGATTAATTGTCCATCCCTAATTGTTGTTGAACTGAGTGGCTTGCTAGATCATTTCAGAAGGCAGTTAAGAGTCAATCACATTACTGGGGGTCAGGAGTCACATGTATCTAGACCAGGTAAGGGTTTCCTTCCCTAAAGGACATTAATGAACCAGATAGGTTTGTTTTTAGTGACAATTGTTACGGTCACCGTTAGAACGGCATTTATATCCAGACATTTAAAAAAAATGAATGCCAATGATCTTTCCTGGTCCATCCACATTGACACAACAGTCCAAAAAGCACAACAATGCTCCTACTTCCTCAGGAGGCTAAGGAAATTCAGCATGTCCACAATGACTGTTACCAATTTTTATTGATGCACCATAGAAAACATCCTATCTGGGTACATCACAGCTTGGTATGGCAACTGTCTAAGACCATAAGAGACTCCAGGGAGTTGTGAACACAGCCCAGTCCATCACGCAAACCCGCCTTCCATCCATTGACTCCATCTATACTTCGCACTGCCTTGGAAAATCAACCAACATCATCAAAGACCCATCCTACTCTGGTTATATTCTCTTCTTTGAGGAGAAAGTGAGGTCTGCAGATGCTGGAGATCAGAGCTGAAAATGTGTTGCTGGAAAAGCGCAGCAGGTCAGGCAGCATCCAGGGAACAGGAGAATCGACGTTTCGGGCATAAGCCCTTCTTCAGGAATCCTGAAGAAGGGCTTATGCCCGAAACGTCGATTCTCCTGTTCCCTGGATGCTGCCTGACCTGCTGCGCTTTTCCAGCAACACATTTTCAGCTTATATTCTCTTCTACCCTCCTCTTCTTCAGGCAGAAGATATAAAAGTGTGAATACATGAACGAACAGGTTCAAGAACAGCTTCTTCCATGCCTTTACCAGACTTTTGAACTGACTTCTCAAATGTTAATGCTGATCCCTCTCTCTGCACCTTCTCTGAGGCTGTAACACTGTATTCTGCACTCTGTTTTGCTACCTTGATGCATTTTGTATGGTACAATCTGCCTGTATATCATGCAAAACAATACTTTTCACTGTATCTCGGTACGTAAGACCACAATAACTCAATCAATCAATTCACATTCCAAACATTTGCCATGATGGGATTCAAACCAACGCCCACAAATCATCAGTTCTCTAAGTCAATGATATCACCAGTATGCTGCTTTTCCTGTATTAGGAATATATACTCCATAGGATACCAGGGATGGGAATCCAAGACCAATGACCAGAGAGATATTGAAGTAATCTTAAAAAGCTACCAGTATTCTAACTGAGTTACAATAACTCAGTACAGACCAAAGATTTCACCTGGGATCTTCCTTAGCTCTTATAGTCTACACCATGTAGAAAGTCTGTTAGTTCATTAAAACTCTGGAGCAAATTAGGGCTGTTTGCAAGTCAAGTATTATAAGCAGGTACCATAGAATCCCTACAGTGTGGAAAAAGGCCATTTGGCCCATCAAGTCCATACCAACCCTCCAAAGAGTAACCTACTCAGACCCAATGCCATATTACTTTACATTTACCCCTGACACATGCACCTAACCTACATATCCCTGAACACCATGGGCAATTTAGCATGGCCAATTCACCTGACCTGTACATCTTTGGACCATGGGAGGAAACTGGAGAACCCAGAGGAAACCCATGCAGACACTGGGAGAATGTGCAAACTCCACACTGACAGTCGCCTGAGGCTGGAATCGAACCTGGGTCCCTGGTTCTGAGAGGCAGCAGTGCTAACCACTGAGCCACCATGTCACCCCATGGTGTTTTCTCATAATATCATCCCACATTAGCCTCATTAGCTATCTACCCCACTCCAAAGTGCTCCTCTCGACCAAAACTAACCAGATTCTATCACTTACCATAGCTGGATGAAAGCACCATGGTGCAAACCCTAAATAAATTGGTGTCTCTGGTGGCACCAGTTGAGAAGCTTATACCTGGTCAAGCATTGGCAGTCCAGAGTTGCCGATTTCTGTTGACAAAGGACGCAAATCAATGCTTCTCACAGCACCAAGGTTGATGTTTACTAGCACATAACTACTCCATTTGCCATTTAATTACCAGGCTACACATCTCACCAGTACATGTGTACATAACATCATGCAGCCCTCTCCCCAGTGCCCACTATAGTCCAGCATCTGATCATTCTTCACAGTGGGGCCATCACATTTAGGGAAACCTTCAAGCAACGCAAAGGAAACCCCCCCCCCCACACACACACAGGGAGAATGTGCAAACTCCACACAGACAGTTGCCTGAGGCTGGAATTGAACTGAGGTCCCTGGTGCTGTGAGGCAGCAGTGCTAACCACTGAGCCATCATGCCACCCATTTTTTGCTCCCTTCACCCAGCCCCTTCTCCACCGCTTCAACTGAACACCCGCCCACACCATTTGCCTCTGGGCCGTTAGAAACACGCTCCTTTGCACACGCACAATCTCTAACTGCAACAATCTGTCGTAGTCAAAATAGACGGCTCTCATTGCAAGTACCAACAGTCTGCTATTGAGCCAATTGGCATTCAGGAACTCTAACTGTGATATATTTGCTTAGGCAGTAGCGCTCCTAACTTCTGATTTCTGTATTCAAGTCCCACTTCAGGACTTCGGCACAAAGGTCAAAGCTGACAGCCCCAGCTGAGGGTGTGATGCCTATTCAGAGATGCTGTCTTTTGAATGAGGAGTTAAGCTGTGGCTTTGTCTCCCTATTGAGGGGATGGAAAAAAAAAATCCATTGTGGTATTTTGAAGAAGAGTGTGGGTGTCCCAACCAATATTTATCCTTCAATGAATATCACAAGAATAGGTTATCAGGTCATGGTTGTGTTGTGGGATCTTGCTGTTCGTGAATTGGCAGCTGCATTTCCAACAATATAGCAGGGACTATGTTTCATAAGTACTTCATTGATTCTAAAGTGTTTTGAGGTGTCAAGCAGTTGTAAACATTTCTACCTAAATCCGACTTCTATCATCTTTCATTTGCTCTGTCTCTCAACATGAAGCCTGTGGAGAGAAGCATGACTTTTCCATGATCATCGGGGGACAGGAAGCTGAAAAGGGGAACTGGCCCTGGCAGGTCACACTGTACAATAACTACCAACACATGTGTGGAGGCTCCATCATTGACGGATATTGGATCATAACTGCAGCACACTGTTTACACAGGTACATCATCCATCAGCACAGAAGATAAAAGTCAAGCAATATTGTACGGATCATTTATGTCTCAGTCCATATTCTGGTGGAGGGAGTTGATGGTTAAGGGTTAAGGCCTTGCTATTCCCGGGCATAATGGAAATGCCTGTGTAATATCGATAAACTTCAACATCCCCCACCCACTCCCCTGTGGATCACAACACGAGATTGCATAACTATAATGATTGCCTTCACACACATCATTTATTTTGTATAATTATTGACAATACAGCTTGTTTTCACCCAGATGTGTTGTTCTCTTGGTTGCAGTTCTTATAGGGTTATTATGAATGAACTCTGTAGATTGTTAAATGTCTTGCACTGATCAAATAGACTCTGCTGAGTAATTAGACGGTTTGCTCTGAACAGTTTAGAGTGTCCTTACTCTGAGGACATTCTAAACCCTTCCTCACCTCTAGTTCAATGTCTGAGTAGACATTACGAACAGATATGTGTTTCAATGGACAAAATACGTCTTTTTCAAGTTTAAATGCAAGAGATCTGAGTATTGAGAAATGGAACCACTCTGTCATTTCATAGGAATATCAATGCATGGTTTTTTTTCATCTAAGATACAATCCAAAAGATGAGGAATCCTTCATTTCTCTTCCTCAGTGGTGTATCCTCATGCCAATACCATAGGATCAATCTGTATTTTGGATGTAGATTTGCTCGCTGAGCTTTCAAATATTTTCTTTTTTTATTGCATATTTATTCGGAGCCAGAATGACTCCTTTGATGCAAAATATGTATGTTCTTTTTCAACCCTTTGGGAAGATGTGTCTTCTCTCGCCATTTAAGCATCCATACCCAATTAAATAATGTAGCAGCAAGCTTTTGTGAGTTTAAAAATATTTACTCTCACACAATTAGCAACCTTGCACATCTTAATTCTCAAACATGCTCACAAAGGTCAGATATAAATTCCAGTTAATTCAGATTCTGGCTTCTTTCGTAGATTTGATTCTTTAAAGTTGAGGAAAAGACCTTATAAAGTGCAGGTTTCCTGCAGTTGGGGATGGTTCTCAGGGATTCTCATGGAAAGCTTTTTCAGCCACTTGAAGATCCTGCAGCTTATTTCCCAGTCCGCTTCACAGACTGGTTGAACTGATAGTTCGGATGATTGTGCTGGCTCTCATCCACAAACTGTTCTGAATTAATCTGTTAGACACACGGAGAAAATATGATTGCCTCACCATGTGGCTTTTCACAACTTCATGGTCTTTTCCAAATGAGGTGTGGTGTTTATGCTGATCCAAACCCTGTGTTGCAGGGTTGATATTTCTGAAATGCACCCTCTTCTCTGCAGATGGAGGAGGCCATCATGATACAGTGGGAGACACTGACCAATACTGGCTGCAGTAAACCATGACACATACTGTAATTTCTCCACTATATAAAACTCCCCTCAATTTTAAAGAATGAAATCCAAGACAAAAAAGAGACTGTATTAACTATACTCTTCATCTGAGTTTTTGAGTGTTTTTGAGAATTAGCATATGTTAATCCATCTGTCATAAATTGAATTTTGATCTTTTGTCCAGTATGAAACTGAGCAACATATCCTTAAACAAAGAGATGTGTGATTTGCCCAGATAGTGATAAGTTAACATTACCTGTGTGATGTTGTCTGATTAGGGTATTTGCCAAAAACTTGATACTTGCCTGTGGCTCAAATAGGACAAAGTGAGGACTGCAGATGCTGGAGATCAGAGCTGAAAATGTGTTGCTGGAAAAGAGCAGCAGGTCAGGCAGCATCCTGCTCCTTGGATGCTGCCTGACCTGCTGCGCTTTTCCAGCAACACATTCTCAGCTCCGTGGCTCAAATACCAAAGGTCCCATGATTTGTAGCAGCCATTTTAATAGCTTGTCTGTATCCAACTTTTGATGGTATTATCTAAAAGTTATGGCTTTCCTCTCCTGGGTGTGACACTACAGATGTTACAGTTCACACCCAATGTCTAGAAACTCGAACCCATTTCATATAGATCCTAGCAGAGATTCCTTCTTACCATGCTGGGCTGCTGGTAGATGCAGATTGCACTGTCAAAGCTCTGAGTTAATAGCTGAAAATTAAAAACTGAAATTGATAGGTTATCAATAGGTAAGGTCACAGAGTCAAAGTGGAGAAGTGGAGTTAAGAAGCAGATCAGCCATGATTGAAATGAATGGTGGCACATGTTTAAAAGGCAGAATGGCCTCCGTGCGTGGCTGCATTCCTTTCATCTGAATGCTGGAGAATTCCCGATTATCATCGCTCCAGGAATGGTTGCTGTGTCTTCAGCTGCTTGGTGCTAAACTCTGGAATCCCTTCCCTAAATCTCTCTGCCTCTCCACTTGCCATTTTTTCAGATGGTCTGTAAAATCTGTCTCACTGGCCCCGAGTGTGAATATCACCTTCTCTGGCTTACTGTCAAATAGTGGCTGATGATTGTTCCGGTGCAGCACATTGAGCTGTTTTACCGCCTGCTGCAGAAGTTGTTGTAAACTAATAAAATTCAAGCAGGTTCAACGCAGGAAGGGTGTTCCTGATCACTGGGAAATGCAGGATAGGCCATTCAGGACTAAAGTGAGAAGGAATTTCTTCACTCAGAAAGTGATGAGCATGAGGAATTTTCTGCCACTGCAAGTTGTTGAGGCCAAAACATTGAATGTTTTCAAGAAGGAGATGGATACTGAGTCACAGAGTCATATAGCATGGAAACAAACCCTTTAATCTAATCAGTCCATGCCGAACATAATCCCAAACTCAACCAGTCCCACCTGCCTGCTCTTGGCCCATATCCCTCCAAGCCTTTCCTGTTCATGTACTTATTTAAATGTTCTTTAAACGTTCAAATTGTACCCAACCACATCCACCACTTCCTCATAAAGTTCTTTCCACACATGAACCACGCTCTGTAAAACATTTGCCCCTCATGTCTCTTTTAAATCTCTCTGCTCTCACTTAAAAATATGCCCCCTGGTCTTGAAATGCCCCACTCTAGGGAAAAGACATTTACCACAGGGCTACAAAGATCAAAGGGTATGGGGAGAAATCGGGAACAGAGGACCGATTTGGGTGATCATATTGAATGATGAAGCAGGCTGGAAGGGCTGAATGGCCTACTCCTGCTCCTATTTTCTGTGTTTCCATGTTCCTTCGAGAGGTGCAGGGCAGCTCACACATCCCTTTCTGTTTCAGGTCACCCCATCCCTACAGCTGGTTGGTGTATGCTGGAATTCTGGATAGACAGACCATCCTGTTCAGCAGTGTCACTAGCTACTCAGTTGAGAAAATCATCTACCATGATGACTATGATGATGACACGCATGACTCCGACATTGCCCTCATGAAGCTAAAAAAGCCAGTGGAATTTTCAGGTATGAATGTTTGTTTAATTTGGACATGCAGATGGTTCCTTCTTCTGCTAGAATCTGTACAATGTATTCCCAGAAAATGTCGGCAGAGGCAAATTAGTTTCCCTTTGCCTTTGACCCAGTTCTCTGGCCTCTACCTTCCCCAGAAGTTTTGGTGGGTTGTGGGACTTTTCATCGCAACCAGCTTTCCTGCACTCCTCCTTCATAGCTGAGCCAAGGCACCAGTTACACTGTACTCAACTGTAGTGAGATCAGTTGCTCAACCATGGCAGGCATCACAGAGGAGTCTGGTCCCATTGTCTCTAGTCAGAGATTTTCCAGCAGCGACTGGCTTGCAATAAACTGGGTGGACGGACGGAATTTAATACACTCCAAAGAGGCACGTTTGGGGGGGGCATTTAGTCAGGGGATCATCGCACCATCTTGCCGCTCTGCCCTGATTAAGTCTAGCAAAGGGGTGTTCATTCGTAGATGGCCTTCCTGTCCTGCAGCCGTCTGAGGCCATGAGTATCGTCCTTTAGTTTACCCTGCGACAAAGCAGGAACCTTGTTATGACGGAAGCCCAAAAATGCAAACTCTGTGAACGTTGTTTCCAACTTTTTGTTTGGTGGGTGGGTTTCACCCTCAGGTGCTCAGTATGAATGGGTAGGTTTGTGTCAATCTATAACAAGCAGTGGTGAGTCTCTAATGAGGCAGATTTGAAGATCACAGTCAGCACTTTGTGCAGCACAGACTCTACAGACTTTGCAGTACTACAAAAAGCAGTAAGGACCTGGCGTGCGCGATAGCTGGCTTGGGAGGGTAGGGGGGGAGACAAGCCAAGTTTGAACTGGGTTGAGATGTCCCCCGGTGCAATTACCACTCAAGAGAAACACACATGAAACAGGAAAAAAAAACTGAACAACAACCAAAGTTGATAAAAATGCAAATACAGCAGCTACATTGCTGAATGTCCCCACAGAATAGCAAGATTTTAAATCTCTCTCACACAGCAGATGTGTTCATAAAAGGCAGGAGCATCAGAATGTTTACGATCAAACTCCCTCACGTGAGTTACAGACTCGAATTTAAATACTTTAAGCAAAAGAAATGGTGACTTATTGACAAGCCCCTCTTGCTTTGGTTTGAGTACAGGAGTAGTGACCCCTTGCTTCAATTGCTTAGCAGCTTTGTCAGTCTGCAGCTGCAGTATGCAGTGTTGGTCTCCTTATCTCAAGAAAAATGATATTGTCATAGAGAGAGTGCCATGAAGGGTAAACCAGACTGGTTCCCAGGATAGTAGGACTGTCTGACAAAGAGAGATTGAATAAACTGGATCTGTATTCTCCAGAGTTGCAAAGAATAAGAAATGATCTCGTTGAAATTTATAAAATACTTAGAGATAAAAAGGGTAGATGCGGGTAAGAAGTTTCCTCTTATTGGGGAATTTCAAACTGGGGCGGGGGAGCACAATTTAAAAGTAAGACGGTTGGCACTTCATTCTGAGAAGAGAAGAATGTTTTGTTGTTCCGAGGGTTGTGAAACCTTGGAATCCTCTACCCCATAGGCCTGAGGAAAGTCAGTCAATATAATACAATACAGCACGGGAACAACCATTTGGCCCACCAAGCTTACACCTATTCCTAGTCCTTACTTAAACCCGCTCTCTATTGCCCTTATGCAGTTTCTATCTCTCTGTTCACCTCCCATTCATGTGTCTATCAAATTACTCCTTGAATGTTGCTAATGTCCCTGCTTTCACCATCTTCACTGGCAGTATGTTCAGATTCAGAAAACTTTTCCCTACACTTCTCCCATAAACATTCCCCCTCTCTCCTTGGCCTGGTGCCCTCTTGTAGTTGACCTTTCCACTCTGGGGTAAAGCTTCTGACTAACCATCCCTATCTGTGACTCTCATAATTTTGTAGACCTCTGCCATGTCACCCCTTAGCCTCCGTCTTTCCAATGAAAACAATCCAAGATTATCCAACCTCTCCTCATAACTAAAACTCTCCAGACCAGGCAATACCCTGGTAAACCTTCCCTGCACCCTCTCCAAAGCACACAATATTCCAAATGTGGCCCTATGAACAGGAGGCAAACAGAGAGATAGAAACTCCATAAGGGCAATAGAGAGCGGTTTTAAATAAGACCTGGCAATAGGTGTAGGCTTGGTGGGCCAAAGGGTTTGTTCCTGTGCTGTATTGTGTTGTACAGCTGTAACATAACTTGCCAACTTTTATATTTGATGCCCTGGCAGAAGAAGGCAAGCTATGCTGTGTGCCATCTTGACCATTTTATCCACCTGTGTTTCAGGGATCTATGGACCCTTACGCAAGTCCAATGTCTTTGAGTATGCTTAAATTAGAGAGTGAAAGATTTCTGATTACCAATGAAGTACACAGTTATCGGAATAGGGTGGGTAACAGGCATTGAAGTGTTTGATCAACCATGATTGTACTGAATGGCTGGGTGGGCTCGATGGGCTGAATGGCCTATCATGCTCTTCTAGATTAGAGTGGTGCTGGAAAAGTACAGCAGTTCAGGCAGCATCCAAGGAGCAGGAAAATCAATGTTTCGGGCAAAAGCCCTTCTTCAGGAATAGAGGCAGAGTGCCTGCATGGTGGAGAGATAAATGAGTGGAGTGTGGGGGAAACTGGTGAAGTCCACATTGATGCCCTGGGGTTGAAGTGTTCCAAGGAGGAAGATGAGGTGTTCTTCCTCCAGGTATCAGGTGGTGAGGGAGCGGCGGTGAAGGAGGCCCAGGACCTCTATGTCCTCAGCTGAGTGGGAGGGGGAGTTGAAATGTTGGGCCACAGAGCAGTGTGGTTGATTGGTGCAGGTGTCCCAGAGATGTTCCCTAAAACGCTCTGCTAGGAGGCGTCCAGTCTCCCGAATGTAGAGGAGACTGCATCAGGAGCAACGGATACAATAATTATATTGGTGGATATGCAGGTAAAGCTTTGATGGATGTGGAAGGCTCCTTTGGGGCCTTGGAGGTGAGGGAGGAGGTGTGGGCGCAGGTTTTGCAATTCCTGCGGTGGCAGGGGAAGGTGCCAGGACGGGAGGGTGGGTTGTTGGGGGGTGTGGATCTGACCAGGTAGTCACGGAGGGAATGGTCTTTGCGGAAGGTGGAAAGGGGTGGGGAGAGAAATATATCCATGGTGGTGGGGCCTGTTTGGAGATGGCAGAAATGTTGTTTGATGATTTGGTTTATGCGAAGGTTGGTAGGGTGGAACATAAGCACCAGGGGCATTCTGTCCTTGTTACGGTTGGAGGGGTGGGGTCTGAGGGTGGAGGTGCAGGATGTGGACGAGATGAGTTGGAGGGCATCTTTAACCACATGGGAAGGGAAATTGTGGTCTCTAAAGAAGGAGGCCATCTGGTGTGTTCTGTGGTGGAACTGGTCCTCCTGGGAGCAGATACAGCGGAGGCGGAGTAATTGGGAATGCGGGATGGCATTTTTGCAGGTGGTAGCTGTGGGAGTCGGTGGGTTTGTAAAAAATGTCGGTGTCAAGTTGGTCATCATTAATGGAGATGGAGAGGTCCAGGAAGGGGAGGGAGGTGTCAGAGATGTTCCAGGTAAATCTAAGGTCAGGGTGGAATGTGTTGGTGAAGTTGATAAATTGCTCAACCTCCTCGCGGGAGCACAAGGTTGCGCCAATGCATTCACCAGTATAGCGGAGGAAGAGGTGGGGAGTGGTGCCAGTGTAACTACAGAAGATGGACTGGTCTACGTAGCCAACAAAGAGACAGGCATAGCTGGAGCCCATACGTGTGCCCATGGCTACCCCTTTGGTCTGGAGGAAGTGGGAGGATTCGAAGGAGAAATTGTGACGGGTGAGGACCAGTTCAGCCAAACGAATGAGAGTGTCGGTGGAAGGGTACTGGTGGGGACGTCAGGAGAGGAAGAAATGGAGGGCTTGGAGGCCTTGGTCATGGCGGTTGGAGGGATTGGATATCCATGGTGAAGATGGGGGCCGGGGAAATGGAAGTCTTGGAGGAGGTGGAGGGCATGGGTGGTGTCTCGAACGTATGTGGGGAGTTCCTGGACTAGGGGGGATAGGACAGTGTCATGCTCTTCTGTTCCTACACATTTCCATCAGCAACATCATCCTGCCTTTTTCTCTCACGTAGGCTGGGGTCCATTTCTTTCTTTATTTCAGATTCCCAGTCTTGATCGCCACATTGCTCCTCTTTTACAGATACAGTCAGAGCAGTCTGCCTGACAGGATACAATCAACAGATCACACCGGGCAAACAGTGTTGGATAACTGGCTGGGGTCATGCAAAACTAGATGCCTGTAAGTGTGAGAGGCACCATACACAGATTGTTTACAACGTAGGGGAATCTTTGGACACGGCTCACTCATTCCTGATTGTGTCTTCCAGATCAGACAGAAAATATTTTAAAGGAAGCTTCTGTCCCAATCATTAGCACCGAGATGTGTAACAGCAGTTGCATGTACAATGGTGCCATAACTTCCAGAATGTTCTGCGCAGGTTATAAGGAGGGCAAAGTTGATGCATGCCAGGTAAGTTGAGTTCATTGACCATGGACTGGAAATTATTTCAATACCATCGAGTTATGTCAGATGCTGGAAATCTGGAATAAGAGAATGCTGATGACGTTGAGCAGGTCTGGCAGCATCCATGCGGTCAATTAACCTTTTACAGTCCAATATGGCGCCTCCTCAGAACTTCAGTTTTCAGTTGCAAATGTTGAGCAGTACAACTTTTTGAAATGAATCAACAAAGACATTTTAAGATTAAGCCTGGAATATGAGCGCCAAAATTAGCAATCAACTCGGTTTAAAAACAGAAAGTGCTGGAGAAACTCGACAGGTCTGACAACCTGTACGTAGAGAAGAAAGTTGACGTTTTAACTCCGATATCTTCAGAAGTGATGAAGTCAAAATGTTAACTCTGTGCCTGTCTCCACATACACCACCTGATCCGCTGGGTCTCTCCAGCACTTGCGTTTTTATTTGAAAATTACTTGGCTTCTCATTCTCATCAGGTGAGTCTCTTAATCTAAGTTATTTGCTCTGACATTAGTGGTTGGAATGTTTGTCTCTGTGTGGGTTAGAGGATTTTGAGTTCTTCTGAGCACTAGATTCCATCGAGAGTGGCTATAGTCCTTATTGGATCATGAAACATACGTAGCCCAGGTAGACTACCAAGAAACATACTATACCTAACACAGAAGTAGTTCCTCCTACACTGCCCTGTTTTGTGACCTTAACTCAAATGCTGGTCCCCCCTACCATTGCAGTTTGTTCTTCCATTTCTCACATCTCAGTGAGACTGACAATTTGCATTCATTTGGGGGTGGTTTCTGCAGCCACCTACAAGCCCTTCACGTTCCCCTCTAAGCCATGCACACACCATCCTGAATTTGAATCATCTCACCATTCCTTCAGTGTAACTCTTCCCCCTTAACAGTATTGTAGATGTACCTGCTCCACCACCCACTTAGCAAAGGCATATAGGGACAGGCAATAAGTACTGGCTTAGCCACCGACACATGCATCCCATGAACAAATAAATTAAACAAAAGGGATTTACTGAGCACTGACTGTGAATATATGTTACAGGGAGACAGTGGTGGCCCTTTGGTGTGCGAGAACGTCCAAGCTTGGCAGTTGACCGGAGTAGTGAGTTGGGGCATTGGCTGTGCTGAAGCCAATCACCCAGGAGTTTACACAAAAGTGTCTGAGTTCCTGGATTGGATATACAGCACTATTGAGGTAAGCAATCCACTTTGAGAGAATTCAAGGGCAATGTTATTGCTCTTGTCCTTCATTAATAATAGTCACTAGGAGAAAGTGAGGACTGCAGATGCTGGAGATCAGAGTCAAGAGTGTGGTGCCAGAAAAGCACAGCAGGTCAGGCAGCATCTGAGGAGCAGGAGAATCAATGTTTCGGGTTTCAGGTTCCTGAAACATCGATTCTCCTGCTCCTCGGATGCTGCCTGACCTGCTGTGCTTTTCTAGCAACACACTCTCGACATTATTAATAGTCACGCCCAGTACATCTCTATCCTCTCAATCCATCTATCTTTCAAAATGGCTGGGATTGAACAAGCTTTCTAATTTATTATCCATCACTTAAAACCTACATTTTCAAAAGAAGTATAAAGTGGCCCTGACTGTTTCGCATCTGCATTAATGTCAATTGCAAAATTGTCAGGAATCAAGTCTAAGCTTTGTGTGTACTTTGGGAAAAATCTTATGGTTATTTGCTAGTTTGTTCCGGTATAAAAATGCAAAGACATGTAAAGGTGGAAAACAGCTCATTAATGAAAAGTAAAATATTCACATGCTGCAAAATTAAATAAAAACAGGAAGTGCTGGACAGGTCTGGCAAATTCTGTGGAGCGGAGAACAGAGAGAGCATTTCAGGTTCAGTGTGAGGTTTGAAGAAGCATCACATCAAACTCAAAATGTTAACTCTGTTTCTCCCTCTACAGACATTGCCAAAATGTGGTATTTCTCCAGCACTTTCTGTTTTTTATTTAACATCCCATTAATACCAATTTCTGCACACGCACACACATATTCCCTAGCATATGGTAGCACAACTATTATGCAGCTGGTCTGGTAATCCAGAGGAACCAATGATCTGGAAATGGGAGTTAATGATCCCACCATGACGAATGATTCTGGAATAAATCCATCAGAATTGGTGACTGTCAAGTTGCCAAGATTGCCATAAAAAAACCATATGTAATATGGCTATCCTAACCCTAACCCTAACCTTAACCCTAACCTAACACTTATCCTAAACCTAACCCTAACTCTAACCTTAACCTAACAAGTATTCCATCTCTGACCCTAACCTTATCTAATTCTCTAATGTCCTTTCTCAGCCTGTTCAATTAGTGAAGTTTTTTAAAAGAACAGTAAATGGTGGATGCTCTCAGCAGGTTCAGCAGCTTCTGTGAGAGACAGAGTTAAAATTTCACATCTGTGATCTTCCATCAGAAAAATATTAGAAAAATGGGAAAAATATTAGAAACAAAATAGGATTTGAGCTTGGAGTGGACTGGACAAGGACATAAAGGATTGAATGATAGAAAAGTTAGTCCTCCAGAATCAAAGAGAATGGAGATGGGGCAAGAAAAGAGACAAACATTCTGAGGTTTGCTGCTCACTGCAGTTATTAATAACCTGGAGCCTCTATGTGAGCGCAGCCTCTGAAGGGACCTCACAAGCTCCTCAGTTATGTTCAAGAAGTCAGCTCTGCATTTCTGTAATAAGTGACGAAGTGTCAGAATTAAACTAAAGTCCAGACTGGAAAATTCAGTGTTTTTTTTAGCTTCACAAAGGTGACTCACAGTCAAGAGCTTTGCTGAGTTAAACTGACCGTCTCACATAAGGGGACAACCATGTTCACAGGGACACACCCATTATAAATGGTGGGGACATAACCTGATTTAAATAGACTTGCACATATGTGCACCCAAACCGTGGCTTTCTACAAGCTATTGGACTATGATCGGCTTCACAACTAAGCTGAGACATGTCTTGCCCGACATCCACTTCTATACATTCTCTATTAGAAAGCCTGGGATAGTGAACATAGGCGTATTGCCTCTCTCCTAACCCACGAGTAGTGAAGCCAGTTTTAACAACCACCATGACCTTCCAGTCAGTCAAAATGAATCTAGACAATTATCTGTTTTTGAAGCAAAGGTTTTGCTAATGACTGTCGCAAGCCCAGTAAACCAACCAAACAGTTTACTCCTAATACAATCTGATAAAGACTATTAACCCTGAATAATTGACCAGCTTTAACCATAATTGATTAAATAGACCAGCAAAACAATCAATAGCTACACAGGTTGGGGAGGTGGATGTGGATGAGGTGCTGACCAGTCATGAATCCATTGATTGGTGGAGTTGGCTCAGGGCTGAGTGGCCTCCTTCTGTTCCTGCATCGCTTACGGAGGAAAAAACACCTTGATTGTGTATTCTGTTCTCCCTTTTAGCGCTTGGATACCTCCGCCTTTTAGAAAAGATTCTCAGGTCTTCTAAACACCATGAGGGAGGTAATGCATTGAAGAAGACAAGCCAGTGACTCCGAGAAAGCTGAAGGGCTCACACAGATGCTGTTCCCTGACTTTAGATCTGGAGAAACCGCATGGATTATTTTCTCACTATGAGAAGAAGAAGACACAAAATCTGACCTTAACCTCACTGAGTGAGATAAATTGTGTATGTGTTTTGTTTTTAAACTGTGTCCAGTAATCTGGTTTTCCCATAATGGGAAATTAGAGTTCACAACCTCCAAGACCAACTCCATTCTAAACAAAAACTGTTCTTCACACAGTTAAAACCCATTAAATTAACAAGGTTTGATACGTGTTACCTGCATGAGTCTGAGCACTTTGACATTCACCTCATCAAAAATCAAAAATTAAAAGACACTTTTTGCAAACTTCACAAATTTACTGTCTGGGGGTCTTTCTCTGTTTGCAGTACAAATCTTTGAGAATGCTATGGACAAGCCGTGTCTGGCATGGCCATCCTTAACAGCTACATGGTAATGTGAAACCATACCAGTTGGTATTGTGGCCAAATACTTTGGCTTTAAGAACCTCTGAATTTCTTTGTGAGCATTTTACTTTGTTCACATGTATCAGAGCAGAGTTTTTGCTGCAGAAGTCTGGTGCCAAAGCACTGTGTTTTTAACCCCACTGTGGCTGGAAAAGGTGGAACATGTTAAACGTGTATCCATTGGAGTTTAGAAGAATGAGGTCTTATCTTATTGGAACATATGAGATCTTGAGGGAACTGAATAAAGTCGATGTCCAGAATATGTTTCCTTTTGTGAGGAAGACTGAAATTCAAAAACATAATTTAAGATTAAGAGGTGTTCCTTTGAAGCCAGACATGAGGAGAATTATTTTTCTCTAAAGGGGACATCTGGTAGTCATCTGATAGAACAAGAGAGATATAGGCCTCTTATGCATCCCTGAGTTTCAGACCTCCACTATTAATGACCATGCCATCAGATGCAGAGGTTAATGCTCCCTACTTCCAAGCTTATTTCTCTCTATCTCTTGTTCCTCCTTTGAAATGCTCATTTTTTTTTGTTCATATTTTTGATCACCAGACCTAATAACTCTTTACAAGAGCTCTCTGCTTTGGAAGGCAATGGAAATGGGGTCAGTGAATGCTTTTAAGACAGAAGTGTGTCAATTCTTGATAGAAAGGTGAGATGGGGATATGGAATTCAAAACACAATTAGCTGTGATCTTATTGAATGTCAAGGCAGGCTCAAGGAGATCGATGGCCTACTACTGCTGCCTTTTCATATGTTCATTGCTCAATGTCAATTTATTTCTGATTGTGTTCCTGTAACATTTTTATATATTAAGGGTTTTCTAATGGTTAAATACACATGTATATTTAGAGTGGTGATGAACTGGAACTCGCTGTTTATGAGGGGGTTATAATAAAGATGATCATTGGTTTCCAAGGGAAGATGGATGTGTACCACAGAGACATAAACATGCAGTGCCACAGGAGAATCTGACTGACTGGGGAGCTCTTCAAAGAACTCAACAAATGGCAATCTTCCGTTTTGCAATGACTCTGTAATTCCATTAAAATGTAAATTGTTACAGGCATAATGAAAACATTCAAAGAGATAAACATTAAAAAATACAAAATTTAGTCATGAATTCCAGAAAAGGTGTTCAGAATATATTAATATTTAAGGATAGTAACCAAAAATTTTAAAATGTAATTTTTGCCAAAAAACCTGTTGGAGGTGTGCCAGTCACTAAATCAATAGGCCTCCTGTCCAATCAATGCATGAACTTCCCAGGAAATGGCACAAATTCATTAAATCCCACTTCCCAAGCATTGCCTTCTCTCTAATCTTTGTTCCTCCCTCAAAATGCTTCATTAAACTGTTTTGCTCAAATTTTCAATTACCTGCCCTAAACTTCCTTATTGGAATTCCACCTTGGAAGGCTGTGGAATCAGGGGCATTGACTCATTCTAAAACAGAGGGGAATAGATTCTTGGTGGTAAAAGTTATAGGGAGTAAATGGGAATGGGTGATTTGAAGTCCAAGCCGCATTTATTTTCCTGATTGAACTTTGTTTTGTATACTGCTTGCCTTTGGAATACAAATAAATTGTTTTTCTGATTAAGCTGTTCTTTTATTCATTCTCACGAGCCTTCTGTGCATCGATTTATCTTTTAATGTTCTCTGGCACTGATGCAGATACACCAATCCCACACTCCCAACTCCAAGTGACTAGCACTACTGCCTCACAGTGCCAGGGAGCCAGGTTCAATTCCAGCCTCTGGATACTGTTTGTGTAGAGTTTGAACATCATCCTCGTGAATGCATGGGTTTCCCCACGTGCTCCAGTTTCCCCCACAATCCAAAGATGTCCAGGTTAGGTGGATCTGCCATGGGAAAAGTGGAGATAGGGTAGGGGGTGGGTCTGGGCGGGATGCTCTTTGGAGGTTTGGTATGGACTCAATGGTCTGCTTCCACACAGCAGGGATTCTATGATTCTATGAACTCACAGACTGTTGCAAAGGTAGAGTGGGAGAATTAGTACTGCTGAATTAAGGGAGAGAGATAAAGAGAGAAGGGGAGGGAAAACATGGAAACAGAGGAAAAGGGGAATGGAAAGAAAGATTTTCAAAGAATAAGAGGCAATTTGATTAAAACATATCAGATCCTGATGACACTTGACAGGATGAATGGGTAAACGATGGTTCCTCATGTGGGAGAATCTCAAACCAGAGGTCACTGTTTAAAAACAAAATGTTGACCAATTAAGACAGGGATGAGGTTAAATGTTTTCTTGCAGAATTTTCATCCTCTAAAGGTGTTGAGAGAAATGTCTTTGAATATTATTAAGACAAAGACCTGTAGTTTCTTGGTAAACAAAGGGGTTAACTGTTAATGAGACAGGACAGAATGACAGATTTGAAGTTATTACCAAATCAGCCATGATCCTTTTGAATGATAGAGCAAGACGAAGGTGCCAAGTGACCTACTGCTGCTCCTGGCTCATATGTCCACTCAATCCATTCACAAAGCTTCTCAAAAAGATTCACAGTTTGTCTCTGTTGGCTTAATATTCTGAATGATGGAATCATCCATTTTATGTGAGATCGAGTCAGCAAATTGTAAGCATGAAGGAAAGAAACAAGGTTGATGGGGATAATGCAGGACTGTCAGAGTTGAGTAAGATGATCAGGTTGGCAGAGGAGATTTGAAGGCTTAGTTCCCATTTCCACTGATGTTCTAAGCAGTTTGGACCGACAGTGTCAGATAGGAGCCCTGTGAGTCGATGCATGCTTAACACTGACTTGACAAAGGGGATTTTGCTATAATAGTCCAGCCTGAATTGAAGCAATTTAAACTAAATATGGAAGAATTGTTTTCTTACATACTACATTTTTCTTTGCTGCCTCTTGGTCATTGCATTTATTATGTTAGACTCTGGGGTTCAGTCAGTGGTGTAGTCATTTGATGGCTCCTCCCCTGTAAGTACATTGACTACACTTTGTTTCTGGTGTTTCAAAGCTAGCTGGAGTGGTGTGTTCTGATATATGTCCTCGGCTTTCAGATTGGCACCTTCCCTGATCAGCCTCTTCACCATAGCAGCATTCCCATTCAGCACAGCCAAGTGCAGTGGGGTCCACCTGAACCTATTGGCAACATTCACATTGGCTTTATGGTCAAGTAGCTTCACTAGACAGCAGAGTCTGCCCTTGTGTGCAGCAAGATGGAGGGGAGTCCACCCTGACACATCCGTGGCATCAGGATTGGCGCCACTGACTAGGAGCTCTGAGACAACGTCATTGTGGTTGTAGTATGTCGCCAAGTGCAAAGCCGTCCACTCTCTGTCACCACCAACATCAATATCTGAGAAATTCTCAATTAGCAAGTGGATGGTTGTGATCTGTCCCCTCATAGAGGCAAGGTGCAGGGCTGTCCAATTCTGTAAGGACCTTTGGTTGATATTCACTCCATGTTTCAGGAGATATCTACAGATCCCCGTGTAGCCGTTCAGAGCTGACAAGTGCAAAGGGCTGAAGTGAGAATGGTCCAGGCAGTTAACGTCAGCTCCACTGTTCACCAATAGCCTGACAACTCTGAAGAAACCCCTTTCAGCGGCCAAATGGATCGGTGTCCTGAAGCCAACCTGTATTTTGTTTAAATTAGCTCCTTGTCCAATCAGAAGCTTGGCGATGCTGTAATTGCCGTGATAGGCTGCAATGTGTAGAGGGGTGCGGTTGTCCCTGTCCTGTAGATCAACACTGGCCTGGCGTGTGAAGAGAATTCGGACAATATTTTCATGGGCATTCTGCGATGCCATGTGGAGTGGAGACCACCCATCATGCTCCCTGATGTTGACGTCAGCGTCTTTGTCCAACAGCAGCCGAGCAATTCGGTCATCCCCATTCTGAGATGCAAAATGCAGAGGTCCCCAGTTGTCCTCATCTGTGAGGTTCACATCAGCTCCCTCTTCAATAAGTAATTTGGAGATATCCTCAAACCCATGTTGTACGGCTATAATCAGAGGTGTCAACCCTCTGGAGGTTTGAGCATTGACAGAACCTCCATACTTCAGTATGAGCCTGACAAGTTCCACATCCCCGGTGAAAAGAGTCATGTGCAACAAAGTGTAGTCCTCCACAAAGTTCATAGCAACGTGTTCTTTCTTTAATATTTTCTTCACGTTGTTAAAGTTTTGTTCTAGTAAGTGCTGTAGGAGTTCCCTTCTGTCAATGGAGAGATCATCTACAATCAGAAACATATTTAAGAATGTAGATGAATGTTCCATCATACTTGTGAGCTCCAGACATCACTATATGGACCTTACTGTATTTTAATCCAATCTATATTTTTCAGCTGACCCAAGCATTGACTAATTATCAAGAGAAAAAGTTGGAAGATTGAGTGGCAGGAACCAGTTTTACTGTAACTATCTCTGGGATTGGTTCCAAGGTTTTTAATGTGGGTTTGTCTGTCCACATAAACTCAGGTCAGACCACAAGGTGTTTGTTCAAACAGCATTAATTTGTATGATATACATGATAATTTGGCTTATCCTAAGCTGCTTTAGCTCCAACCCTCACAGACAAGCAGGAGACTGGAAGAACGCAGCAAGCCAGGTAGCATCAAGAGGCTGGAAAAACACAGCAAGTCAGGCAGCATCAGGAGGTGGAGAAGTCAACGCTTCAGGCGTAACCCTTCTTCAAGATTAGGGGTGGGTGTTGGGGGAACTGCAAAACAAGAGGGTGACAGGGACAGGGTGGTGAAGTGGGGATAGGTGAAGACAGTCAAGATCAGGTGGTGCTGGAAAAGCACAGCAGATTATGCAGCATCCGAGGAGCAGGAAAATTCATCAAAAGCTCATCATCAGAAATGAGGCTGGGAGCCTCAGGGGTGGAGAGATAAATGGGAGGGGGCTGGGGCTGGGGGTGAAGGTAGATGAGAGTACAATACGTGCACAGAGGTGGGGGTAAAGATGATAGGTCGGAGTGGAGGGTGGAGCAGATAGGTGAGAAAGAAGATTGACAAGTAGGACAGGCCATGAGGACGGTGCTGAGCTGGAAGGTTGGAACTGGGGTAAGGTGGGGGGTGGGAAAATGAGGAAACTGGTGAAGTCCACATTGATGCCATGTGATTGGAGGGTCCTGAGGCGGAAGATGAGGTGTTCTTCCTCCAGGCGTCGGGTGGTGAGGGAGTGGCGATGGAGGAGGCCAGGGACCTGCATGTCCTCAGCAGAGTGGGAGGGAGAGTTGAAATGTTCGGCCACAGGGCAGTGGAGTTGATTGGTGCGGGTGTCCCAGAGATGTTCTCTGAGGTGAAGACAGGTAGACGGTACGACCTGGTTGGTCAATGGGAGGAATGAATCCCGTAGGTGGCTGGGAGGGTGGAAGGGATGGGGAGGGACTGGGAAGGGAATGTGGGAAGAAGGGCGTGCGGTGGAGAGCTATCTGAATGCAAGAGCGGGGTAAGCACATTGTTCAAGATAGGTGGACATCTGAGATACTTGGAAGTGGACTATCTCCTCGTCCGAGCAGATGTGGCGGAAGCAGAAGAATTGGGAGAATGGGATGGATCTCTTGCAGGATACTGGGTGGGAGGAGGTGTAGTCCAGGTAGTAATGTGAGTCTGTGGTTTATAGTAAACATCATGGAGAATGTCACCAGAGATGGAAATGAAGAGGTCAAGAAAAGGGAGGGAGATGTCCGAGATGGACCAAGTGAATTTGAGAGGGATGGGGTGGAAGTTGTGGGCGAAGTTGACAAACTACTCCAGTTCGGTCTGGATGCACCAATGCAGTCATCGATGTAATTGTGGAAGAGTTGGGGCACGGTGCCTGTGTAGGTACTGAAGAGGGACTGTTCAACATAGCCAACAAAGAGGCAGATGTAGCTGGCATCCATCCTGGTACTACCCCCTGGATTTCAAGGAAATGGGAGGAGTTAAAGAAAAAGTTATTAAGGGTAAGGATTAGTTTGGCTAGGTGGCGGGGGACTGGATAGGTCTCTTAGAGAGGTAAGGGGTGAAGATCTGAAGGCCATGCTTAGTGGCAAGGGGTATGGAATTAGATGTCAGATTTTGGTACCAACCTATCTCTAATGCAAAACGTATAACCAGCCGCACTCACACAGGGAGATCAGTGAACAGATGCCAGGAGAGGTTGAATAAAGTCAGTGTGAAATATCATTGGTGCCAACTTCCATCTGACACTTGATTCAAGTGACCAATTTACTTGTGTCAGTCTGGATAGTAACGGTTTAATTTTAAATTAAAGTAGGAATTTTGAATGAATCAAAATTTCAAAGGATTTGTTCATTTAACTAGATGACAGCCTCTCAATGTGGATGTTCTCACAGTGTGGATTCATGAAGTTACCATGAAGGACTCTCCTTCTCAAGTTCTCCCCTTGCCTGAGGCATACTGACCCTTAGGTTAAACTCAACACCAGTCACCTCTCTCTCTCTCTCTCTCTCCAATGAGATGAGAGCAGCCTTATCTCCAGTAGGACTGTGTAGAATTTGCTTATATCATTGGCACCTTCATCGTAAAGTAAACTGCAAAATGAGGCCACCAGCGTGGGCCCAGTTCCCAGAATCACTGAGATTACTGTGAAGATTCTGATTGAACAAAAAGCCAGTTGACCCTCCCGCAGGTGAGAGGTATGGGTCAATAGTGACTTTGACTTCAAAACCACATCCTAGGTCGGCTTCAGTGGTGTGCACATGGAATGGGGTGTGAGTACCTTCAGAGATAATCCCTCGCTGGCGAGGAATGTTTGCTTGCTCCAGCTGCTCACTGAGCTTCTTGTCCAAGGCATCTCACCTGTCCTGCCTGAGGTTACCATTGTCTGGCTGGAGCCTGAATGCTGTTCATAGAATCCCTACAGTGCAGAAAGAGGCCATTTGGCCCATTAAGACTACATTGACCCTCCCAAAGAGCATCCCACACCCCCGACCCATAACCCTGCATGGGGTTTTTAAACCATGAGTAACCCCTTCTAACTTGTGCACCCCCAGACACTTTGGGGCAATTTAGTATGGCCAAACCACTTAACCTGCACATCTTATTTTGTGACTCTGGGAGGAAAGCAGACCACCCAGTGGAAACTCACTCAGACATGGGGAGAATGTGCAAATTCCACACAGTCACCCAAGAGCTGGAACTGAACCTGGGTCCCTGGCACTGTGAGGCAGCAGTGCTAACCACTGGACCACCGTGCTGCCTCTGTTCTTCAAAACTGCAATGCTGAGTTGTTAAATCTATTTTCAAGGGCTAGAATGAGCAATACGGGAGAGGAGAATTCTTCAGAGGCAAGGGAAGGAGGAAAGATCACAAGATATAAGAGCAGAATGAGGCCTTTCAGCCCATTGAGTCTGCTTCACCCTTCAATCATGATTGATATGTTTCTCAATCCCATTCTCCTGCCTTCTCCCTGTAACTGTTGATCCTCTTACTGATCCAGAAATAATCCATCTCTGTTTGAAATATACTCAGTTACTTGATGCCCACAGGCCTCTGTGGCAGTGAACTCCACAGATTCTTTTGTTGAAGAAATTCCTCCTCATCTCAGTTCTAAAGTGACATCCTTTCACTCTGAGGCTGCACCGTTGGGTTCAAGTCTCTCTTACTAGCAGAAATATCTACCTAGGCCTCTCGGAATCCTGATTCTCCCTCATCCTTCTAAACTCCATCTTGTACAGACCCAGAGTCCTCACTGCTCCTCATGTGACAAGCCCTCCATCCCTGGGATCATTTTTATAAACCTCTTCTGGATCCCCTCCAACGCCTTTTTTTAAAATGGCACCTAAAACTGCTCAAAATATTATAATAGTGGTTTTCATTGTCTCCTTATTGCTATTCCTGATTGGTCCCAGCTTTGAACAAATGATAGGCCCATCTCTAGACGCAGGGGGAAGGTTGCCATTGTTTCCCTATTGGAAACAAATCACTTTTCTCTCCTGCTGGGAAGACAGGTATTTGGGCCAGACTTGTGCTGAGACCTTTAAGTGTCTGTTCACTGACTATATAAAAGTTTTAATTGCTGGTGCATGTTGCCTAGGGTCCTTCACAACCAGATCCTAATCGCTGACGCATTGAGAAGGGGTTGAGTGAGCCAACTTAACCAATATTTGTCCTCCCCACACTTTTTTCTCCATCGCCATGTTGGAGAAAATTGCTGTTAAATGTCAATAGGTTTAGATGACAAGGATGAACCAAGGATGAAGTGGTGCTCCGAAAGCTAGTGTGCTTCCAATTAAACTTGTTGGATTATAACCTAGTGTTGTGTGATTTTTAACATGGTTAACAAAGGCAGTCAAGGAGAGTGTCCAATGAAAACTAAGGCATGCAAAGCAGCTAAAATTAATAGTAGGCCAGAATATTAATGACTATTTTAGGAACCAGAGGTAGATGACTCAAAAGCTAATAAAGAAGGAGAAACCAGATTGTGAAACTAAAATAGTAATAAACATAAACACAAAAAGTATGAGCTTTTACAGGTATTTAAAAAGAAAGAGAGTAGCTAATGTAAGTGTGGAGATCTTGGATGGTGTAACTGATGAATTAATAATGAGAATCAAGGTCACTTTCAAATACAGCCTAAAAACCAGGAAGTCCTTACTGTAATCAATATTTTCCTCACTTGGCCTCAGATTCTTGACATCAGTACAATACATAAAGTACACTCCGCAGCACGAGCTCTACGCAAATACTCACCATTAACCCCAGACTTTGACACCAGATTCATATTCTGCAATTCAATGTTTGCAATATCAGCAATTATTTTGCTATTCTACAATAAAGGAAAAGAGAAAATCCATTGACTTACTGTTCAGAAATTCTAAATCTTATCATTGTATTTGCTTTAGTGACATGTAATAAGCTATACTCATTTTGTGAATGTTTGCTGATTAAACTACTGTGCACATCAAGGTGAGAAATCTCAACGTTAAGAAATTTCACACATTCTGAAGTTTAGAAGAATGCGAGGTGATATAATTGAAACGTAGATGTTTGAGGACTTCAGAGATTGCTCCCTCTGGCTGGAGAGTTTTGAACTAGGGGGTCATATAATCTCAGGATAAGGGGTTGACCTTTTACGACTGGGATAAGGAATCATTTCTTTCCCCTGAGAGTTGCAAATCTGTGGAATTCTCTACTTTAGGGCCTATACTTGCTCAGATGTTAAGTGTTGAATTAGCAGCACACAGACATTTAAATCAACTGGCTAGTGTCAGTCATTATATTCCCATTCGTAGGAGAAAGTAAGGACTGCAGACGCTGGAGATCAGAGTCAAAATGTGTGGTGCTGAAAAAGCATAGCCGGTCAGGCAGCATCCGAGGAGCAGGAGAGTCGACGTTTTGAGCATAAGTTCTTCTTCAGGAATGGCTTCATCAGCATATTCCCATGTGTACTCTTCTAAAGCTCTTCAGCTCACCCTACCTGTCTGTCCCTCTCTTTAAAACAATCAAGCACAATGCTTTTCAAAAGATGCAATCATAAGAAAAAGGTCACCATACCTGGATGCTGCTACTTGATGGGAGAGGAGCCAGGTTTGGTATTTCTATTTGTCTGTCGACTTGAATATGTGGAGACTGTGACAGGTTGTACAGCATTTCAGTTTCCAGAACAATTTCTAGAGAGCAAAATGTATACAGGTTAGTTTCTCAAACTACGGATTTGTCAACTGGTGGTTCCCTGATATTTTTAGTGTAAGGTGGATATAAGAGTGGAGCTGCACCATATCCTTTCCCCAGGAAACTCGCATATCACTGGTTTGCATCTGTTTTCTGATAGAACATAGTAACATGTGGATTTCCTCAAACACAGAATGCAAACGTAGCTCTGCAAACCCCTCGCCTACAACTATGTACAAGAGACTAAGGAACAAAGAACAGTACAAGACAGGAATAGGCCCTTCGGCCCACCAAGCCTGTGCCAACACATGACGCCTTTCTAAGCTAAATGCCTTTTGCCTTAAGTGGTCTGTATCCCTGTATTCCCTGCCTGTTTATGTATCTGTAAAGATGCATCTTAAACATTATACTGTAACCAGAAAACAAATTTGCTGCATTTACGTCACTTCCGAATTGATGTAACTTTAATCCTGCAAGACCACTGGCTGATGTGTCTAGACTAAGAGACACAGTCTCAGAATAAGGGACAAGCCATTTTGGACCAAGCTGCATTTCTTCACTTAGAAGCTGATGAATCATTAGAATTTCTACCTTAAAGGGCTGTAAAAGTTCAGTGACTGACTGTGATCAAGACAGAAATTGGTTCATTTCTAGATATTAAAGGCATTTGAGGATTGTGCGGGAAAATGGCTTTGAGGTGTGAGTTTATTAAATGGCTGATTAGGCTCAACCGGCAGGATTACTCTACTCAGCAAATTGCACAAATCACCATTTCTGGAATCTTACTCAAAAGGTTTTGCAATTTGTTTTTCCATTCTTGAGATGTACATTGTATTTTGTTTTGATTTTCTTATAATGTCAGCAGAACTTGTTGCATTTCAACTGGAAAAGCATAATTATACCTTCATAAACATGTTGGGCACGATTAGTTAGAATTTAATCATTAATTTTCAAATTTCAGTGAGATAAATGACTTCAAGAAGATGATGCCTGTTCTGGGCTTTCTACAGGACCAATTACTGACTGATTTCTGTCTGTGTAATGCTGGGGTTTAGGTTCGGGGTTGTAGAACACTGAGTGTCATAGAAGCCCATGTGAACTGTAATGTAGCATCGGTGTAATTTGGATTGAGGAAAGCCGGACCAACATTAGGAAGAAGAAACAGTTGAAGTAGGACATTCAGCCCTCTTGAGCCTGCTCCACTAATTCATTCTGATCTGGCCTAGTCTTCTACACACTCTCTTTGAGCTCACCCTATCAATTGGCTGAGAATAACTTGCATTCTGGCTGCATTTTGAATATGTTTAAATTTTAGAGAATTTTTTAATATACCTCAGTTATCGTCTTATTTGAACCATTGACCCTACATTTTCATCTGGTCTATTTCTCTTGCCCTCTCACTCTCTCAAAGCCCTCAATTGCTGTGGGAAAGGTTTGCTACATAGTTAGTACAGGGCCCAGTTTAGCTCAGTTGGCTGGGCAGTCGGTTTATTATGTAGGATACCATCAATGGTGGTAATTTAGTTCCCTCATCAGCTTGAGCTTACCACGAAGGACCCATCTTCTCAACCTCTCCCCTCGCCTGAGATATGGTGACCCTTGGTTTAAACCACCATCCATCTCTCTTTAATGAGAGGACAGCCTATGGCAGACAATGTCAACTTTACGTTTAACTTTGTAAAGCAGCACACCACCCAAATCACAAACATAGGCCAAGATCCTTCTTCCTCTTATCATTCACATGCAGGTCAAGTGAGTAGATACAATGCTAACCAGTCAGCAGGTTAATTTGGTAAGACGTTGATGCTAGATTCTTCAACCAGCAGAAAAGAGAGAGCGATGAGATTCATTACAGCTGCCTTCTCATTGTAAAAACTCATTTCATGTGCTGCTGGATTCTGATCCGAAGCAAATTAGTTCGGTAAAGGGCACCCACTTCATAAATTGTTATTGATGAATCGATTTTAGGACCTCTCAAATCTCTGCTGTTCATCTAATTTCCACTTAGTCTCACTTACTCACCATCAAACTCTGAACGGACTTCTCAAACATAATTCTGATGTCTCTCTCTGTACTTTCTCTGCGGGTGTAACACTGTATTCTGCAAGGTTTGTGAGAAGACTTGTAGCTCAGGTGCTCGTTGTTGTGGTTCTGTTTGCCGAGCTGGGAATTTGTGTTGCAGACATTTCGTCCCCTGTCTAGGTGACATCCTCAGTGCTTGGGAGCCTCCTGTGAAGCACTTCTGTGATCTTTCCTCCGGCATTTGTAATGATTTGTACCTGCCGCTTCCGGTTGTCAGTTCCAGCTGTCCCTTGCAGTGGTTGGTATATTGGGTCCAGGTCGATGTGCTTATTAACTGAATCTGTGGATGAATGCCATGCCTCTAGGAATTCCCTGGCTGTTCTCTGTTTGGCTTGTCCTATAATAGTAGGGTTGTCCCAGTCGAACTCATGTTGCTTGTCATCTGCGTGTGTGGCTACTAAGGATAGCTGGTCGTGTCGTTTCGTGGCTAGTTGGTGTTCATGGATGCGGATCGTTAGCTGTCTTCCTGTTTGTCCTATGTAGTGTTTTGTGCAGTCCTTGCATGGGATTTTGTACACTACATTGGTTTTGCTCATGCTGGGTATCGGGTCCTTCGTTCTGGTCAGTTGTTGTCTGAGAGTGGCTGTTGGTTTGTGTGCTGTTATGAATCCTAGTGGTTGCAGTAGTCTGGCGGTCAGTTCAGAAATGCTCTTGATGTATGGTAGTGTGGCTAGTCCTTTGGGTTGTGGTTCCGGTGACAACGGAACGAGGAACGAGGACATGCCGCAACCCAAAGGATTAGCCACACTACCATACATCAAAAACATTTCTGAACTGACAGCCAGACTACTGCGACCACTAGGACTGATAACAGCACACCAACCAACAGCCACTCTCAGACAACTCACCAGAACGAAGGACCCGATACCCAGCATGAGCAAAACCAATGTAGTGTACAAAATCCCATGCAAGGATTGCACAAAACACTACATAGGACAACAGGAAGACAGCTAACGATCCGCATCCATGAACACCAACTAGCCACGAAACGAAACGACCAGCTATCCTTAATAGCCACACACACAGATGACAAGCAACATGACTCCCAAGCACTGAGGATGTCACCTAGACAGGGGACGAAACGTCTGCAACACACATTCCCAGCTCGGCAAACAGAACCACAACAACTGTATGCTGCACTCTGTTCTGTGATCCTGATGCACTTTGTATGGTATAATCTGCAAGTAAGCATGCCAAACAGCGTTTTTCACTGTTTCTCACAAGATGTGACAACAATAAATCAAACTCAAATTGTGCCAGTTGACTTATCTTGACTCTTGCTCCCACAATGCCTCAATTTTAAAATTCTCAATTTCAGATTCAATTCCACCTACAACCTCACCCCCAAAAACCCCTCCAGCTATCCAAGAATTTTGAGCTTGATCTACATCAGTCTTGTGAATTGTCCATTTCCTTCACTCCATTGTTGACGGCTGCATCTTCAGCCCTCTAAGACATCAGTTCTGGAATTCACTCACTACCTCGCCATCCCTTTCTCCTCCTTCAAGACACGCCATACCAGTTTGTCCAGGTTTATGGTCACCTATCTTAACGTCTCCTTCTTTGGTTGGCTGTTTTCCTTTTATGCCAATGTTTATTGGCATTAGACATGTGCTAGTGACTAAAGGACCCTCATGGTGCATTTCTGATCCATTTACAAGATCCATCTGTTCTGTGTTTTTTTATTTTTCTGAATGTTCTTAAGATTTCGTACTTAGGTCCTGATGAAGAATCCCAACCTGAAACATCAACGCTCCAGCTCCTCTGATGCTGCCTGACCTGCTGTGCCTTTCCAGCTTTACATTTTATCAACTTCTGTACCTAGGTACCTTGTATCTGAGATGGAATGAAGGACGGTAATGCTGAACTATTCAGACTCCTCCAGAATTCTGCTTATTGTAAAATATCACATGGTGCTTAAGGGAACCATAATGGGGCATAAACAGCCAACCCAAAGTAAGATAGGTGACCAGAAATCTATTCCCAAGATCTTGTAACTAGGTACTTTTGTTCCTAAGATGGTACCGTAAACAGCGATGTTGTAAACTTTTCCCTGCACTTTTATGAGTACAAGTGAGAATAAACTTAATTTTAATTCTAATCCTAATTTGAATTCAATGCTGTACCTTGGGCTGCACCAGTAGCTACAATTGTAATGTTGCAGCAAGGATACTGTGTGCTCAGGGGCACACACCCAGCTCGTGGACTGGAGCAGAGTGTATCTCCAGACTGTCTCAGCGCTCACTCACACCAAACCTGCCTGGATGCTCACACCACCCCTGCCTTGTCTTGCCGCTCTTTGACCCCTGAGCCTGAGCTACAAGGCTCATTGACTGCTGCCTTGCCTTACCATTTACTGCAGACACAAAAAGCTACAGATTATTGTCAGCAATAATCTGTGGTCAACAGAGACAGCCTTTGATCAGGGTTTCAAACACAGTAAGTCAAGGGCAGTCCATGGCAGGAGCTTTGAAATAATGTGCCAGTCGCTCGGGATGCTCAGTCAGGATGCTCCCCTCACACTGAGTGAGGGGCTTACTGTCAGGCAGCCCAACATGTACCTTTACCCCTTCTGCCTCACTGTTGGCTATTGGCCTCCTCAATCAGAGAGCGAGAGGCAGGTATTAAGGGAGATGAAAATGGGTGGCACAGCTGGTGGTGCAGGTGGGAAGGTGTCATGTGGGTATGGCTAGGGCAGCACAAACAGCATGGAGAGCTGTAGGGGACCGGCATGGGTGACAGCATGTGAGGGAAGATGCAGCAGCCAATAGTGAGAGTGGTAGAGCATGACCCTTGGTGAGAGGTGGCTACAGGAGCAGAAGGAGAGGGAGGGTGAGAGAACGGTGAGGAGACTTACCTAGGGAGAGCAGCAGTTACGCTGGTGAAGTGGAGAAGGTGATCGAGATTACTCTCAACTGGGTGGCAGCCTCACACAGGCTGACATGGTCTGAAGTCATGGCCTCCACTGCTGGTTATAGTCACAGAGGGTGCTAGTCCAGGGGGCGGTGGGCAGTGCGAATAGGAATGTGTGTGGTGAAGTAAGTCCAAGCTCTGCACCACGTAACCCAGCTTGCCAACCAGGTCCCTGCCCTCCCAGTGGTACACTGATTTCCCGCGCCTGCTGCACCCGGAGTAAATCCCAGGAATCGAGCAGGGCAGCTCTGGACAGTACCTGCCCAGGTATACAGCGAGCTTTTAACAATGGCGTGGGCACTAGAGATGCTGGTGGGGATGGGGTAAGTAGTTAATGAGGCAAGTTTGATAAGATATGGTTCAAAATTTCAATAGGCCTAGGGCAGAAAACCTTCCAAAATATTCAACACATCTTGAATTTAGCCAGAAGTCCTATCAGAGAGCAGAATGTTATAATATAAACTCAAAGTTCTATCCGTAGAATCCATACAGAGTGGAATCCGGCCATTTAGCCCAACAAGTAAGTCTACACCAACCATCCGATGAGTAACCCACCCAGACCCATTCCCTTCCGCTATTGCTCTACAGTACCCCTGACTACTGTATCTAACTTACACATCCCTGAACACTATGGGGCAACTTAGCATGGCCAATCTATCTAACCTGCACATCTTTGATTTGTGGGAGGAAATCAGAGCACCCATAGGAAACCCACACAGACACAGGGAGAACATGCAAACTTTAAAAAATCACCTGAGGCTGGAATCGAACCCAGGTCGCTGGCAGTGTGAGGCAGCAATGCTAACCACTGAGCCACCGTGCCACCCCAGTTTTGTTGGTTGCCACCAACCAAGTTGTTGGTTTTGTTTCTCCCAACAACACAATACTGGAGCCAGAACTGGTGATACTGGGGCAATGCTAAACCACATGTAAAAGTACCAATAATGGCACATTCAAGGCTCCTTAAAAAAATTGATTCTCATAAAACAAGAGGCAATCACAGAGTTACTGGGATCATGTACTGTTCTCAAGTGTTCCTTAGTGCAGTAAGTTGAAACTTATTTGATAAAAGATGTTGAAACTTTGATTGAAATCCAAGAATGTGCTGGCAAATTATAAAAAGGTTTGAGTCACCACTGAACAATACATTAGGAACTGTCTTGTACTATTTGGGCATGTCAAATCCAAACATTTGTTTAATCCCTGAACTATATTTTCTATATATCCAATGTTCAGCATTCTATAGTTTCATAACACTTTTAAAGACAGCTTGTTCCACAGGAAATGAATCTCATGCCTGAGAATGCAGGCCGCCTTTTCAACTCCCAATCCCAACATCTCTTCATCAAGTCAACCATCTGTGCACACTCTTGTGGAGAATTTTCTGGAATGAATGTTAGGCACGGTCTTTCTCCTGCCACCACTTTAACAAATACAGCCATGGCGTTTGTTCCTGGAATGGAAAGAATGAGTAAGATTCATATAATGTCTCAACAATATCAGTTTTGCCTTAAATCAAGGAAGGACCGTAGCTGTTTGCACCAATACTGGGATAAACAAGTACAATGCCAGCTAAGTAATGGTACACACACGCAGACACACTCTCACACACACACACAGACAGACACACATAGACACACACACAAAGACACACATCCAGACACACACAGACATACATACAGACACACACATAAAGACACACACACACACAGACACACACAGACACACAAACAAACACACACACACTCTCACACACAGACACAGACACAGACACAGACTTATTCATTTGGAAGCACTAGCTTTCGGAGCGCTGCTCCTTCATCAGGTGTTTGTGGAGATCGTAGGACGCACAGAATTTATAGCAAAAGTTTACAGTGTGATGAAACTGAAATTATATATTGAAAAAGACCTAGGCCAACTTAACACTTATTGTTAAAAATAGTTCACTTGAGAATGTATCTTTAAGAAAGTTCTGGAATTTACATGTGAAAGAACTGAAACCAACATGCCCATTCTAATAGATGAGAGACTGAACAAACAATCCAGGTTTCTTTCAATATATAATTTCAGTTATATCACAGTGTAAACTTTTGCCATAAGTTTGCCAGGGTTGGAGGATCTGAGCTACAGGGAGAGGCTGAACAGGCTGGGGCTGTTTTCCCTGGAGCGTCGGAGGCTGAGGGGTGACCTAATAGAGGTTTACAAAATTATGAGGAGCATGGATAGGGTAAATAGACAAAGTCTTTTCCCTGGGGTCGGGGAGTGCAGAACTAGAGGGCATAGGTTTAGGGTGAGAGGAGAAAGATATAATAGGGACCTAAGGGGCAACTTTTTCACGCAGAGGGTGGTACGTGTATGGAATGAGCTGCCAGGGGATGTGGTGGAGGCTGGTACAATTACAACATTTAAGAGGCATTTGGATGGGTATATGAATAGGAAGAGTTTGGAGGGATATGGGCCGGGTGCTGGCAGGTGGGACTAGATTGGGTTGGGATATCTGGTCGGCATGGACAGGTTGGACCGAAGGGTCTGTTTCCATGCCATACATCTCTATGACTCTAAGTTCTGTGTCCTACAATCTTATACTCCACAACCACCTGATGAAGGAGCAGTGCTCCAAAAGCTAGTGCTTCCAATTAAACCTGTTGGACTATAACCTGGTGTTGTGTGATATTTAACTTTGCACATCCCAGTACAACACCGGCACCTCCAAATCACACTTATTCATGTATGTGTCCATATGCAAATTCATACATAACTCGTGTTGACTATATAAATTGACGCTTCCTTCGTAAAAATAGATAGAAGGTATTCTTTGGCTACTTGAGTATACATTGTATTTTAAAAACTCACCTGCATATATGCACTTGAGGTTTTATATTTTACATGGCTAGAGACCATAGCAATGAAAGTGAGGTCGGGTTGGGATAGCATTTAATGTTGCTGGCACATTTCAGCTTATTATGAAATACAGCCATTCATTCTCCTGAATGAGTTAAAGAACCAGAGACAAAGAAACAACAGTTGAGTTTTTGGCTGGAACCCAGGGATCTTTGAGAACGCATTAACAAATTTATTTTAGCTCTCACTTGTCCATTATGGAGATATCATTGATGGAGCAGCATGCTGGTTAACATGTTGGTAGTGTAATTTATTAATGCATTTTTGTAATGCAGCCATTAATCTATTTATTTGAGTGATTATGTTAGAATAGCATTCACACTGGGATTAGCCAATCCACACAAAACCATTTGGAGGCCAATGAATCATAATCCATCAAATGTTTTGCTGAGGAGCAGTGATTCATAACAGCTTTGGGCTTTATACATATACTATTGTGAGCAAACACTAAAGCAAATAGACAACTGAATGTTATTCAAACTCAGCTGTCTTCAACAACTAGAAACATATATTCATAAGACCATAAGCAATAAAAGAAAGGGGATGGCCATTTCGGCCCTCATGCCTGCTCTGCCAGTCACTAAGATCTCCATGTAGTCTCAACTCCATTTTTCTGTCTGTTTTCCCCCACGCCACACCCTCCCCCCAACAACTCAATCCTTCATCAATCAAAAATCTGTCTATCTCAGTAATGAATACAGTCAATAACCTATCCCTCCACTGCTCTCTGTTCAACACAATTCAAAATACAACCAACACTGTGAGGAAGTTTTCCCTCATCCCCTTCATTAATGGGAGACTCTCATTTTTAAACGATGTCATCTGCTGAATTCTAGACCACTCCATTACAGGAAATATCTGCTCAGCATCTACGCTGTTAAGCCAAAACAAACTTACATAGGGTCAGAGGGTCATAGAGCATGGAAACAGACACTTCAGCACAACTCATCCATGCTGACCAGGTGTCTCCAACTGAACTAGCTCAATTTGCCTGTGTTTGGTCCATATCCCTCTAAAACTTTCCTATCCATGTACCTATCCAGGTGTCTTTTAAATGGTGTAATTGTACCAGCCTCCACCATTTCTTCTGACAGCTTATTCCATACACGCACTAGCCTCTGCATGAAAAAGTTGCCCCTTAGGTTCCTTTTAAATCCTTCCTCTTTCACCTTAAACCTATGCCCTCTAGTTTTGAACTTCTTAACCCTGGAAAAAAGACCTTGGCTACTCACCTTATCGATGTCCCTCATGATTTTATAAGGTCACCCCTCAGCCTCTGATGCTTCAGAGTAAGAAGTCCCAGCCTAACATTATGTCTCAAACTCTCCTTCCAGCCCCAGCAACATCCTTGTAAATGTTTTCTGTATCCTCGCTAGTTTAACAACATCCTTTCTATAGCAGAATGATCAATGTTTTAAAAGTGGCTTCAGCAATGTCTGTACAACTGCAACATGATGCCCCAAATCCTATACTCTGACTAATGAAGGCAAGCATTTGGAACATCTTCCTCACCACCTTGTCTATCTGTAATGCCACTGTCAAGGAACTATGAAGCTGCATCCATACATCCCTCTGTTTGTCAACACTGCCCAAGGCCCCACCATTGACTGTAACATCCTGCCCTGGTTTGCCTTACCAAATGCAACAAGTAAGTTCTCTAAATTAAACTTTATCTGCCATTTCTCAGCCTATTGGCCCATCTACTCAAGATCACATTGTATTCTTCTTCGCTGTCCACTATACCATCAATTTTGGTGTCATCTGCCAATTTATTAACCATAACTCCTAGATTCTCATCCAAATCATTGATATAAATGACAAACAACAGTGGACCCAGAATCAGTACATCTGACCTCATGACTATGAATCCAGAAACCAGGTAATGTTCTCAGGATCTAGGTTTGAATCTCACCACGGCAGATGGCGGAATTTGAATTCAATAAAAATCTTGAATCAAGAGTCTAACAATGACCATTATTGATTGTCAGGAAAACCCATCTGGTTCATTAATGTCCTTTAGGTACAGAAACTGCCATTCTTAGCTGGTCTGGTCTACATGTGACTCCAGACCCACAGCAATGTGGTTGACTCTTAAAATGCCCTCTGGGCAATTGAGGGCGACTATTAAATGCCCAGCAATGCCCACATCCAATGAATGAATAAAAACAAAATTGTTTCAAATTCCAATGAGTATATATACAACCTGCTCACCTTCATAAGAATGGCCAAGTGAATTTTCTTTTCCATTACAAACATACCCATCCTGAGTAAGGACTGAAAACTGTATACATCAAAATGAGAATTTATTATATAATTAAATGTTTTGGAAATTATGAGAAGGTTCACCACAGCATGTTTCCATGGGTGGAGAAAAAGGAAAGTTGATCTTTTTCTGAATAAATCAAGATTATCCCATTTGAAAAATCATATCCTATTCAACAGTCAAGCTTGCTTTGAATTTTAATTGACTCTGATTGGCCAAGAAATTGTCCTAAAAATGAACCAGAGAAAGGCTGTCATCTATTTTGTTGAATTGAAACATGGACAATGTAAATCTTTTTTCTTTATGTTTGCAGAGAATAGGTCCCTGTGTATTAATATCTGTAGCTTCCAGTATGCACCAATATGCCACGCAGTTTTGCAGTTAACTGTCTGTCATCATCTATTGGTGCAGGGTCTGTGTCAACTCCTCTATCAGTCAGAGTCCACCTAAATTCTAATCAACATTCTCCTCTCATATAGAATCAATATTTGTTTCAATTTACTTTGATATTTCTTGCGATGAGTGCAAAAAGAAAAGCTTCAACAAAATGCGTTTTTCTTAAAATGATTCAATCTACTCACAAGGATTGTCAATTATTCTGAAAAAGGGACTAATAGTTGCTACGTACACTCAATGAATGTATGAGCTATCAGAGACAGTATTACCTGCATAGGGCTTCTGCTGAGTCAGGACCTCCCACATAATAATCGAAAAGCTAGAATGATAAGTCTCCAGTAAGTTCCCTCAAGGCAGAAAAAACAAGTAATGGCATCTTAAACTGAATGAACAGGTGACTGTTTTATGCAACATAAAGGAAACAACTTGCACTTTTATAATATTATAAAACAGAAAGTTCTGGAGAAACTCAGCAGGCCTGGCAGCATCTATGGAGAGAGAAAGAGAGATAATGTTTCAAGTTCGATGCGACTCTTCTTCAAGTTCAACACTGAGAAGACTCATATCAGACTCAAAACATTAAAAGACATCACCAACATCTGATGTGTTCCTCCAGCAGTTTCTGCTTTTATTTCAGATTTCCAGCATCCACAGAATCCTGTTTTCATGTGCATTTGTAAAGCAATTTTAACACAGTGGAACATTCCAAGGTGTTTCACAGGTACATTAGTAGATACATTTCACATCAGGAGTATAACTGGTGCAAAATTCTCAATCAAAAATGTAGTTTAATGAGAGAAGGACAGTAATGCAGACAGAGAGATGTAGGTGAGGAATTCCAAATCTGAAGGCACGTGATTACAATTGCACAAGAGGTCAGAACTGGAGGAATACAAAGAACTATAAGTGTTTTTGGTTAGAGGAAGTTACAGAGATAGGCAAGTATTAAGCCAGGAAGGGATTTGAAAATGATTTGAGAAAATAACAAATGGAATGTTCGGACTCATTTCCAGGAACCTTTAATACAGAAGTAAAGATGTCTTGCTGCAGTTGTATAGAGCCTTGGTAAGACCTTATCTAGAGGATTATGTTCAGTTTTGGTCACTGTATCTCAGGAAGGGAATATTTTCTACAAAGGGAGAAGGATGGACATTCACCAGACGTACTCCTGGAATGGTACGACTTTCTTATGGGGAGTGAGCAAGAGCGGCCTGTACTCTCTAGAGTTTCAAAATATGAGAGGTGATCTTATTGAAACTTAAAAAATAATTACAGACTGGATGTAGATGGAATGTTACTCTGGTTACTGTCACTAGAACCAGGAGATTGAATCTCAAAATAAGCAGTTGGCCATTTAAGATTAAGCTGAGCAGGAATTTCTTCAATCTTTGTGAAATATTTGCAGAGGCCAGTATCCCTTTATCCCTTTGTCACTAAGTCAGCCTTTATTTTTATGTACACATTACATGGACTCTGAGCCAGCTTAGAGCCAGTCCCTAGAATGAGGAGACTCTCTGAATTTCCTGTTTATATCTGTCAGGCAGGGCTCCTTAATTAGCCCAGGTTAACAGCCCCAATCAGGGAACTCATACTTAATTAGATCTTCCTGGCCCTTGCTCCAATCACTGCATTTTGGAATTCCTGACCCCAGGGAGCTGTGAAGACTTCATTGTTGAACAAGTTTAACACAGAAATTCGTAGGTTCCTGGAGACTAAAGACATTAAGGGACATGGAGATAGTGCAGGGAAGTAACATTGAGGAGCTGATCTAGAATGGCAGGGCTGAATGGCCTAGTCATGTTCCCATGTTACTAAAACAATTATGAACATTTTAAAATGAAGCAATACTTAACCAGGAAGCTATAACTCATCAATGGCGAATGGTATTACCACTCTGGTGTCTAACTTGCGCTGGTGATATAAGTTACTGCATGCAGGTTTGAGACTTCCATTTCTCGCTAACAAATACAAATTATGGTTGACCGTTTATGGAACAAACATCGGGTCAAACAATGTAAAGCAAACTAACACAAAGAAAGAGGCAAGGAGAAACAAAAGGAAATACATTTGTATGGCACATATCATGATCTCATGACATACCAAACACCTTCCAACAATGAAATAGTTCTGAAGCATAGTCATAGTTTTAATGTGCAATCACAGCAGCCAATCTGCACATAGCAATATCCCACATGATACTGAGTAGATAATCTGTTTTAGTACTGATTTGGAGATAGAGGCTACACTGAATACTGGAAAGAACTCACTGCTCTCATCTGAAAAGTGTCATTAGACCTGCAATGTCCACCTCACCTTAGACATGTCACCTCCAACAGTGCAGCAATCGCTTTGGACTGACATGCTCAAAACTCGTAAAGGAAATCAAAATCATTATTGAGTCTAAAACACCTGGAAACACTCACCTGTAAACATCATGCTTGACTCCAGAAGGTCCATTCAATAGTTCAGGTGGCATATAACTGATAGTTCCTCTTATCACAGACCTTTCAATTAGTTCCTTGCTACTCAAGTAATCTTCCCATTTTGATAATCCAAAATTGGCAATCTAAAACATGGACATTGTTTAACATTCACATATCTTTGTAATGGTAAAAACCTGTTATGATTCTGTTCTTCTGGGACTGTTATTCACATTGTTGAGAAGTGCAGAGGAAGAAGCAGTTAATACTTTGTCTCCATCCCACTCTCTACAGACAGCTCTGCTCACCAATATTTAATCAGGTGAATTCACACTTATTGCACAAATATTGCCCTGAAGTAGCCTCTCACCACTTGTCAGAAATTGGACTTCTCTTAAATAACAACTACAACAAAATTTGTGCGTTTTCCATATAACAAAAACAGAATAAATTAAAAGGAAAACATCAATGTTGGTAGCTCTTACAATAGCACAGCACCACTCTCGTTCAGTTGATATTGCAGAATACTGTCTCTCTTTGACTCTCTTCATCTATTCCCATCAACGTATCTTTCCAGTCCCTTTTCCCTCATGAGTTTATCTAGCTCCTCCTTAAAGTAGATCTACGATACTTGCGTCAGTCGGATTGTCAAGGATCATGAAGGTAGCTCACCCACCACCCCCTCAAGAAATCCCTCCTACTGAATTGCAGAAAGTGACACTTTGTGAATTAATTTCTCCAGCTATGTCTTTCTGCTGCATCAGTCAATAACACTGCCTGCCTTCCTTACAGATGAGTCAAGTTTAAAATTGCTTAAAATAGCATCTCTGACAGCACAACACTCCTTTATTACTGCTGTGGAATGTTAGCCCGTATTATATGCTCAAGTGGCTGAAGTAGGACTTAAACCCATAGCCTTCTGACTCAATGATGGAAAAGCTTAGTGGAGGGCTCAATCCTAACACACAGAATTTATAGCAAAAATTTACAGTGTGATGAGCCCTCCACTATCACCTGATGAAGGAACGACACTCCGAAAGCTAGTGTGCTTCCAATTAAACTTGTTGGACTATAACCTGGTGTTGGGTGATTTTTAAGAGAAAGTGAGGGCTGCAGATACTGGAGATCAGAGCTGAAAATGTGTTGCTGGAAAAGCACAGCAGGTCAGGCAGCATCCAAGGAACAGGAGAATCGACGTTTCGGGCATAAGCCCTTCCTGAAGAAGGGCTTATGCCCGAAACGTCGATTCTCCTGTTCCTTGGATGCTGCCTGACCTGCTGCGCTTTTCCAGCAACACATTTTCAGCTTGGGTGATTTTTAACTTTGTACACCCCAGTGCAACACCAGCATCTCCAAATCATGACCTAGTTAGGAGTGCTCTTGTGGTCTGGGAAGGCCAGCCTGAGCTGGGAAGGCCTAGGTTCAATTCCTATCTGTTCCAGAGGTGTGTTAGAACATGTCTAAACAGGTTGATTAACAGAGCTGTATTTCATGCCCCACCTACTCCTCAGTTTTGTCTGAACAGGTTGACCAAAACTATTTGTATCTCATTAAGACTTGAAACACAGTTGTAAATGTAGGAAATGCAGCAGTCAGCTTGCATGCAGCAAGTTCCCACACATAGCAATGTGATTCTAATCAGATAATCGTTTTGATGTTAAGATAAATGTTAGGCAGGAAACCTCCCTGTTTTCCTTTGAATCTTGTCATTGAACCACCTGATAGGATAGACCTGGCCTCGACATAACCCCGAATTTAAAATCTCAGATATAAGTTTGAATATTTAACATGGCAACCTTGATATGAAGATTCTCATCCACCAGAACGTTTCCAGGTTTCAGATCCAAATGAAGGAGGGGTGGTTTCATACTATGCAGGAAGTTCATTCCCATTGCTATCTCATGAATAATCCGAGACTTCGTCATCCAGGTTAGTGTGTACCTGACAAGCAGTTTATCCAGAGCACCATTGTTCATGTATTCCACTACAATTCCGGCTGGTCTTGTACAAATCCCATATATTGGTAGGATATACTTGAACTTTATTTCCAAAATCCTTGCTGCCTCCTGCAGTAGATGGCTCATATTCCTTTAACAAATGGACATGAAAAGATAGTCATAATTATCCATTACCTCAAGTAATCCTGCTATGAATCAATTTTCACTCCACTTGAAATGTCAACTCTACCCAGATTTGTATTGAATTCATTCATGGAGCGTGAACATCATTTGGCAAGACAAACATTTATCTCCCATCCCCAGCTGATCTTCAGGTGCCAGTTACTAACAAGCAATGAATTAACTTTCTTCCATATATGAAGCCAGTATGAGCCAATCTATATGTCCAGTTGTTTGCTAAAGTTATGACGTACATAAAAAAGTTAATTTTAGAATTAAAACTTAAGGCAAAGACTGTGAACTACGTTTTTTTAATGATTCAAAAAGCTAGCACAGATAAATTTACAGCACAGAAACATACCATCTGGTCCAACTGGTGCCTGCTAATAGAAACTAGAAAACAGAGAAAATAGGAACAGGAGTAGGCCATTAGGCCCATTGAGTTTATTCCACCAATCAACATGATCATGGCTGATCCTGTATCTCAATGGCACACTCTCACTCTCTCCCCGCACCTTTTGATAACTTAAGCCTTAGAATTGAAAATGTATCTATTTGAAACCTATTGAGTGACGTTACCTCCTCAGACTTTTGTGGTGGAGAATTCCACAGGTTCACCATCCTCTGAATGAAGGGACTTGTCCCCATCTCAGTTAAAAGTGGCTGCCTTGTCCTAGATTCCCTGGCCATAATACCCCTGCAGGCAGCCCTATTGGAATTTGATCTGTTTTAATGAGATCCCCTCTCAATTTTCAAAACTACAGGGAATAAATGACTAGTCAGCCCAATCTTTCCTTGGAAAGCAAAAACTGCCTTCCCAGGATTCAGTAATTACTGGAAAGGCTCAGCAGGTCTGGCAGCATCTGTGGAGAGAAAGCAGAGTTAACATTTCAGGGCCAGTGACCCTCCCTCCAAACATGTTGACCAAAACCACCTGGACCTAAATCAGACCTGAAGCACAGTTGTAATGTATGAAGCTCCCCCACAAATAGTAATGTGATGTTAAGCAGTTCTTAAGAAGGGTCACTAAGCCCAAAACATTAAATTTGCTTTCTCTCCACAGATGCTGCCTGACTTGCTGAGTTTTTCTCACAATTTCTGATTTTGTTTATGATTTCCAACGTCTGTGGTTCTTTGGAGAATTTTTAAATTCCCCAGGAATCAGTCTGGTTGACTCTCCATTGACTCTCTTCATCCAATCCCATCAACATAACCTTCCAGTCCCTTCTCCCTCATGAGTTTACCTAGCTCCCCCTTAAAGTAGATCTACGATACTTGCTTCAGACAGATTGTCAAGGATCATGAAGGTAGCTCACCACTACCCCCTCAAGAAACCCCTTAATGATACAATCCTGGGGAGTGTTGCTGAACAAAGAGACCTTGGGGTGCAGGTTCATTGCTCCTTGAAAGTAGAGTCACAGGAGGACAAGGTGATGAAGAATGTTTTGTCTTTATTGGTCAGTGCATTGTGTATAGGAGTTGGGAGGTCATGTTGTGGTTGTGCAGGTGAGGCCACTTTTGGAATATTGTGTGCAGTTCTGATCTCCCTGCTATAGAAAATATGTTATTAAACTTGAAATGGTTCAGAAACAATTTGCAAGGATGTTACTAGGGTTGGAGGGTTTGAGCTACAGGGAGACTCTGAATACGCTGGGGCTCTTTTCCCTGGAGCATCAGAGGCTGAGGGGGTGACCTTATAGAGGTTTATAAAAACATGAGGGGCATGGATAGGGTGAATTTTCAAGATCTTTTTCCCAGGGTAGGGGAGTCCAAATAGGGAAGAGGTTTAAGGTGAGAGGGGAAAGATTTAAAAGTGACCTAAGGGACAACATTTTCACACAGAGGGTGGTGCGTATATGGAATGAGCTGACAGAGGAACTGGTGGACAATAGACAATAGATATGGGAGTAGGCCATTTGGCCCTTCGAGCCAGCACCACCATTCATTATGATCATGTGATCATCCACAACCAGTATCCTGTTCCTGCCTTATCCCCATAACCCTTGATTCCACTATCTTTAAGAGCTCTATCCATCTCTTTCTTGAACGTATCCAGAGACTTGGCCTCCACTGCTATCTGAGGCAGAGCATTCCATATATCCACCACTCTCTGGGTGAAGACATTTCTCCTCAACTCTTCTAAATGGTCTATCCCGTATTTTAAAGCTGTGTCCTCTGGTTTGGCACTCACCCATCAGCGGAAACATGCTTCCTGCCTCCAGAGTGTCCAATCCTTTAATAATCTTATATGTCTCAATCAGATCCCCTCTCATCCTTCTAATCTCAAGTGTAATCAAGCCCAGTGGCTCCAATCTTTCAACATATGATAGTCCCGCCATTCCGGGAATTGACTTCGTGAACCTACGCTGCACTCCCTTATTAGCCAGAATGTCCTTCCTCAAATTTGGAGACCAAAACTGCACACAATACTCCAGGTGCGGTCTCACCAGGGCCCTGTACAGCTGCAGAAGGACCTCTTTGCTCCTATACGCAATTCCTCTTGTTACGAAGGCCAGCATGCCATTAGCTTTCTTCACTGCCTGCTATATCTGCATGCTTTCTTTCATTGACTGATGTACAAGAACACCCAGATCTCGTTGTACTTCCCCTTTACCTAACTTGACTCCATTTAGATAGTAATCTGCCTTCCTGTTCTGGAGGCTGGTACAATTATGACATTTGGAAGACATCTGGATGGGTACATGAAAAGGAAGGGTTTGCGATATCCACCTGGTTGATTGATAGGAATTTCAGGATTCTGACTCAGCGACATTGAAGGAACCATGATATATTTCTAAGTCAGGATGATGAGTGGCTTGGAGGGGAACTAGCAGGTGGTGGTGTTCCCGCATATCTGCTGTCCTTCCCCTCCTAGTGGTTTTGGGTTTGGAAAATGTTATCCAAGGATCTTTGGTGAATTTCTGCAGTGCATATCTTGGAGTTTGTACACACCGCTGCTACTAAGCATCAGTGGTGGAGCGTGTGGATGCTTGTAGATGTGGTGCCAATCAAGCCAGTTGCTTTGGCCTGGATGGTGTCAAGCTTCTTGAATGTTGTTGGAGCTGCACCCATCCAGGTAAGTGGCAGTATTCCATCATATCCCTGACATGTGCATTGTAAATGGTAAATAGACTTTGGGGAGTCAGGAGGTGAGTTACGTGCTGCAGAATTCCTAGCCTCTAACCAGGTATAGATACAATAAAGCATAAGAAAGGACATCTCTATAACTCTGCTGCCTTCAGTCCTAGCTCCATGCGATCTGACATCATTATGACATATGCACGTAGAATAAGATTCAAGCCTGCTCCATCATTAATGAATCATGGCTGATCTGTTTAACCTGAACTCTAATTGCTGCATTTTCCAATAATTGTTCATTCTGTTGGTAATCAAGTATCTATTTACTGCTGCCTTAAAAATATTTAAAGATTCTGCATCACCTGTTTTCCCTGAGGAAAGGAATTCCAAAAACTGACAACTTTCTGAGAGAATTGTTTTCTTTCCTCAACTCTGTCTTAAATGGGCACTCTTTTATTTTTAAACTATCACCTCTTGTTTTAGATTATCCCACAAGAGGAAAATCCTTTCCGCATCTACCCAGTCTAGTCCCCTCAGGATCTCACATGTTTTAATTACGTCACCTCTTACTCTTCTAAACTCCAGAGGATACAGGCCCACCCTGTCTAGCCTTTCCTCATAAGGCAATCGAGTCATTCCAGAGATTAGTCAAGTGACCCTTCTCTGGACTGCTTCCAATGTATTAACGCCCTTCATTAAGTACAGTGACCAGTACTGTACACAGAGCTCCAGATGTGGCTCTCACAAAACCCTGAACACAGAAACATAACCTCCCTACTCTTGTATTCAATTCCCCTCATTCTGTTAGCTTTCCTGATTACTTGCTGCACCTGCAGACTAACCTGTGATTCAGGCAGGAGAACACCCAGATCCCTCTGCATTTCAGAGCTCTGCAGCCTCTTACCATTTAGACAATATGCTTCTTTTTTATCCTTTCTGTTAATTGGACCATTTCACACTTTCTTACATTCTACTCCATTTGCCAGATCTTTGCCCACTCACCTAAGCTATCAATTTCATGGCACAGTGACCACACAGCGCCAGGGACCCGGGTTCAATTCCACCCTCAGGTGACTATTTGTGTGGAGTTTGCACATTCTCCCCATGTCTGTGTGGGTTTCCTCCGGAACATCCTCTGATTTCCTCCCACAGTCCAAAGATACAAAGTTAGGGTTGATTGGCAATGTCAAATTGCCCAAATTGTCTGGGAATGTGTAGACTAGGTGTATTAGCTATGGGAGGTATGCAGGAATAGGGTGGGGAGAGTAAGGTGAGTTTGGGTGTGATGCTCTTCGAAAAGTCAGTGTGGACCTGGGCCGAATGGCCTATTTCCACATAGGGATTCTATGTAGGGATTCTATGGAATATCCCCGTAGGCTCCTTATATCGTCTTCATATAGCTCACGACACACATGTTTAGTGGCTATTATTACTGTAAAACACTGTCTATGTAAAAAGATTACTAACCAAGTTTAGTTGCTGTTTAATGGAGTATTAATTACCAGTTCATATCTTCCTAAATTGTTAGTTTATCATGCTCTTACTTTGATCATATTGAACAGGTTTGGTTGAATGATCTACAGAAAAGACGGTACCACCAGGAGGTTGATTCTCACCATTAACATTAACGACTACTACCCACCTCTCAAATGAAGATGATTCCTCACAGAACAAATGGGAGCACTTCACAACTAAGTTCACCCTCCATAGTTTGTGTTTTGCTTTGAAGACATTTGCAAAGCTTCCTGACGCAATCTTGTTGAAAGGCTCAAAGTCGTCCTCAGTGAAATAGTTGACATTGGTAAATGGCTGCTGGAGGAGGGAGCTCATGGGCTCACCTGCCATTGTGAGAGGAGAAAACAACATCAAACACTGGCAACTGAACTTCCTGGTTCAGAGTCTGGGTGTGCACCAAGTGTAAAATGAAACCATACTGTCTCAAGGCAAATATGTTGTAATTCAGAAAATTAGCAATTATTAAGTTGTGTAATATCTTCAATGGAAAGAGACTTGTTGTCAAGCATTCCTGTTAATGAAAGCACTGAGTTGTTTGAGAAGGTTACCTCAGATTACAACAGGATCTTGATCTGATGGGCCAATGGGCTGAGGAGTGGCAGGTGGAGTTTAATTCAGATAAATGCAAGGTCTGCATTTTGGGAAAGCAAATAGTAGCAAGACTTATACACTTAATGGTAAGGTCCTCAGGAGTGTTAATGAACAAAGAGACCTTGGAGTGCAGGTTCATAGCTCCTTGAAAGTGGAGTCACAGGTAGATAGGATAGTGAAGAAGGCGTTTGGTATGCTTTCCTTTATAGGTCAGAGTACTGCGTACAGGAGTTGGAAGGTCATGTTGTGACTGTACAGGACATTGGTTAGGCCACTGTTGGAATATTGCGTGCAATTCTGGTCTCCTTCCTATTGGAAAGATGTTGTGAAACTTGAAAGGGTTCAGAAAAGATTTGCAGGGTTGGAGAATTTGAGCAATAGGGAGAGGTTGAAAAGGCTGGGGCTGTTTTCCTGGAGTGTTGGAGGCTGAGGGGTGACTTTATAGAGGTTTATAAAATCATGAGGGGCATGGATAGGGTAAATAAACAAGGTCTTTTCCCTGGGGTGGGGGAGTCCAGAACTAAAGGGTATAGTTTTAGGGTGAGAGAGGAAAGATGTAAAAGAGACTTAAGGGGCACTCTTTCACGCAGAGGATGTGTGTGTGTGTGTGTGTGTGTGTGGAACTGGCTTCCAGAGGAAATGGTAGAGGCAACATTTAAAAGGCATCTGGATGGGTATATGATTAGGAAGCGTTTGGAGGGATATGGGCCGGGTGTTGGCAGGTGGGACTAGATTCAGTTGGGATTTCTGGTCAGCATGGATGAGTTGGGCCGAAGGGTCTGAATCCATGCTGTACATCTCTATGACTCTACTGGACAGGAGCAGAAGTAGGCCATTCAGCCCATCAAGTCTGCTCTGAGATCATAGCTGATCTGATCACTCTCAACTCCACTTTTCTGCCTTTCCCTTGATATCCTTACTGATTTAAAGACCATAGGTTATCCTGAGATTGTGACCCTGTTGTTCTAGACTTCCCAACTATGAGGATCATTTTCAGCAACTATACCTTGAGCACATTGAAAGTGTTATGTTTTGTAATTGGTTGTGAATGCTGCTAACGCCCCCTCTAGGTGGTGCAAAGTTCCCACAGGCATGAAAGGGCTCCCTGAACCATGCAGATGTACCTAGAAAGCCATAGCCAGTCTCAAATATGGCACTGCCAGGAGTTCTGAGGGCATATTTTATGCCAGAAGTTCGGTGTGATCCAAGACTGTGGAAGGGAGAAATGAAGGCTGATGCCAGAGTTTGCCTCCACCACTGATGACAGCAAAGTTGGTCCCCTCAGTTGGTGCTCCTTCACTGCCCTCAGCCCACTCCCTCAGAGCAGACAAAAATGGAAACCTAGTACAGCAACTGCAAGTTATTTCTTGGAAAGAGGTCCTTCAATCCATTGTGTCTGCACCACCTTCATCAGATATATCTCTATTCTAACCCCATTTTCTCACCTTTGACCCATAGCCTTATGTGCCATGTAATTTCAAGTAATCATCTAAATACTTACTTACAGTGTGGAAACAGGCCCTTCAGCCCAACAAGTCCACACCAACCCACTGAAGCGAGTCCACCCAGTCCCATTCCCCTATACCTAACATTACGGGCTATTTAGCATGGCCAATTCACCTAATCTGCACATTTTTGGATTGTGGGAGGAAAACAGAGCACCCAGGGAAAACCCACGCAGACAAGGGGAGAATGTGCAAACTCCTGAGGCGGGAATTGAACCCGGGTCTGTGAGGCAGCAGTGCTAACTACTGTGCCACCATGCCGTTTCTTAAATGTCTTGAAGATTTCTGCCTCCGTCTCCATTTTAGGCAGACACTCGCCACCTTCTGGGTGAAGATATGTTTCCTTGAAACTTTCTGCTCCTCAGTTTAAAACCTGGTTATTAGCCAATCTGCTCAGGGTAAAGTTTCTCCTTATCTACCCTGACTATGCCCCTAAGAACTTTGTGCACCTCAATCAGTTCCCACTTTAACCTTCCCTGCACTAAAGAAAATAAACCCAGTTTATCCAGTCTCTCATCACGAGCTGACAGGACAACAAGAAGCCATTTGGCCCATCCATTTACGCCAGCACCTCTCCCAAATGGGACTAGATTAATTTAGAATATCCGATCAGCACGTACCAGTAGGACCAAGGGGTCTGTTTCCAAGCTGTACAGCTCTATGACTGTATGACTTGCTGACTCTTAATATTTCCTCACTAACCCAGCACATTTGCAGAAGACATAACACTTGCTCAATCACGTACTCCCTCCTCTCTTCACTGGCCTTTTCACATCTGGATTGACACCCACTTTACACCTTTATCACCTTTTATCACTAACATTGTCCTTTGCTCTGTGCCCCGTCATCATCTGTTTCACTCAAGCATAAAGACCTCAATTTTCCAGATCCTTTCAGTTCTGAAGAGGAGTCATATTGGACTCAACACATTAACTCTGTTTTTCTCTCTCCACAGAGGCTGCCAGATCTTTTTGTTTTTATTATTAGTAGCTCCTCATTTAGGAACACAGGAACAGGAAGAAGCACTTTCAGTCCATCCAACATTACGACTCATCTGTGACCTAATTCCACATTCCTGCCTTCCCTACATATCCCTTAGTAGCTTCTCAATTTAAAAAATGTGAATCTCAGATTGAAAATTTGCTGGTCTAGCAATGAATTCCATGATGAGAAGGAGCCAGTGTTGGACTGAGATGGACTAAGTTAAAACTCACACAACATCAGGTTATAGTCCAACCGGATTATTTGGAAGCACTAGCTTTCGGAACACTGCTCCTTCATCAGGCAAGTATGCGATGTGTTTCCAAATAAACCTGTTGGACTATAACCTGGTGTTGTGTGATTTTTAACTTTAGCAAAGAATTGTCATTTTTAGCCTACAGTTCCAAATATGTACTGCCCTTGCTGTGAGAAAGTGTGGCCCAATTTCCCTCTTGAACAATCTAGCTCTAATTCCCGAATTAGCAGAACTTTTTCTCACAATCTGCCCATTGGTTCCCCTTAACATAAAACAAAGGATTGTGGATGGTGGAGATCTAAAGCCAAAACAGAAAGTGCTGAAGAAACTCAGTGGGTCTGGCAACATTTGGGGTAAGTAAAACAGAGCTAATGTTTTGAGTCAAGTGAGGAGGAATTTCTCGAAGCATGGAGTGAAGCTGTGAAATTCTTAACTGCAGATATCTGTCAAAACTAGATTGTTACATTAATCCAAGACTGAGATCGACAGATTTTTAATCAGTATGGGAATCAAGGATTATAGGGAAAAGTTAGGAAAGCAGAAGTGAGGTTTACCAGATCAGCAGTGATCTTATTGAAAGGTGGGCCAATTGGCTTACTTCTACACCGACATCATAAAGTATAAGTATAAAATGCAGGAAATACTCTGCAGATCAGGTAGTATCTGTGTATGAAAGGTCATAAACCCAAAACATTAACTCTCTTTTGCTTGTCATGAGTGCTAGCTCCCATGAATTTATAATTTGTTGGCTTCAAGATGTTTCCTCCTTTAATCTGATGATTAATAGTATTGCAGAGCTTCAGGAATTTGAGACTTGAGCTTTTGTATACAATATTAAACTATTAATGAAGTGTGAGAAATCTCATGTAACAAAGGAGGTGTATCATTATTTCTGAAGTGTAAACCACGGACTGTGTATTAAAATCACCTTTTGTCGCTTGCTTTCGGATTAACTTGTATGGTTCTTTGAATGGAGGTGGTTCCATTGGTACATTGTTTGGTTTTGGAGAAATGTGTGTAAGAAAGCACAGGATTTTTGATGGTTTAACTGCCTGTATTGTGAAACAATGCTACATTTATTGGAGTGCTGTCCTGTGGGACTGACTCGGTCAGGGTTTCAGAATTTTTGAAAGCTATTGTCAGTTTGTTACGTTCTATCATATAGAGTGCCATATGGAGAACTGACATAGATTCCTCTATGCATTTGATGAATCGCTTTTTAGTGTTCAGACAAGTCAAGGATTTTGTGCTTTATATCTGTCATCTTATGTGCTTTTATCCTCATTTTCTTTTGGTGAAAACCCTTTTATTTACTCTTGACCTCCCTGAGAAAGTAATTGTTTGTGGGTGACTCATTATTTCTATATCCCTTTCTGCTGTTAAGTTCTTGAGAAAGTGCAATTTCTCTTTGCCTGTAAGTGTTACCTCTTTGGCTTTATTTGCCTTAAAAGGCCGAGGACATAAAAAGGTTTCTGAATTGGGTTTCATTCTGGATTCACTTCAGAGCTGATTTAGTCAGCGACTCATAGAGGTCTACAGCACGGAAAAAGGCCCTTCAGTCCGTCAAGTCTGCACTAGCCAAATCTTTGAGGAGAAAGTGAGGTCTGCAGATGCTGGAGATCAGAACTGAAAATGTGTTGCTGGAAAACTCCTGAAGAAGGGCTTATGCCCGAAACGTCGATTCTCCTGTTCCCTGGATGCTGCCTGATCTGCTGCGCTTTTCCAGCAACACATTTTCGGCACTAGCCAAAACCAAACACCTAACCTAGACCGTTCAGGAGAGATGTTAGGAAGCACTTTTATATCTTAAGGATGGTGGATATTGAGAATTCTCTTCCACAAACAGCAATGGATACTGGATCAGTTGTTAATTTTAAATCTGAAATTAGTAAATTTTGGATAAGCAAAGATATTAAACATTAGGCAAAGTGGGTCGTTGGCATGTATATGGAGTTAGACACAGATCTGCCATAGTCTCATTTATGTCAGAACAGGCTCAATGGGCTAAATGGACTACTACTCTTCCTATGTTCCTATTGTAATCCCATTTTGCAGCACTTGGCCAGGAGCCTTCCCTGTTTTGGCATTGCAAGTGCACATCTGAATAATGTGAAAAATAAGCTGTCAGACGTTTGGTCACTTAATTTAGTGCTAATGAGGGTAGCCATGATGGTTTAAAAGTTTTAAATTTCATACACTTTCAGAGGAAGCCCTATGCCTTCTGTGGCCAATGTGTTTAAGTCATTCTTTTATTGCACTAGAAATAGGTGCTGACTAACAGAGAAGCAATTAAAGGCACCAGGTACCAGGATATTTGATCAGTCAAAGGCAGAGGGAGAACTGGGTGTCTGTGAAAAATCCTTTTAGCTTCCAGAGGGTCATTCAGTGGGCTGAAGGTGTTTCAGGTGGATTCTTACACCGCTGGAGATCCTAGAACTCCTTCCTTTGCTGCAAAACTATTGCAAAAATAATTTACTGTAGCAACTGTTGTGAAACTAATTGGCTATTATTTCCTAATTCATAAGTGACAGATGAGAGTAAGGAATGATTAGGCACGGAGAAGTCTGTGCTTGGAATTATATTTTGTAGCGCTTCTAGCAATGAAGTCACAACAGTTCCAGTGGACCATAGGGCTACTCTGTCATTAGAGACTGTTGACTGGTGGTGGTTTTATCTGAGAATCTCAGGCAAGGGGAGAAATTTATAGCAACCTCAGTCACTGAAGAAATTGAACCCATGCTGTTAGTGTAACTCTGCATTGTAAACCATCCAGCCAACTGAGCTAAGTGAACCCCACCTCTGGTGACAAATGACCTGATGTAAAATGTCTCAGAAGACCATCTTTATTAAAGTTTTGGTTTTGGTTTTCTTTTTAAACTGGCACTGTCAAAAAATGAAGCACTTTTCAAGAAGTTTGCTGATACAGATTGGATTGAACCATGGTTACTTCCGGAATCTTTACAGGATACTATCTACAGTTCTGGAGGCACTCTCATTGTAGCTGAAAAAGGCAGTGCACAGTCAGAAATGATTTGGACACAGGGGGCTAACACCTTCAACATATTGTCTAGCTATCACCATTGTTAACAGCTAACCTGAGAATGCAACTTTTTAAAAAAAGGTTTTGTGATTTACACATGAAAGAAGTGAAACTATCATGGTATTCGAACAGATGAAAGACTTAACAGACAATCAAGGTATTTTTAAATGTATAATTTCAGTTACATCACACTGTAAATTTTTGCTATAAATTCTGTGCCTTACAATTGTGTCCTCTACAATCACCTGATGAAGGAGCAGCGCTCCGAAAGCTAGTGTGCCTCCAATTAAACCTGTTGGACTACAACCTGGTGTTGTGTGATTTTTAACTTTGTACACCCCAGTCCAATACCGGCATCTCCAAATCATTCTCCAACCTGGCTGAGTAATAAAGATTCATGGCCAAATTATTTCAATATTTCAGCTTGGGTTTCTCTGACTGAATGACCAGGAAAGCTGAAAAATATGAACATAGAATAATAGGAACAGAAGTAGTTTTGAGTTATTTGAGTCGAGAGTGTGGCGCTGGAAACGCACAGCAGGTCAGGCAGCAGTCGAGGAGCAGGAGAGTCTCACTTTTACCATTCAGCTTTTTGAGCCTGCCCCACCATTCATGGCTGATCACCCAACTTGGAACCCTGTTCCTGCTTTCTCCCCATTCCCTTTGATCCCTTTAACCTGAAGAATTATATCAAACTCCTTGAAAACATTCAATATTTTGGCCTCAACTGCCTCCATGGCAGAGAACTCTCAGTTCACCAAATTCTGGGTGAAGAAATATCTCCTCACCACAGCTTTAAATGTCTACCCCATATCCTTAGACTGTGACTTCCTACTTCTGTACTCCCCAATCATCAGGAACATCTTTCCTGAATTTATCCTATCTAGTCTAATCAAGTGTCTTGTACAGCCCGTGATCGCACTTCTCAGAAATATTGCACTTATGGTTAGATTAGATTAGATTCCCTACAGTCTGGAAACAGGCCCTTCAGCCGAACAAGTCCACACCGACCCTCTGAAGAGTAACCCACCCAGACCCATTACCCTATATTTACCCCTGACTAGGGCACCTAACACTATGGGCATTTACCTGACCCCTGCACATCTTTTACTGTGGGAGGAAACCGAAGCACCTGGTGGAAACCCACACAGACACAGGGAGAATGTGCATATTCCACACAGACAGTCACCCAAGGCAGGGATCAAACCCGGGTCCTTGGTGCCATGAGGCAGCAGTGCTAACCACTGAGCCACCATGCCACTCCTTTGTAAGAGGTTCTTTGTAAGACCCTAATAAGGAAGACTTTCACATCCTAAAATCAGGATATCCCAAACTATCTTGCCACCAACAAAGTACTTTTAAAATGCAGATACTGCCATAAAGAAGGAAACAAGGCAGCTAATTTATACATTGCAAGTTCAAATGGACAACAATGTGATAATGGCTAGATAATCTATTTAGTGCAAGACAAACATTGGCCAGGACACACCTGGTCAAAGTAATGTCATAGGATCCTTTGCATCGAGCTAACAAGCAATGTCTTTATTCCTGCAGCACTTGCAAGTCACAGACCAGATTTCCCATTTGCCTGCATTTCCTGCACTAAAGGATTGGCCTGGATTTCATGTTCCAGTCTCTGGAATGGGACACGAACATACAAATTCTGAGTTCAGAATGTTATCCAATGAGCAACATTTGACACAGCTTAATTAGTGAATGTCAATAGGTAATATAAATATGGAGAAAGTGATGACTGCAGATGCTGGAGACCAGAGTTGAAAAGTGTGGTGCTGGAAAAGCGCAGCAGGCCAGGCAGCATCTGAGGAGCAGGAGAATTGACGTTTCGGGCATAAGCCCTTCTTCAGGAACCTGAAGAAGGGCTTATGCCTGAAACGTCGATTCTCCTGCTCCTCGGATGCTGCATGGCCTGCTGCGCTTTTCCGGGTAATATAAATATACCTGGCTAGTCATCCTTTCAACTCTCTTAACTTGCTTGACGCAAATAAGTAAATCACTTTCGGGTTAAATTTCAACTTTTTCTATTTTTTATATTGCTTATTGAAATGTACCCAAGTTTTCTTTGGCCACTCATCATTGGAAATTTTCATTAATTTGCAACAGCTTCTCAAAATGAGCTTCTTTCATCCCAAATTATAACTTCAGAGGGTCCTTTGAATTTGCAGAATGAAATGGGTTCTTTGAATTTGCAGAATTTTCTTATGCAGTGAGAAATCAGCCAGGAACATGTAATTCATACAATTGAATATTCAAAGTCTTTAGCCTTTAGTGAAGATAAATTGATGTAGTGATTATAGCAATCGGCCCTGAATTTGCACTCAACAGTGGCATTCATACAAATTAGGAGCAGTAGAACACTTGGCCCCTCATTGCTACAATTGCCAAATTTGCTTATCTAAATTGGCAGATTGTTAGTAATCATTGGCAGCCCAATCTTTGAAATTGAAACCTCTCTGTTTTTGTGTCTTCGCATGTGCTAGGGTTGAAAAGAATGCACTATCTGACAAACTCAGACGGTTAAGTGACCTGCCCATTTAACCACTCAGAGCATAACAGGCAGATTCCAGTTATGCATCAAGGATTAGAGTTGGTGAATGGTTAGAGGAGCATCAATTGATGAGGTACTGCCTTTTATATCTAATGTCAGAGTAACACCCTGTCTGCCTGTTCAGGAGAATGCAAAAGATTCCATAGCACTATCTGAAAAAGGAATTTATCTGTTGTCCTAATCACAATTCTCCCTCACTATATCTCCCTTTATATGCTTTTTGTGATTGTGCTGTAGACAAATTGGCTGGCATGTTTGCCTACCTAAGAGTGAGAACCTTTCTGAAAAGTTATCATGGCTATGAGACATTATGGTTTTTGTTACACCCTGAATTGAACACAAACAGCTTTACTTTTAGATTCGGCTCTTCAAACAGAATGTCGTGAAACGCTGAGATTTGGTGACTTCATCGTTGGTTGGGTCAGCAAAGTGGAAGTGGATGTCATCAATGAGGTGGACCCAGCAACGACAGATGACACTCTGACTTTGGTGGGGCCAGTGTAGCTGGTGACAAGGCAGTGGCAGAGGGAAATGGGCCCAGCAGCAAAAGATGGCACCTGAAAGAGTGGTGACTTCAATATTAGTTTTGTCCAGTATAGATGGCGGCGAGGTGGTGACGGAGGGATAGAACATAGAACATTACAGCGCAGTACATGCCCTTCGGCACTTGATGTTGCGCCGACCTGTGAATCCAACATGGAGCCCATCTAACTTCCACTATTCCACTGTCATCCATATATTTATCCAATGACCATTTAAATGCCCTTAAAGTTGGTGAGTCCACTGCTGTTGCAGGTAGAGCATTCCACACCCTTATTACTCTCTGAGTAAAGAACGTACCTCTGACATCTGTCCTATATCAATCACCCCTCAATTTATAGCTATGACCCCTCATGCTAGCCATCACCATCCGAGGAAAAAGGCTCTCAACGTTCACCCTATCTAATCCTCTGATCGTCACCTTTTAATCTTCTTCTCTCTGACGAAAACAGCCTCAAGGCCCTCAGCCTTTCCTCATAAGACATTCCCTGCATACCAGGCCACGATGGCTCAGTGCCTGCCTGACAGCGCCAGGAACCCGGGTTCGATTCCAGCCTCAGACGACTGTCTGTGTGGAGTTTGCACATTCTTCCAGTGTTTGCATGGGTTTCCTCCATTAGATTAGATTAGATTAGATTACTTACAGTGTGGAAACAGGCCCTTCGGCCCAACAAGTCCACACCGACCCGCCGAAGCACAACCCACCCATACCCCTACATTTACCCCTTACCTAACACTACGGGCAATTTAGTATGGCCAATTCACCTGACCTGCACATCTTTGGACTGTGGAAGGAAACCGGAGCACCCGGGGAAAACCCACACAGACACGTGGAGAACGTGCAAACTCCACACAGTCAGTCGCCTGAGGCGGGAATTGAACCCAGGTCTCTGGCGCTGTGAGGCAGCGGTGCTAACCACTGTGCCATCGTGCCGCCCACTATTTATACCACTCATGATTTTATGATTCCATGTGGTCCAGTTTCCTCCCATGATCCAAAGATGTGCAGGTTAGGTGAATTGACTATGCTAAATTGCCCATAGTCCAAAGTTTGTGAGAAGATTTGTAGCTCGGGTGCTCGTTGTTGCTTGATGTTACCATACATCAAGAACATCTCTGAACTGACAGCCAGACTACTGCGACCACTAGGACTCATAACAGCACACAAACCAACAGCCACTCTCAGACAACAACTCACCAGGACAAAGGACCCGATACCCAGCATGAGCAAAACCAACGTAGTGTACAAAATCCCATGTAAGGATTGCACAAAACACTACATAGGACAAACAGGAAGACAGCTAACAATCCGTATCCATGAACACCAACTAGCCACGAAACGACATGACCAGCTATCCTTAGAAGCCACACACGCAGATGACAAGCAACATGAGTTCGACTGGGACAACACTACTATTATAGGACAAGCCAAACAGAGAACAGCCAGGGAATTCCTAGAGGCATGGCACTCATCCACAGATTCAATCAATAAGCACATCGACCTGGACCCAATATACTGGCCACTGCAGCGGACAGCTGGAACTGACAACTGGAAGCGGCAGAGACAAACCACTACAAATGCTGGAGGAAAAATCATAGAAGCGCTTCACAGGAGGCTCCCAAGCACTGAGGATGTCACCTTGACAGGGGATGAAACGTCTGCAACACAAATTCCCAGCTCGGCGAACAGAACCACAACAATGCCCATAGTGTTCAGGGATGTTTAGGGTAGGTGCAATAGTCAGGGGTAAATATAGGATAATAAGGCAGGGGAATGGGTCTGGGTGGGTTGCTCTTTGGAGGGTCAGTGTGGACTTATTGGGCTGAAGGGCTTGTTTCCACACTGTAGGGATTCTATAAATTCTAACATCCTGGTAAATGTCCTCTGCACCCTTTCCAATGCTTCCACATCCCATAATGCAGCAACCAGAACTGAACGCAATACCCTAAGTGTGGCCGGACCAGAGTTTTATACAGCTGCAACATGACTTCATGGCTCCGTATGCCTACTTAACAACCATATCAACCTGGGTGGCAACTTTCAGGGATCTACGCATATGGACACCGAGATCTCTCTGCCCATCCACACTACCAAGAATCTTAACATTAGCCCAGGCATCATTGATGATGAACTGGCTCAGGACTGACAGACTCTCTTTAAACTGTATCTTTCTATTCTTTTCTCTTACTCTTTAAACTATTCAAAATGGTGCTGGATATTGGCAACAGTGGGAAAGCTTTTTGCTGTATTTTATTGCTTTTTTAACTGTGAAATACACGTGAAAATAATTAATTAATTCATAATGTATTGCACTATACACAAAGGACTTCAAATGCACAAAGAAATTAATTTTGATTTTTACAATAACATCAAAGATGAAAGAATTGCTTCAATGTACAGAGTTGAAAGGAGAATGGGCCGAAACTGACATTAACAGTCCAGATGAGTTTTACACAAATCTAATTTTCCAACATATATTGTAAGAGCTAAGTAATGCAAAGACTCAATCCTGCAAACAAATTACAGTACAAATTAAAGCTCACAGTACCTATTATGTAGTGTTAATCTCTGAAAGAACAGGATTTATTACCAACAGGAGTCATCTAACAGTTCTTTAAATTCCGACAAATCAGATCTGCAGTTCTTGGAACTCCTTCAAACACTGCTGTGGAAATCTTAGCGTGAAATGCTTAATGCATTTGTGCATAATCTTTTTATTCTCTATTTTAATGGAGGTGTAAATCATATTTTATTTGATCAACTTCTCTAGTAAAACAGCACAAAGTATTCAGGCTGCAAAATTTCACAACCAAATTGAAATAAAGTTGTGGAATAAATTACTAGGAAAAGCCACTGGAATGGACAATGTAAATTGAAACTCAACATACAATTACATGTATTTTTGGAGAAAATGAAAATTAATGGATAAGGCAAGATTTACAGCAGATGGGGTTGAATTATATAAAATGAGACAGGCTTATAAGCTTTAACAGTCAATTTTACACATCAATGTAAGAAGCATAATCACAATTTTTTTGTGTGAAATTGGTGTTTCAGTTTAGTTTCTAGTTTGAGTTTTATCCTCGTGACTTGAATGAGGTGGCACATGCATGGCTATTTTTTTTCAAAATTCCCTATATTCAAGAAACGTTCCATCAGATTGGAAAGTAGCAAATATAACCCTTCTATTCAAGAAGGGAGGGAGGCATAAAACAGGAAACAATAAGGTACTTAATAACTGTAAAGGGAAAGTTTAAGGATTGGTCATGAAAGAGGTTATAGTTGGCCACACAGGAAAACTCAAGGTAACCGGGAAGAGTCAGTTTTGTGAAAGGGACATTTTATTAGAGTTTATTAGAGTTATTTGAATTAGTAGCATGCATTGTTGATAAAATGGGAGCCTGCAGACATACAGTATTCGGATTTTCAGAAGGCATTTCATAAGATGCACCATTTAAGGATATTGTGGAAAATAAAAGCTCTTGCTTCAGGAGAAAATACTGACCGGGATAGAAGATTGGCTAACTGGCAGAAAACAAAACATGCAGCAATGAGTCTTTGTCTTGTTGACTGGATGTGGCAAATCCCTCTGGGATATGAGTTGGAGACCCAACCTTTTACAATTTATACCAATGACTTTGATGGAGAAAGTAACGCAGACATAGATAGGAAAATATGTTGGTTGTGTCAACATAAGATGACTGAAGGCAGATACAAATCGATTGAGGAAAATTGTGGCAGATAGAGTATATAATGTGGAATTGTTGATTTTTGCAAGAAGAATAAAGAAGCAGGGTATTACTTAAATGGAGAACATCTGAAGAATTCCAAAGTACCGATGGATCCAGGAGTTCCTGTATGTAGGTGTAGCACCAAATCAAGAAAGCCAACGGGATGCTTTATTACGAGAGGATTACTACGTTAAAGTAACAATATTATTTTTCATTTGTAATGGGCATTGGTGACAGCACATTCTGTGTAGTTTTTGGTCTGCTTGTTTAAGAATAAATGCTTTGGAGGTAGTTCAGAAGTAATTTACCAAATTGATACCTGCAATGTGGATTTGTTTATGTCAGTAGGTTGGACATGCTGGGCTAATTTTCATTGGAGCTTAGAACAGAGAGGGATGTTGTGGTTCTGTTCGCCGAGCTGGGAATTTGTGTTGCAGACATTTCGTCCCCTGTCTAGGTGACATCCTCAGTGCTTGGGAGCCTCCTGTGAAGCGCTTCTGTGATCTATCCTCCGGCATTTGTAGTGTTTGGATCTGCCGCTTCCGGTTGTCAGTTCCAGCTGTCCGTTGCAGTGGTCGGTATATTGGGTCCAGGTCAATGTGCTTATTGATTGAATCTGTGGATGTGTGCCATGCCTCTAGGAATTCCCTGGCTGTTCTCTGTTTGGCTTGTCCTATAATAGTAGTGTTGTCCCAGTCAAACTCATGTTGCTTGTCATCTGCGTGTGTGGCTACTAATGATAGCTGGTCATGTCGTTTC
>NC_057744.1:5639728-5663529 GCF_004010195.1 Chiloscyllium plagiosum | reverse complement strand
TAGGATTCATAACAGCACACAAACCAACAGCCACTCTCAGACAACAACTCACCAGAACGAAGGACCCGATACGCAGCATGAGCAAAACCAATGTAGTGTACAAAATCCCATGCAAGGATTGCACAAAACACTACATAGGACAAACAGGAAGACAGCTAACGATCCGTATCCATGAACACCAACTAGCCACAAAACGACACGACCAGCTATCCTTATTAGCCACACACGCAGATGACAAGCAACATGAGTTCGACTGGGGCAATACTACAATTATCGGACAAGCCAAACAGAGAACAGCCAGGGAATTCCTAAGGCATGGCACTCATCCACAGATTCAATCAATAAGCACATCGACCTGGACCCAATATACCGACCACTGCAACGGACAGCTGTAACTGACAACCGGAAGCAGCAGATTCAAACCACTACAAATGCCGGAGGAAAGATCACAGGAGGCTCCCAAGCACTGAAGATATCACCTAGACAGGGGACGAAACGTCAGCAACACAAATTCCCAGCTCGGTGAACAGAACCACAACAACGAGCACCCAAGCTACAAATCTTCACACAAACGTTGAACACCTACGAGTGAGGGATGACTGATTGAAATGTGTAAGATCATGAATGTTATTAACAAGGCATAGAAAGGTTGCTTTGGCATGGAAAGGATGTTTTCTCTAATTGGTGAGCCCACAATTAGGGGGATATTGTTTTGCATTTTTAGAACAGATTTGTCTCAAAGGGTAGTGGAAGAGAATAACTGAATATATTTAAAGACAGAGTTAGATAAATTCTTGTTAGGCGGGGAATCAAAGGTTATCAGGGGAAGATGGGAATGTGGAATCTGAAACACAAACAGATCTTTATAGAATGGCCAAGCAAGCACTCAAGAGGCTGAAACTGCCTACTTCTGTTCCTGTTTCATATGTTTGCAACCAAGGTCCAGAGTCCAGAATATCACCAAGATTGGGAGATATAGAAGGGAAAGTCAGATAACGAAATAATATCTGAGACTGGAACTGAATATGTTGTAGCTAACGTGGGTGAACAGAATAATAAATGAGGGAAAGCATTTAACATGTAAGAGATAGTGGGAAAGAATAAACTCAATCGGAAGCTGTAATAATGAACACTAGTTACAGCATAGAGTGAGGCAAGGATCAGGATGCTGGTTTTGCAGCTTAGAAAGAATAAGTAAATAAAGTTTGTGGGATTACTTTCCATAGCAGTATTGATTAAATGGAGTTAGAGTGCATTCAAGTTGAATCTATTCTACCACCAATTAAACCAGGTTCCTAAAAGTCGATAAACATAACCAGTCTCTTCAGGTAATTCTCCAGATGTATTAGCTTCAGCACAGCTACCCATGAGTCACAGTTCATAAGGTTACACCCTCACTTTATGTATTTCATGCAGGACGTAAGAATTTCCAATCCATGTAGTTCTCGGAGCTCAGTCCTATGCCTGAGTACAGTGAAAGAAACATTTATCAATTTCAATGAGAACTGTTTCTTGTTAAAATTTAATATTAAAATCGCATTAATCTCTGGAGGATTTCATTCATTAAGATAATGACTATATTAAAAGTACCAGCACGAGATGGTGCCTGATTCCAGCAATACAGAACCAGTTGGCTCTGCTAGTGCTACCTAACCAGGAAACATTTCTTTACAATCAATCACAGATATGAACATTAACAATGGGACATTTATTGCCTATCCTGTGGGTTTGGTCACATGAATGAAATAGGATATGCCGAGATTCATGTTTTACGTAAACACCAGCATGGCCCAAGTGACCAATGGTCTATTTCCAAACAGTGAGCCCAATATAATGTTTGTAATGATACAGCTAAACAGCTTTAGTCAGTAGTACCCAAAGACTGGCTAAAGATTATTGTTAACAAATGGCAAATAATATCAAATTCTAAGCTTATAGAGCCATAGAGATGTACAGCACAGAAACAGACCCGTTGATCAAACTCATCCATGCCGACCAGATATCCCAACCCAAACTAGTCCCACCTGCCAGCACCCGGCCCATATCCCTCCAAACCCTTCCTATTCATATACCCATCCAGACGCCTTTTAAATGATGCAATTGTACCAGCCTCCACCACTTCCTCTGGCAGCTCATTCCATACACATAACACCCTCTGAGTGAAAGACTTGGCTCTTGGGTCTCTTTTATATCTTTCCCCTCTCACCCTAAACCTATGCCCTCTAGTTCTAGACTTCCCCACCCCAGGGAAAAGACTTTGTCTATTTATCCTATCCATGCCCCTCATGATTTTATGAACCTTTATAAGGTCACCCCTCAGCCTCCAACATTCCAGGGAAAACAGTCCCAGCCTATTCAACCTCTCCCTATAGCTCAAATCCTCCAACACTGGCAACATCTTTGTAAATCGTTTCTGAACCCTTTCAAGTTTCACAACATCTTTCCGATAGGAAGGAGACCAGAATTGCACGTAATATTCCAACAGTGGCCTAACCAATGTCCTGTACAGCCGCAACATGACCACCCAACCCCTGTACTTAATACTCTGACCAATAAAGGAAAGCATATCAAACGGCTTCTTCACTATCCTATCTATCTGTGACTCCACTTTCAAGGAGCTATGAACCTGCACTCCAAGGTCTCTTTGTTCAGCAATAATCCCCAGTACTTTACCATTAAGTATATAAGTCCTACTAAGATTTGCTTTCCCAAAATGCAGCACCTCACATTTATCTAAGTTAAACTCCATCTGCCACTCCTCAGCCCATTGGCTCATCTGATCAAGATCCCGTTGTAATCTGAGGTAACCTTCTTCGCTGTCCACTACACCTCCAATTTTGGCGTCATCTGCAAACTTACTAACTATACCTCTTATGCTCACATCCAAATCATTTATATAAATGATGAAAAGTAGTGGACCCAGCACTGATCCATGTGGCACTCCACTGGTCACAGGCCTCCAGTCTGAAGAACAACCCTCCACCACCCTGTCTTCTACCTTTGAGCCAGTTCTGTATCCAAATGCCAGGTTCTCCCTGTATTCCATGAGATCTAACCTTGCTAACCAGTCTCCCATGGGGAACCTTGTCGAACGCCTTACTGAAGTCCAGAAAGACCACATCTAACTCTCTGTCCTCATAATCCTGCTACTTCTTCAAAAAACGCAATTAAGTTTGTGAGACATGATTTCCCACGCACAAAGCCATGCTGACTATCCCAAATCAGTCCTTGCCTTTCCAAATACATGTACAGCCTGTCCCTCTGGATTCCCTCCAACAACTTGCCCACCACCGACGTTAGGCTCACTGGTCTATAGTTCCCTGGCTTGTCCTTACCACCTTTCTTAAACAGTGGTATGACATTAGCCAACCTCCAGTTTTCCAGCACTTCACCTGTGACTATTGATGATACAAATATCTCAGTAAGAGGCCCAGCAATCACTTCCCTAGCTTCCCACAGAGTTCAAGGGTACACCTGATCAGGTCCTAGGGATTTATCCACTTTTATGCATTTCAACATATCCAGCTCTTCTTCCTCTATAATATGGACATTTTTCAAGATGTCACCATCTAATTCCCTACATTCTATATCTTCCATATCCTTTCCCACAGTAAATACTGATGCTAAATACTCATTTAGTATCTCCTCTATTTCCTACAGCTCCACACAAAGGCCACCTTGCTGATCTTTGTGGGGCCCTATTCTCTCCCTAGTTACCCTTTTGTCCTTAATGTATTTGTAAAAACCCTTTGGATTCTCCTTAACTCTATTTGACAAATCTATCTCATGACCCCTTTTTGCCCTCCTGATTTCTCTCTTAAGTATACTTCTACTGCCTTTGTACTCTTCTAAGGATTCACTCGATCTATCCTGTCTATACCTGACACATGCTTCCTTCTTTTTCTTAACAAAACCCTCAATTTCGTTAACCATCCAGCATTCCCTGTACCTACCAGCCTTTCCTTTCACCCTAACAGGAATATACTTTCTCTGGAATCTTGTTATCTCATTTCTGAAGGCTTCCTATTTTGTAGCCGTCCCTTTACCTGCGAACATCTGCGCCCAATCAGCTTTTGAAAGTTCTTGTCTAATACTGTCAAAATTGGTCATCCTCCAATTTAGAACTGCAAGTTTTAGATCTGGTCTATCCTTTTCCATCATTCTCTAAGCTCTTCCTATTCATATCCCCTGCAACACAGCTACGTTTAAACTAAGTAGCGGGGGGGAAGGGGACAAACTGGATGTTTAAGAAGGAAATTGAAGGGAAAGTTAGAACAAAAGAAGTCAAGAAAGACACCGGAATCAATGAGGCAGAAAACTCAGAAAGGGATCATGCTGTAAGGTTGAGTGAAATAGGAGTTGATGGGAAGGGTGAGGGCAGTAACAAATTAAAAATACTATACATGAATGCACAAAGCATTAGAAATAAGATGGATGAGCTTGAGGCTCTTTTGGAAATTGGCAGATACAATATTGTGGGGATAACTGAGACGTGGCTTCAAGTGGACAGGGCCTGGGAAATGAATATTCAAGCCTACACGTGCTATCATAAGGACAGACTGACGGGCAGAGGGGGGGGGGTGGCCTTGTTGGTAAGGGACGATATTCAGTCCCTTGCACGGGGGGACCTAGAGCCAGTGATGTCAATGAGATCATTTACAATAATGCCACGAATGGCAAGGGCTTTATTCTGACATGAAGGTACGACCTGGAAGGAAATGTACAGTGAAATTGTAATAGTCATCTGAGCCCACAGGAGTCAGAGCTGGGATGGTAACGAGGCTGCCCGACATCGGGCAGACAATGCAGCCATTAGTACTCATTATTTTTTGCAAAGAACAGTGTCAATTCCCCGCACTATGCCATTTTCAATCACTGTATTCCTTGTTGGTTCTCCAACTTGAAGGCTGGTGCCATGTTCAGTTTGTTCATCCACCCTACAGTCACTGCTGTCATTCAAACAGGCCATGAGATCACTTGAACAATTACAGAGGCTGTACTCCTTCCTGTGGGTCCCGCTATCTGTCTCACTCACAGTCATACACTTGTACCCTGATCATATAAGAAGCTCTTATTATGGTGTGGCTGTCTCCTTGTGCAAAGAATGCATGGAAACTTCCCCCTCCAACGTATTGCAATGTCTGTAGATCAGCCTCCAGTTCTTGTCAGGGTTGGAGGGTTTGAGCTGTAGGGGGAGGTTGAATAGGCTAGAGCTGTTTTCCCTGGAGCGTCAGAGACTGAGGGGTGATCTTATAGAGGTTTATAAAATCATGAGAGGCATGGATAGGATAAATAGACAAAGTCTTTTTCCTGGGTTGGGGGAATCCAGAACTAGAGGGCATAGGTTTAGGGTGAGAGGGGAAAGATATAAAAGAGACCTAAGGGGCAACATTTTCACATACAGGGTGGTGCGTGTGTGGAATGAGCTGCCAGAGGAAGCGATGGAGGCTGGTACCATTGCAACATTTGAAGGGCAACTGGATAGGTAGACAAATGGGAAAGGTTTGGAGCGATATGTGCCGGGTTCTGGCAGGTGGGACTAGGTTGGGTTGGATATCTGGTCGGCATGGACAAGTTGGACCGAAGGGTCTGTTTCCATCTCTATGACTCTATTTTGGGGTGTAAGTGTGTCGATAAAATAAGATGAGGCAATTGGGATTGTTATTGCCACAGTAGATTTTTCAGAGGATGCCAAGAGTGGAACAAAGAGAAGTTCAAGGATCATTTAAAAGAGAGTTGTGTTTGGATTGTTGCATGAAAGTAGGAATAAACATTATGATGAAATGAGGCTTGTGAAGATAAAGTACCTAATGAGGAGAACATATGTAATAAGAGAAAGGATAAGGTAGAGAAGAGAATAAAAAGAGGTAATAGACTCGAATCCAGAATGGCAACCAATTGTCCATCTGACTGGGTACAGAGAAACTGAGTCATATCAAGAACATATTAAATTGCCCAAACCATTCCAAGTGAGATAATAGGAGCACTTTAGTCCTTATTCTGATGCATCCAGAAACATCATGCTGGGGTTCCCTTGTAATCAGACCAGTCAAAAGCAGGAACACACAGAGAATATCAGGAAGTTTAGGTGGTGAGATCTATCATTGATGGATCATGGTGAAGTATACAAGGAGGAACATTCTATAATGATGTTCATCCAATGAGAACTGTAATTTATATTCCGCTTCAGGTCACACTCCTGGACAGCAAAGGTAACCTCTTAATCAGAAAGGGCTGGGATTTACTTGTGTGACAGATCATAAGCAATGAATTCAAGAAAGATAACTGTCAACCTGGATTTGTAACAAAGACATATACAAGCAGGTGCTATGTTACTAACTTCACAGTTTTTAAATGTCACAGAATCAGAGGATCATATGGTGCTTCCAGTACAGAAGGCAGCCAGTCAGTGCAGTTTCAGAGGGACATGAATGTATTGGAAAAAGTAGAGAAGATTTACAAAAGTAGTTCAAGGAATGAGGGACTTCAGTTACTGAGATAATTTGCAGAAATTGGAATTATTTGAGAGGAGCTTAGAAAGAAGTGTTCAAAATCATGACAGATCTGGACAGGTCAGGAAAAATTGCTCCCATTGGTGGAAAGGGCATGAACCAGGGAAACTGATTGAATTTAAATGACAAATGAACTAAAGGTGAGATGAAGAAAAGCTTCTGTTTATGTTACAAGTATATAAGATCTGGAATTCAGTGCCTGGGAGGATGGTGAAGATCATTTCAATCATGGCTTTCAAAAGAGCAATATCCAAAGAGAAAATGTTTGAAAAGCTCTCAGGAAAGAGTGGGGAAATGGGACTACCTAATTTGTTCTTGCACAGCACTGGCATAGACACAAGGAATCAAATTTTAGTGCTTTAATTATTAGTTATTGATTAATGAAATGACATCAACTTGCTGGAAGAAATCACTTTGACTATAATGAAAAAAAGCTGCAAAAGCAATAACCAAGTCTGATGTTTAATCTATTTTCCTCTAAACCTATCCTCTAAACCTATCCTCTAAACCTATCCTCTAAACCTATCCTCTAAACCTATCCTCTAAACCTATCCTCTAAACCTATCCTCTAAACCTATCCTCTAAACCTATCCTCTAAACCTATCCTCTAAACCTATCCTCTAAACCTATCCTCTAAACCTATCCTCTAAACCTATCCTCTAAACCTATCCTCTAAACCTATCCTCTAAACCTATCCTCTAAACCTATCCTCTAAACCTATCCTCTAAACCTATCCTCTAAACCTATCCTCTAAACCTATCCTCTAAACCTATCCTCTAAACCTATCCTCTAAACCTATCCTCTAAACCTATCCTCTAAACCTATCCTCTAAACCTATCCTCTAAACCTATCCTCTAAACCTATCCTCTAAACCTATCCTCTAAACCTATCCTCTAAACCTATCCTCTAAACCTATCCTCTAAACCTATCCTCTAAACCTATCCTCTAAACCTATCCTCTAAACCTATCCTCTAAACCTATCCTCTAAACCTATCCTCAACCTCATTTAAATAAACTTCCTGTTGGAGTCAGGAGGTCTAACAATCACTAAAAGTAGAAATTACTTAAATGTGTAATTTTTAATATTTAAAAGTTAGAGCATCACACGTTAAATTGAGTACATATGATACTCACTGATATTATATGGCACTGTAAATGGAATCAATTTAGGTAAAGGGGCAGTAGAGAGAGATCTGGGTGTTCTTGTACACCAGTCAATGAAGGTAAGCATGCAGGTACAGCAGGTAGTGAAGAAGGCTAATCGCATGCTGGCCTTCATAACAAGAGGGATTGAGTATAGAAGCAAAGAGGTTCTTCTGCAGCTGTACAGGGCCCTGGTGAGACCACACCTGGAGTACTGTGTGCAGTTCTGGTCTCCAAATTTGAGGAAAGACATTCTGGCTAATAAGGGAGTGCAGCGTAGGTTCACGAGGTCAATTCCTGGAATGGCAGGATTACCTTACACTGAAAGACTGGAGCGACTGGGCTTGTATACCCTTGAGTTTAAGAGACTGAGAGGGGATCTGATTGAGACACATAAGATTATTAAAGGTTTGGACATTCTGGCTGCAGGAAACATTTTTCCGTTGATGGGTAAGTGCCGAACCAGAGGACACAGCTTAAAAATACAGGTTATACCATTTAGGACAGAGATGAGGAGAAACTTCTTCACCCAGAGAGTGGTGGCTGTGTGATATGCTCTGCCCCAGAGGGCAGTAGAGGCGCAGTCTCTGGATTCATTTAAGAAAGAGTTGGATAGAGCTCTCAAGGATAGTGGAATCAAGGGTTATGAAGATAAGGCAGGAACAGGATACTGATTAAGGATGATCAGCCATGATCATATTGAATGGTGGTGCAGGCTCGAAGGGCAGAATGGCCTACTCCTGCAGCTATTGTCTATTTTAAATGTTGTAATTCTGCCAGCCTCCATCACTTCCTCTGGCAGCTCATTCCATAAACGCACCACCCTCTGTGTGAAAACATTGCTCCTTAGGTCCCTTTTAAATCTTCCCCCTCTCAACATAAACCTATGCTAATAGAATGATGGTCACTAGCCCCAAAGTGCTCCCCCACTGACACCTCAATCACCTGCCCTGCCTTATTTTCCAAGAGTAGTTCAAGTTTTGTACCTTCTCTTGTAAGTACATCAACATACTGAATCAGAAAATTTTCTTGTACACACTTAACAAATTCATCTCCATCTAAACTCTTAATACTATGGCAGTCCCAGTCTATGTTTGGGAAGTTAAAATCCCCTACCATAACCACCCTATTATTCTTACAGATAACAAAGATCGCCTTCCAAATTTGTTTTTCAATTTCCCTCTGACTATTAGGGGGTCTATAATACAATCCTAATAAGATGATCATCCCTTTCCTACATCTCACCAGTTTCATTTATACTGCAGTCCATGTGGAACAGCAAGCATATGATAATCCTTTCACATGGACAGTTGTTAAACCTTACCTGGATTCTGCCAAGCAAAGTTTACCTAGAGCGATTGCTGCATTCTGCTGGAGGCCATTTTGCTTGGCATCACCACCAGCATGCTTTAACAACACTCTGACGATGTCCGAATTGAGTAGAGATGTAGCAGCTCCAGGGATCTCGAAGCAGTGCGAAAGGCAAAGGGCAGCGTTCCCCACCACTAACTCATCGTCTGAAGACAACAGTTTCCTTAGACCACTGAGCTCTGAGAATAGACAATGGAATGAGAGAGTCAGAAGTTTAGAAAACATGGACAGGGTTTCAAAAAGGTTAGCGAATGCATTGGCATTAAAACAAAATGGAGTTTCACAATCAGTACCAGGCCTGAATCAAGTTGCTGGTATGAGCACAGCAGGCAGGGCATTTAAAATTAACTCTGGGTATCAGGACTGGAGTCAGGAGGAAGAACTGCTGTTGAAGCATCAAGACTCTACACCTGCAGAGGAACAACTTTCAGAACTGCAAGTGTGGTGCAACAGAGAGAAAAGAACAAAACAAGGTGTTTTCTCACAGGTACTAGAAACCCAATGTCAGGACGAGATGCGGGTCCTGGGATAGTGCTGTTCATTAATTGTCATTCATTGGATGCCCCAACAGTTCAGATGGCGGAAAGCCCAAGGTCAGCGCTGGCAGCACAGGCTGGCCAGCAGCCCCACTGGGAGAGGTGAGCACTGTAGAGATAGAAAATAGAGTGTGCAGACACCTCCTGCAGAAATTGAGAAATTCAAAAGGCCCACAGTTGTTCAGTATGGAGGGTAACTACTCCACATGAATGGTTAGAACCAAGGCCATTGCCTGAGCATACCTGTAGTTCATTCATTAGGCACTTATGGCCTCAGGTTTTCCACCAGTGACTGCCACCACAGTTCTGCCTGCCTCCAGACTCAGCTGGGGAAGGGTGAGAGCATCTGATGCTGAGAAAATGCCAGTGGGTGTGAAAATTGAACCTAATTAGCCTAACAGGCTCCCAATTTCTGTGGAGCAGATTGTCAATTCCAGTAGCCCAGGAAACTTGCTAGGATGCAGGACAACATCAGCACAGCCATTCCAACAAGCAACTATCTAAATCTCCTGCCTGCCCACTGTCTCTGAAGCAAAGTTCAGCCCATGGTGTTTACAAGCATCAGAAGGGGCTCATGAACCTTGTACAAAGTTCACCTTTCTTTTTAAGCTATAGTTCATGAATTTTAGAGAGCTGTATAAAAGTATATGCAGTACAAATAAAAACAGAAAATGGATTAAGTCACAACAGGTCAATTTGCACAAGAGAGAAAAATAGTTGCTACATTATCAGGCACTCAGCATTTCTACCTTGGCCATGTGTTGCTATTCCTTCATCACTACTTACTCAAATTTCATCATAGCACCATCAGCAAATACAATGCTAATTGAAGTGCTTTTTTTAATTCTATACCTAGTATTCCGCAAGCCCTAAGGGTGCACTTTCTGGTGACAGTGGTCATTATCAGACGGCCAATAAAATTAGGCTAATAATTGAGTTATCTTACTCTTTCAGGCATTTATTATATGTCCTACACCTGACATTGCCAAGAATTGGAGTAAATGTTTCTTTTAAATCATGGTTATGCAATGTTTTAATAATAGCTGTGAACAGAATCATTATTATAACAACATTCTGTTTACTGGTAGTGCTGAAAAATGTATCAGAAAGTGCTGCTTGTAATAGTATAATTTATAAATAGATCCAAAACATTAACTCTGATTTCACTCCACAGATGCTGCCAGACCTACTGAGCTTTTCCAACAATTTTTGATTTTGTTTCTGATTTCTGGCATCAACTGTTCTTTTGGTTTTTATTTAGTTTATAAATAGTGTGTTGTATTTCAATGTATATAGTGTATCCTCTCAGCCCTAGATGTTCTGCTCAAGGTTAGTGACAATAGCATGTTAAAGTTTGCTGTCATCAAAAAATAAATATCACATACTTTTATCACACTTAACAATCTCTTCACAGGCATGCTCGCTGTGACTGCTGCAGACAGCCAGATTTTTCACAGCGTATCGTGTAGTTGTCATCCCACCCACCTGAAACACAAAACAAATCAAACCAATGATGTACACCGGGTGACAGTCAGGGAATCAGGTGAGTAAAAATTCAGTCATCTTTTTTCTCTGCTTTAATTCCCCTTCCCCATGCACTCCGAGATTCATAAATGTGCTTCCTCCCTACCTCCCAACTCCCACATCGCTAGTTTATCATCTGAAGGTCGTTAGATCAATGGGCTCTGAGAATGGACAATGGAATGAGAGAGCCAAAAGCATTTCAGAAAACTGGATGGGGTTTCGAAAAGGGTAATCAAGTCGTACACCATTAAAGGTATCAGTTCACATTGAGTTACGGTTCCATAGCAAACAGCAGTTCTTTGGTACATTGTCAAATGATCATCTTTCAAGTGTGAGCCTTATTCAACTCAGCAGGTTTCTGAACTGCTTCGTCTCCCGTTGCCAGTTTTAAAAAAAACACTGGTGAAGAAAAACTAAGTCATTGATTCAAACTAGTAACTAATGTTTACATCAAATCATAGAATGACACAGCATAAGGAGGGGGCCATTTACTTCATCATGCCAACTGTCTGGCAGAGTTATTAATTGATCTTACTCTCCTGTTGTTTTCTCATAAATGATTTCCTTTCTGGTACTTATCCAATTCTCCTTTGAAATATACTATTGAAATGTTTCCACCAGCCTTTCAGGCCATGTATTCCAAATCACAACAACATAGAACCATAGATTATGGCACAGTGAAAGTTAATTTCGACTATCAATTCTATGTCAGATGAAGCATAAATAAAACATTTTCTCATGTCGCCTATGTCTCTTTTGCCAAAAACCTTAAAACTATAACCTCTAGTTACTGAGTGGCACTGCTAACAGATTTTCAATTTTACTGTAACAGAAGCATATGGGATACAGCTATTAAAAAGCTGATCTGTAACATATACAAAAGTTTCTGTGTTTAACAGTGTTTTCTACCTTTATAAACCTGAGCATTTTCTTCACGATTTCAGATTTCAATGCTTTTTCCACTGCTTCAGCAGACTGAGGGAGCATGTGACTCAGAAGCCCTGTGGCTCTCTGAAAAATAACAAAAATTACTAACTCTGAAAGCTGCAAGTAAGGTGATACAGATAACTTATTAGCAACATTTTAGGTCATCCCTTAAAACACCTTGCATATTCCAATAAGGGCAGCTACATTTCAATTAGCGAATGAAACACAACAGTAATTAGGTCAGGAATGAATGATACTTACTGTGAGAATACCACCATCTGCACTCCCAAGCAAGGAGATGCACCTTTCTGTAATAGCTGGAGCTTTTGCCTAAAACACATAGATAGAAATTTAAGAAGGAAAAGCCAGACACCATGAGAGGGGAGATACAATTACAGGATAAACCAAATTTATAAACTTTCTTACACAGATCCCCGTACTCCTTTTATCCATTTAGAGTCATAGAGATGTACAGCATGGAAACAAACCCTTCGGTCCAACCCTTCCATGCCGACAAGATATCCCAACCTAATCTAGTCCCGCCTGCCAGCACCCGGCCCATATCCCTCCAAACCCTTCCTATTCATTTACCCATCCAAATGCCTCGTAAATGTTGCAATTGTACCAGCCTCCACTACATCCTCTGGCAGCTTATTCCATACACCTACCACCCTCTGGGTGAAAAAGTTGCCCATTAGGTCTCTTTTATATCTTTCCCCTTTGCTCTCTAGTTCTGGACTCCCCGACCCCAGGGAAAAGACTTTGCCTATTTATCCTATCCATGCCCCTCATAATTTTGTAAACCTCTATAAGGTCACCCCTCAGCGTCCGACGCTCCAGGGAAAACAGCCCGAGCATATTCAACCTCTCCCTGTAGCTCAAATCCTCCAACCCTGGCAACATCCTTGTAAATCTTTTCTGAACCCTTTCAAGTTTCACAACATCTTTCCAATAGGAAGGAGACCAGAATTGCACGCAATATTCCAACAGTGGCCTAACCAATGTCCTATACAGCCGCAACATGACCTCCCAACTCCTGTATTCAATACTCTGACCAATAAAGGAAAGCATACCAAACGCCTTCTTCACTATCCTATCTACCTGCGACTCCACTTTCAAGAAGCTATGAACCTGCACTCCAAGGTCTCTTTGTTCAGCAACACTCCCTAGGACCTTACCATTAAGTGTATAAGTCCTGCTAAGATTTGCTTTCCCAAAATGCAGCACCTCGCATTTATCTGAATTAAACTCCATCTGCCACTTCTCAGCCCATTGGCCCATCTGGTCAAGATCCTGTTGTAATCTGAGGTAACCCTCTTCACTGTCCACTACATCTCCAATTTTGGTGTCATCTGCAAACTTACTAACTGTACCTCTTATGCTCGCATTACTTAACTCACAGTGGAAGAATGTAAGTAATTTCTATTTTACAGAATTAGAAGAATTAAATTGTAAGATGCACTTAAGATAACTTAATTTAGTCAATTCTTTTCCATTATATATTTCATGCCTCAGGCAACATATGGTAATACAGTACAGATTTTTGGTTCAGTAGTAATTAAGCTACAAGCAGGACTCTCTGCCAAAATGATCACTTTCAATAAATGGTGTGTAGCTGATAGCTTTGCTGCAAGCAGTGCAGTCATACTTAATGCGTGAAAAAAAATCCTACTGATCCACAGAAAACAGAGATAGCCAGCACTAAGTTTCTAGCTTATGTGGAATTGCCTCATCTCAGCAAGTCAGTGTCTCAAGTACAGGAAGATTCTTGATTGCTGTCCAAGTAGTCTTGCTGCATTGTGTCTGCATGAATATCAGCTACAGATTAGTTCAGGTTCAGTTCTGATAAACTATGGATGCTAAATGAATGATTGCTAAATTAATTAATCAGATGCATGCATGAAACACAGTGGCACCTAGGAATTGTAGTGCCACTGCCTTCACGAAGTGCAGGGAAATATTTTAAAACCAGTATCTAAAGATCAACACTGCCTGTCCTGTCCTTATCTTCATACCTGGATGGTGCAGCATTGCTCCACGGAAAGGTTTACCATCAGGCCCAGGAGAGCGTACAAGGTTTCTCTGTAGTCAGTCTCAGGGACAGATGATATAGCTTCATCCTGAACAAATAGAGAAACAAAGTTGTTAAAAATTGGGTGACTGTCAAGTATTTGAGAAGAAACAGCCTCAAATCAAAAGATAAAATACAGGCTTAGAAATTAATTCTGTCATAATGTAAAATCCCATGTTATGCTTTGTAACCAAATTAAGGAGAAATACGGTGGTCTGATCAGAATCAAGATCACTTTGATTACCAGTCCACTCCTTAGACTGTAAGTCATAGAAGCAGAAGCAGGCCATTCAGCCCGTGGAAACTGCTCTGCTATTCACTGAGATCATAGCTGCTCTGATCATCTTCAATTAGACTTTTCTGCCTTCGCTCCATATCCCTTGATTTCCTGTTGATAAAAGTCTGTCTATCTCAGCCTTGAATATCCTTAATGACCCAGCCCACTATGGTATGTAATTCCACAGATTCCTTCCAATCTTTCCAGTATTTCATATCGGAACATTCAAACCACCAGTTCACTCCTACATCTCTAAATGTTTTCTGCAATGAGAATCAAACAGATTTTACCACAGGATCAATCCTGAGCCCACATCTGCTGTGGCAAAGTTGAGCCATAACAGCAGGAGGAACTGACATTAGGAAATCCATCTTCATATGGAGTAATCAATAACCAGGTCAGACCTTTGGACAAAATGACGCAAATAAGGACACCTGGAAATAGCAATGAACCATTTGGGTTGCATAATTGAAAAGGAGAGGAGTTTTAAAAAAATTATAGACTGTGGGCATTGCCAGCTAAGCCAGCATGAATTCCTCATCCTAAATTACCCTGGATTAGGTGGTGGTGAGCTATCTTCTTGAAGTGCTGCTGTCACTGCTGCGTAGGTACAGCCCCATTGCTTTTAGGGTGGGAACCCAGGACTTTGATCCAGTGATAGTGAAGGAATGGGTGGATAGTTCCAAATCAGGATGGAGAGGGGGAACTTGCTCGGGCTATGTTTCCATAGATTTTTTGCCATTTCTTTCTAGAATAGCAGAGGTCATAGGTTTGGAAGATGCTGTTGGAGGAGTGTTGGTGAGTTTTCAAAGTGCATCTCATGGATGGTATACACTGTTGTCTCTTGACTTTTTTCCGAATTCATTCATGGAATATGGGTGTTGCTGGCATTTACTGACTGCCTCTAATTGCTCAGAGTTGCTAGAAGTAAAGAAGGATTACTGGCAACTTTAAAAAGCAAAATTTTCAAAGTTATCTTTGGTGTGATGACATCCAGTGATCCTTTTAAAGACCACTGGCTTAGCGCCATACCTGAAGAAACTTGTAAAATGTAAAAATTCATAGGTGACAGACTAACACATAGTGTGTTGTACTGCATGTTTGTGAAAATCGTAGTCCTCAAGTCAGTTTCCGACAGGTGCTCCGAACAAATACAGGAGACTCCAACTAATATGGTGTACAGTCCTGAACTGTTAGAGAATGAGCATCCATATTGGGTCCTGTTTTTCACCCAAATAAAATGGGTACCACATAATCAAACCATCTGACTTATAGTCAAGAGTTTGTCCCTGAGTCAAGGCTGACGCTCACCAGCTAATCTCTGTAAATTATGCAGACTCCTGTCATACATATTATTTCAACAAAGATAATATTGATAGCCACTTAAAAACAATACAAAATATGTTACCTTTCAAATGAAAAATTAAGAAAAGTTATTAAGAACGTCAATGCCTGATAATGAGTAAAGCTGTTTGTCATTGAAGCAATACTCACTAAATAGGTTTCAGTGGCACATTTAATATCCTAAATGGGCACAGGAAATATCCAACTTGAGATAAAAACAGCAGCGCCAATGTGGAAATTCAAGTCTGTCTATGTTGTAAGAAAACTTACAATAGCAGCTAGGCAAGACTCCCAGTATTCTTCTCTCCCTGCTATTTGTCCAGAAATTGCCTTGTCAGTTGCAAAGCTCCCAATGATGGATATGCATTGTGGAAAGACCTGCTTATTCACCAACTTCAAGTTTTTCTGCAACAAATATCAAACAAGCAAAAATAAAATGTGCATTAGAAACAGTAACATGAATATTTGAAGCCGAAATTAGGCAAGTGAAAAATATAACTTGTGTACAAATAATCTCTGAGGTATTGTAAATGTAATGTCAAATTACACTCTCAAATACACACTGACTGTTATGTGACTGGTGGATAAGTGAAAAGGTTCAGCATTCATTTCTTACCAAGAGAATTTCAAATGATGGTAACACATTAACTGTAAAATCATTTCGACAATACTTTTTAAACCTAATGGAAAAGAAATCAAAGATGAAATTGCCGTAATAAAAATTGCAATAAAACAGGAAGAAAATGCTCATCATATCTGAAAACAAAACTATTTTATACACTCCAGGATTGTCTTTTAATATGGGAGGCAAGGCTTGGCTAAAGGATTTTAATAATCACAATTTATCAGTCAATGCACAGAGAGTTGAAGAATGGTGACTAACAACCATTTTTAAAGAAGCATTCGTCCATTTTTAAATGCTTGATATTTTTAATTGTCTACTGCTGAGATATGATTGAACATGCTTAATCAAACTGAGTCCCACTCCCCCAAACTCCTTGACTTGAAGAAGTTTCAAAGGTCTCAGTATTTGTTTTCAAACTGTCTGCCCTTGGAAGGTACAGTGAGCTACCATCAGTGCTGTACCCGTTCTGCTCTCCATCAACATGATGCAAGTACAAAAACCGAGCTTCTCGAGGTGTCCGTAGAATAACTAAGAGACTTAGAATAACAGAACTATTGGTTTTATAGTCTTTCTTTTTGCTCTACCTAAGATGAAACAGCTAGCTGCACCTGACAGCATGCACACTGCAAGACTGAAATATAGTCCCATTTTATTAAGCAAATTTTCCATGGCTTTGGTTATGGTGAGTCTGGGATCGAGACACTTGTTGAGACCATATTTTCTGTGCACCATCTGATATCTGTTCTAGAAAAAGTACTGGAGAAGGTACATAAAAGCTCTACAATGATGATGACAGGATGAGCAATTCAGCCCCCTGCAAATGTAATCTAAAAGGACATAGAAGCATAGAACATAGGAGTAGAGGATTCAACCCTGCTCTACTACTCAATACAACCCTGTTCCCACTTTCTCCTGGTACTCGTTGATTCAGTTAGGCCTAAGAACTATATTCACTCCTTCTTAAAAATGATAAATGATTTGGCATTTCTGTGGCAGAGAATTTCACAGGTTCAGCATTCTCTATTCATAGAAATATCTACTCATCTCAGTAAATGGCCTACCCTGTATCCTTAAACTGTGAACAAAAACATCAGGAACATTTTTCCTGAATTTACTCTGTATGCATTTTATAGATTAAAATGAGATCCCTCCGCATTCTTCTAAACTCCAGTGAATACAATCCTAACTAATCTAATCTCTCTTCATACATCAGTCCTTCCAACCCAGGAATCAGTCTGGGTAAACCCTGCTTGCATTCCTTTCATTGCTGAAAAATCCTTTCTTAGATATGGAAACCGAAACTACGCACAGTACCCCAGCTGTGGTCTCATCATGATATCCCTGCCCCTCCGCTTTCTGAAGGCCAACATAACATTTGCTTTATTCACTGTCTGCTACACCTGCATACCTACTTTGTGGTGAGTGTATAAGGACACGTGCCCCTTTCTAAATCTTGTTTTTGTAACCAAAGTGGAGAATCTCACATTTATCCACATTACACTCCATCAATTTGCTCACTCACTCAATTTGTCCAAATCAAATGGAAGCACTTCTGCATCCTCCTCAGAGTTCACCCTCCCACCCAATTTTGTCACCTGCAAGCTTGGAGATATGACATTTAGTTCAGTCATCTAAATCATCAATATGATTAATGCATGTAGAAAGCTATTCGGCTCAAGGGCAATTGGGGATAGGCAACAAACACTGGCTTTGCGAATGGTGGCCTTGTCCTAAGAAAAATAAAGGAAAAATCTCAGTTTGAGAAGTGTAACTGGATTACTTCTTTAGAAAAGAGACGGCTGAGGGGTAGTAGAGTTTTGATTATGAATGCGTTTGATGGGATAGCTGTAGATGGAGGGTAGGTGTTTTCACTTGCGGGGAAATCAAAACTAGGAGCATAAGTAATAAGTCTAATAAAGAATTCACAAGAAACTTCTTTACCCAGTGACTTGAATGTAGTACCAGCTATCATAAGGAGTGCTTGAGGCAAAAAGCATTCAAGGGGAAGCTAGATAAGTCCAAGAGGGAGAAGGGAGTAGAGAGCTATACTGATAAGGTTAGATGAAGTAGAAAGGAAGAGGCCAGTTTGGAGTGTGAACACTGAAACAGATGTGTTGGATCAAATGGTCTGTTTCTACACTGAAAACATCAAGCAGTTCTATATAAATACAGAAACTTCATGGTGATCAAATTACAAGTAGAAATCTTGATGGTGTTTGAAGAACACTGGAGAATAATAAAATCTACTTCTGTGATCTGACTGATCAAAATGACTCAACAATACAACATTTTACACACAAAGACTAAGTATATGATAAAGCAATTAAGAAAAGTGTCAACTTTTGAAGAAGATAAATATGACGAAATTACTTATTCTCTGGCACTAGGCTGGCGAGGATTCCCATGGCAGTGCTCGCAATTGTATCAGTGCAATTCAAAAATCCCAAAAGGATCTGCATCAACCTACAGAAAAAGACAATGGACATCAGCCAGCCAGGAAAGAAAGAACGCACATTTATACAGTTCCTCATCATAATCCCAGGATATCCATAAGCAGTTTAAAGATAATGGATAACCTTTGAAAAACATTCACACCTAAATATGAAACAAACGCCACCATCCGGACACATAAAATTGCTATAAATCAGAGTGTAGCTAACTTCAGAACTGTTCTAAAGATGAGTCATACTGAACTTGAAGAATTAATTGTTTCTCTCTCCACAGTCGCTGCCAGACCTGCTGAATCTCTCCACCGTTCTCTGTGTTTATAACAAAACTTCAGTTATATTCCCCCTAACTGCAGCTTAATATTACATGGTTTGACAAAGTAGATGCAGAAAGGCTGTTTGCCCTGATGAAATTACGACCCATCTGGATAGCAGTAACAGGGTAGGTCACAGTCAGCATGGATTTATGAAGGGGAAATCATGCTTGACTAACCTTCTGGAATTCTTTGAGGATGTAACTCTGAAGATGGACAAGGGAGATCTGGTGGATGTAGTGTACCTGGACTTTCAGAAAGCTTTTGATAAAGTCCCACAAAGGAGGTTAGTGAGCAAAATTAGGGCGCATGGTATTGGGGACAAAGTGCTGACTTGGATTGAAAGTTGGTTGGCTGATAGGAAACAAAGACCAGTAGTGATAAACAGCTCCCTTTCGGAATGGCAGGTGATGACCAGTGGGGTACCGCAGGGATCAGTGCTGGGGCCGCAGCTTTTTACAATATATATTAATGATATAGAAGATGGTATTATTAGTAACATCAGCAAATTTGCTGATGATACAAAGCTGGGTGGCAGGGTGAAGTGTGATGAGGATGTTAGGAGATTACAGAGTGACCTGGACAGGTTAGGTGAGTGGTCAGATGCATGGTTATCCACTTTGGTGGCAAGAACAGGAAGGCAGATTACTACCTAAATGGAGTCAAGTTAGGTAAAGGGGTATTACAAAAAGATCTGGGTGTTCTTGTACACCAGTCACTGAACGCAAGCATAAATGTACAACAGGTAGTAAAGAAAGCTAATAGCATGCTGGCCTTCATAACAAGAGGGATTGAGTATAGAAGCAAAGAGGTTCTTCTGCAGCTGTATGAAGTAAGACAATGCAGAGGCCAATCAGCCCATCAAGCTTCTCCGCCATTGAATAAATTCATGGCTGATCTGATTATTTCACATTCCAGCCCTACCCCCCCAATAATCTTAAGGGTCACTGAACTTTAGATTTAGATTAGATAAGATTCCCTACAGCGTGGAAACAGGCTCTTCGGCCCAACAAGTCCACACTGACCCTCCGAAGAGTAACCCACCCAGACCCATTTCCCTTTTCTGCAGCTAATACTATAGGCAATTTAGCATGGCCAATTCACCTGACCTGCACATCTTTGGACTGTGGGAGGAAACCGGAGCACGCGGAGGAAACCCACGCAGACACAGGGAAAACGTGCAAACTCCACACAGACAGTCACCTGAGGCTGGAATCAAACCTGGGACCCTGGTGCTGTGAGGCAGCAGTGCTAACCACTGAGCCACCATGCTCCCTCTTGAAACATTAACTCTGCTTTTTCTCCACAGATGCTTCCGGACCTGCTGGCTTTCTTTCACTCCCCTTGTTTATTAAGAATCTATCCACTTGTGTCTTATAAATATCTCAGAACTCTCCACTTCCATTGTCTTCTGAGGAAGTGGTCCAAAGATTCACGAACCTGAGAGAAAAAATGGCTCCTTATCTCTTTCTTAAATGGACAATCCTTTATTTTTAAACAGCGACCCCCTAGTTCTTAGAGAAGGATCTTTCTATTCTACTAGACCACCAGTGCAAAATTAACTACCGGGAAAATGGGTTCTGCATCAAATGGTTTGAGGCCCAAGAAACTATACTGACAAACTGATTACTTAATTTTATTCCAAGGCTGACATTCTATCACAGGATATTGTCTTTAGTGACAAACCAATGAGCAATGGTATCCTGTATACATGGAAACATGACCTGCACTTTTGTCATTTGTTGCAAGACATGCTGGATCAAATGAATTTTTCACAATCATTTCAGCGGTCACGGGAAGATCTCCACTGATTAAACTCCAGTACAAATCTTTGAAAGTGATGAGGTTTAGATTTAAGATAGTAGCTTAGTAGTAAACCAACTGCACTGGGAAACTGAGATTACCAGGTCAACTGAAAATATCAATCTGCCTACCTTTCATTTCCCTATATGGTACAGGTATGTGTCAGTTGTTACTTTACATATCTATAACCTTTATTGTTGCAATATCTTCTTATTAACTACCACCTAAAAATGTGTTCACATACTGTAAGTTTACTAGTCCTTCCACATCTCCACAAAAAGCAATCTCTATTGATCTATTTACATGGCTGAGAGACAGGATTACCTTGTTAAATTCAGATTGCACAGCAGTAAACCTTTTCCATACTCTGACAATAAATAGCTGGATAGTAAAGTTATGCACTCAGTGTAGATTTCACTCTCTTTACAGGACAACAGATCTAGTAACTGTTCACTTGTACCAGAAGTGATAAGTAAACGTTGATTCTCCTCTGTAAACCAAAGAAACAAACTATAGATTAAAGGTGCAAACAAAGTTTCCAAGCCATATTATGACCTTAGAATGAAATTTGTTAAACAAACACCATTTATTTCACATTGTGGCCTCTTTCTGTAAAAGGTGTCTGTCCCAGGATTATTCACATGTCTTGTTCACTGGAAGAGTGAACTTGTAATTCCATCCTGCTCCTGCAGAAATGGCTAATGCAATTGCAGCTTGTTACAAAATATAAGAACACACAAAGGGTAGGAAGATCATTCAGTCACTGAAACCCACCCTTTCAGTTCTCCAACTCTGGGGGTATGGCAGCACATTGTATTTGTTGAATGACTTTAGATTGTCCCAAGAATGCCTTTAGATTGCTACGGGGAGAATGCGGGTAAGTGGAATTGAAATGCCCATCAGCCATGATTGAATGGCGGAGTGGACTCGATGGGCCGAATGGCCTTACTTCCGCTCCTATGTCTTATGGTCTTAAGTAGCAATCTAAAGAATTCTCAGTTTTAAATTTACTTTCTTCTGATTTATTTTCAAATCCTTATGGAGTTACTTCAACTATACCAGTTGGTATTTTATATGCTGAGGTTCTGAGCCACTTTTTGTTATTAACTCTGCAGCTTAAGGTCTTTGAACATTAAGACCATAATCTTGCTGTCTGTAATCAACAGCTTTACTTTTTCTTCAATCCTTCTCTTCTCCGAGATGCAGTGACTGAACAGATTAAAATAAATCTGTTGCAAAAAGTAACTCAATAACTATATAAGTATCCAAACAACTAATTACCATTCCCATGACAGACAGCCTGCCACAGCACAAGGACAGCAACACACAGCTCCACTTCATAAGGTTCTTTCACTGAGCTGGTAAGACTCCTGTTAAATACAGAAAATTACATAGGTCCGGCCTTTTCAAAAATTCTACGAATAAAAATCCTGGCATGGTCAAAACTTAGAAAAACAATGATTAGTAAAGTAGATTTCAATTGATTCAATTTGCTTGGAAAAAGGTTACATATAAATAAATTAGTGAAATTTGCATTAATTCTATTCATTAATTACCATTTGATTAATTACCATTAGTTCATTAATTTCATATACTTCTGCAGTTTCTCGACGTGCATTTACAATGTAAAGCCTAGATTGGTAAAGAGATAAACTACTATAAATGTCTCAGGATTAGAGTGGTGCTGGAAAAGCACAGCAGGTCAGACAGCATCCGAGGAGCAGGAAAATCAGAAATGATGACATAAATGTCTGGTAACACACAGCACAGTGTCAGCTCTTGAATTTAAATTGTACGTGTGCTACAATAAAGGCGTGATTCTATGCTGGCAACAGGAAAGCTGATGCATCAGGTTACTTTCAGTGGGATAGTGTATCAGAGCTACCTTCTCAAAGCTGCATCACAGTGCTTGCCAAAATTTGACTTGCTGTCAAATAAAGTCCTTTCACTGGTGAATCTCAAAACATATGTTGTTATCATACCACTACTATTTATTTCTGCTTACCCCAAATAGCTGGTCTTTCAGGCACTGCAGTATCTGATCTAATGCAAGTTATAAAGGTTAGTAGAAGCAAAATTCATTTCAAAATGTCTCTATGCTGTTCTTAATTTTGATTGGTCTCAGTATCTGTTTCTGGTATTGACAATAACCATAATACCATACCTTCTTAGAATCTCGTTGTCACTGATAATACTGAATCCATTATTTGTTCTGAATAAAGTCTGTTCAGTGCCTAAAAGCAGACAAAGGACATATTCATGACAAAGTTAAGAACACACAAATATCCTTGTCCTTTATGACAGATTGAAATGTATCAGATTCCAAGAACAGGGAAAATCATAAATAGAATAGAAAACCATTTATATAAACAAAAAGTTCTTATTCCATGTTTAATAGGAACAGAAACTAAGAGATAATATATAACATACTATGTTGAAGTTATACGGGATGTTGGTGAAGCCTTTTCTGGTATACTACGTGCAGTTCTGGACACTCTGTTATAGGAAGGATAGGATTTGGAAGAGATTTACTGTACCAGGATGTTGCCAGAAATGGAGGGCTTGAGCGATAAGGACAGGATGGGACCTTTTTCACTGCAGTGTAGAAGGTTAAGGGGTTACCTTATAGAGGTTCATAAAACCATGAGGGATATAGATAGGGTTCAAAGTTTGTGCGAAGATTTGTAGCTCGGGTGCTCGTTGTTGTGGTTCTGTTCGCCGAGCTGGAAGTTTTTGTTGCAAACGTTTCGTCCCCTGGCTAGGCGACATCATCAGTGCTTGGGAGCCTCCTGCGAAGTGCTTCTTTGATGTTTCCTCCGGTGTTTATAGTGGTCTGTCCCTGCCACTTCCGGTTGTCAGTTTCAGCTGTCCACTCCACTATAAACACCGGAGGAAACAACAAAGAAG
>NC_057744.1:5625415-5639454 GCF_004010195.1 Chiloscyllium plagiosum | reverse complement strand
TATCTGTTTTTGGCGAATACCTTGTATAGGTGTTCCTCTTCTTCTTTTTGCAGTTCTGGTGTACTGCAGTGTGTTGTGGCCCTTTTGAATAGTGTCTTGATGCAGCTTCGTTTGTGTGTGTTGGGGTGGTTACTTTCATAGTTTAGGACTTGGTCTGTGTGTGTGGCTTTCCTGTATACCTTTGTGGTGAATTCTCCGTTCGGTGTTCTCTGTACCATCACGTTTAGGAATGGGAGTTGGCTATCCTTTTCTTCTTCTCTCGTGAATCGGATTCCTGTGAGTGTGGCATTGATGATCCGGTGTGTTTTTCTATTTCCGTGTTTTTAATGATTACAAATGTGTCATCGACAGGAATCCGATTCACGAGAGAAGAAGAAAAGGATAGCCAACTACCATTCCTAGACGTGATGGTACAGAGAACACCGAACGGAGAATTCACTACAAAGGTATACAGGTCATTCATCACGTCATGCAGGTACCAATTCTGTTCCATTTAATCCAACGTACAACTTTCACCCCATGACAAGGCAAATCAGTCCTCTTCAGAAGTACATGTGCTTTTGAAAGTTACGATGCAAATTGCTTCCACTGAGTTTTCAGGTAGTGTGTTGCATACGATGGAGTTTAGTCATACAGATGAGAAACATACTCACATCAAAGCCACAGTTTTTGTTGAGTCAGCTGATATATAAATTCCAAAAGATTACTACAATAATAACTTGTGATTAGAAGGAAAATGGAATGTTGTCCTTTATTGTAAAAGGAATGGAATGTAAGAGTAGAGGTGTTTTGTTAGAGGTGAACAATGCATTGGTGATGCCACATTTGGAATGCTGTGTACAATTTTGGTCTCTTTATTTGAGAAAGATATAAATATGTCAGATACAGTTCAGACAAGTTTACTTTACTGATAACTGAGATAGGGATGGTTATTTTATGAAGAAAGGTTGTATCGACTTGGGTTTTTTTAGAAAGATGATAAGAGGTCATTGAAATTTATAAGACCCTGAGGGGACAACATAGGATAGAAACTGTAAGGATATTTCCCTTTGTGGAGAATCCAGCACTTGGGGACACAGTTTAAAAATAGGGATCACTCATTTAGGATCGAATTGAGAAGTTTTTCTTCCTCTCAGAAGGTTGAGTCTTTGGAACTCTTCCTGAGGAAGCTGTGAAGGCAGGATTACTTAATAGTTTTAAGGCAAATGCAAATAAATTTGTGATTAACAAGGAATCAAAGGAGATTGGGGCTGGTGGGAGAGTGAAGTTGAAGTCACAGTTAGATCAGCTATGATCTTGTTAAATAGTGAAGCAGGTTCAAAGGGGCCACATGGCTTTCCCCCACTCGTAATTCATATGTTCATCTCAGCAGCACCAGTGATAGACTGCAGTCTACCTGGTCTCAGAATCACATGCTACTGAAGAGAAAAGAAGATCCTGAACACAAAGACTCATGTAGGAAAGTGTACACAAACTAACAAATGGAGAGGGTTAAATGAACTGCATCAATTATGTACTATATTCTTTCCTCGTGGCACCATATCTTCTAAACAAGCATAACCAGATTGGGCTATTGTTTTATTGACTATGGATAGTGAGGACTGCAGCTGCTGGAAATGTCAGAGTCGATAAAGTGTGGAGCTGGAAAAAACTCAACAGGTCATACAGCAGGGGAAACTTCAGGTTGGAAACTTTCATCCTGATGAAAGGTTCCAACTGAAATATCGACTTTCCGGTCCTCTGATGTTGCTTGACCTGCTGTGCTTTTTCCAGCTTCACACATTATTGACTGTATTGTTTTGTTGAACACCACCAATCAGTCTGGAAGCATGACTCTGAGCTTTTCTAGTCGCTTGCCATTTTACTATAATTTTGTCACACTACAGCTATGAACTCTCTGTCTTTGGCCCGTATAATGACGCGATGAAGTTCAACTAAAACATAAGAAGCAGCCCCTCATTTTCCAATTGGGGGCTTTGCAACCTCCCAGGCTCACTTTGATGTTCAACAGTTCCAGATCATTTACACTGTCCTTCTTTTTGGGGGCCAGCATGTGCTGGTAAGGATTCTGCTTCATTTTGCTATCATTTCTTTCATGTCTCCCACTCAATTCACAGACCTTAAAACCTACTAGTATTCATGATAGGTCACAGGCTCATAACTTTATTATCCATAGCTATTCAGCAAATCAGGTTATATCCCCAGCATTACCTCTTTATGTAGTACTAATTTCGCCATTCATACAGCTTTGGAAATCATATTTTCCAAAATTAACAGTTAAGGACACCACCATGTCTTCAACTTACCCTCCTTCATCAGCTCGGTCAGGAACCTCATACCGCCAAGGTAGAAATAAGGAATTTTATTGGAGCTGGATAGTTTCTTCAGCACTTCATGAGCCGTTGTAGTATTCACATTACCCCGTTCAAACTCTTCCACAACTTCTTTCTCCTGCTGTTCCTTTTTTTGAGCCAGCTCCAATAAATTCATATATTCTAAATTTTAAAAGACAAATTTTCTGTCACAGTACGATAAGTCAAATACAACACTTTACAGATCATAGCACATTCTGAATTTAAATACTAAGGCTATGTATACAGGTTCATCAGTGGTTCATGTCATCGAGTAATAAGAGATGTACAGCATGGAAACAGACCCTTCGGTCCAACCCGTCCATGCCGACCAGATATCCCAATCCAATCTAGTCCTACCTGCCAGCATCCTGCCCATATGCCTCCAAACTCTTCCTATTCATATACCCATCCAAATGCCTCTTAAATGTTTTAATTGTACCAGCCGCCACCACATCCTCTGGCAGCTCATTCCATACACGTACCACCCTCTGTGTGAAAAAGTTGCCCCTTAGGTCTCTTTTATATCTTTCCCCTCTCACCCTAAATCTATGCTCTCTATTTCTGGACTCCTCGACCCCAGGGGAAAGACTTTGTCTATTTATCCTATTCATGCCCCTCATGATTTTATAAACCACTATAAGGTCACTCCTCAGCCTCCGATGCTCCAGGGAAAACAGCCCCAGCCTGTTCAGCCTTTCCCTGTAGCTCAAATCCTCCAACCCTGGAAACTTGCTTGTAAATCTTTTCTGAATCCTTTCAAGTTTCACAACATCTTTGAATGATGACACAGAAAGACCAGAAATTTCACAGGTTGAATTTCGGTTCTCTTTCAAATGGCAGGAAATGGGCTCAATGCTCCCTGTGTCAGAGAACAAAGACTTAGACAGTTGTGGTTTTTCAGATACAGTGATCCTTATTGTAAAGTGTGCTTGTTTTGGGATCAGTGAAATTGAGTTTCCACCAGGACACAAAAGGTTGAGGCCTAGGTTCATGAATTAAGAATTTACATAGCAGGAAAGATGGATAATGATCCAGTGTAGAAACACTGCTGATTTTTCTCATCGCTCGCCTTTGTGCCCATAAAGCCATTAAACAAGCTCTCTAACCAATATTTCTAAAACATGCAACAGGTGAACAAAAAGTAATTTAGTCAAGGCAAATAAACATACATGTCGTTCTTTATATTTTACACTACAAAATTGCTTAGCACTTCTTAAAAGTCAGGATAGATGTCTTGTACCTTTAACCAGCTTCTCTTGGTTTGGATCAATTTCTAAAATTTTCTGATAGCATTGTTGAGCCTGGTGAGGAACATAAACTCATTTAAATGCAGTATTTCCCACTTCAGTAACACTGAGCTTCTGAAGACACAGAAAAATGGGCTGAGATCATTTTAGTGAAATTAATTCTACTAAAACAAAATCAGCAAAAAGGCAACAAATACAACATTATGCACACTGAACCCAAAATAAAAATTCACCCATTAAAAACAAAAATAAAAATAGAAACTACTGGAAAAGCTCAGCATGTCTGGCAGCAACTGTGGACAGAAATCAGAGTTAACATTTCAGATCCAGTGATGCTTCTTCAGAACTGATGGTAGGCAGGAGGTAACAGCACATGGGATGGAGGGTGGGGTATAAAAAGGTAAGTGATGATAGAGCCCAAAGACAGCAAAATACAGTTGGACAGAGAAAGGACTGGGATAAGGTCAGTCTAGGGGAATGAGTAGCTGCTAATGGGGTCGATGACTAGCTGACAATGGGTCGTATGTGGTAGCAGATGATAAAGCCTGCTGTGTGGAGGTAGGGTAAGGACATGGGAGAAGGTGCCTCAAGGTCTAAAAGTTTTAAACTCAATATTAAGTCCAGAGGCTGCAGAGTCCCAAGCAGAAAATGGGGTGCTGTTCTTCCAGTGCTGCAGTACCTCAGCAAGTCGGAGACAGAGATGTTGGCCGAAGAATACAGAGACATGTTGAAGTGGCAGGCAACTGGAAGCTCAGAGACATTTTTGCGGACAGAACATAGGTGTTCTGCAAAGTGGTCACTCAGTCTACCCTTCGATTCCCAAATGTAGAGGAGACTACATTGTTGAGCAGTGAATGCAGTTGATTAGATTGAGTGAAGTGCAGGGAAAATGCTGCTTTACCCATTAAAGTACTTGTTTTTTAAAATATAAATGTTAGCCTACCTTGATTGACATTACTCATGAATGTAAGGAACTGTTTTACAAGAATAGAGACACTATAGGAAGTAGGAAGTACATACTGCAATATCCCACTGCCAAGATAAAACTATGTCACTTAAAGTCATGAGGGACTATGTGAACACTGGATGAGTAGGGGCTCAATTGCTCTTCAGTCTATAGGTCACAACCGACTTTCTTTCTTTCTCTGACTGGTGAGGCGACTTGTTATAAAAATAGATACAGATACATATGATAGCACGAATGAAGACCGTTTTATTCAGATCTGAAACTTTTCACAGCATTTCAAAAACTGCAGTTCTGTTCAGTAATTACAGTAATCTCTTATTATTGATTTAATTTGTAAATCAGATAAACAAACAAAATTCCTATTTTTATATTTTCAATGATTTTCCCATAAAAATAGCAATATTTTGAAAATATATTATAACCATACTTGATGGTGAAATTATCAATAATATGAAACACTAAAAAAAGTATGCAGTTAGGAAATTTCCTAAAATGAAAATTATATCCAAGCAGAATTATGAGGTTACCTGGTTTTGATCTATTTGAATTTTGCCTTGCCTTCATTTATTGACTGGAGCCTCCAAATGGAAAAGGAAAGCTTATTCACAGCATAGGCTCCTTTGTTTATAACTTAATTTTGGCAAACATTGAAGACCATTTTGCTGGCCAGAAATAAAATGCTCAAAACAACTTTAGCAATTTGAAGCAATTAGATACTTAACCTCAGACTGACTGCATTACTGGATATAGCAAGCAAAAGCTATAACTATAAATGTAAATGACTGAAACAATCTCACCTCCTCATATTTCTTTAAGCTAAGGTTAGCCTTTCCCATATGAACGTATGCCTTTATACAGTTTTCATTGCACTGCAGTCACAAAATAAAGAGAAGCATATTAAATGATTCAAAGTGTACTAAAAGCTATCAACATCAGTTTAACTGCACAACACTGCAGTTGTAAGGTTTCCTTAGGACTTGAGGAGAAAGTGAGGACTGCAGATGCTGTAGATCAGAGCCAATAATGTGTTGCTGGAAAAGCGCAGCAGGTCAGGCAGCATCCAAGGATCAGGAGAATCGACGTTTCAGGCATGAGCCTGAAGAAGGGCTCATGCCTGAAACGTCGATTCTCCTGCTCCTTGGATGCTGCCTGACCTGCTGCGCTTTTCCAGCAACACATTACTGCTTCCTTAGGACTTGCACAGAATTCATTCTGACACTGACACTGCTTCATTTTAGATTTTAATAACACTGAGAGCAGACAAATGATAAAGAGTTAGATGGCTAGTAGACTTATAGGAGTACTACACAGCAGGATCAGCCAGTTAGATGGATAACAGTTAGGAAAGGTAAGAAGGTGGTTCTGAAGTTGAGAGGTGACCTTATAGAGGTTTATAAGTACAGATAAGGTGAATGGAAGATGTCTTTCCCCTAAGGTGGGGGATCTCAAGACCAGAGGGCATATTTTAAAGGTGAAGGGAGAAAGACATTGGTGCAACTTTTTTACACAAGACGGTTCGTGTGCAGAATTAACTTCCAGAAGAAATGGTGAATGCGGGTACAGTTACAACGTTTAAAAGACACTTACATAAGTACATGAATAAGAAATGCCAAGCGCAGATGGGTGGGACTAGTTCAGTTTGGGATTACAGTCAACATGGACTGGTTGGATCGAAGGTTCTGTTTTCGTGCTGTGCAACTCTCTGACTTCACTGCAGTGCTGACAGAGTGCTGCAATGTCATTAGTGCCATCTTCTGGCTGAAACATTGTACTGAGGACCCTTTACCTGTTCAAATGCTACAACTGGGCATTAAAGATCCTGTGGCAAATTCTGAAAGAAGAACGTGGACTTCTCCTCATGATCTGATCTAAGTCTCCCTAAATTATTTCTGCCTAAACCACGGATTATAAGTTATTTGTCTCACTGTAGTTTTGTGACACTCAGTGTGAAACTTGACTGTAAAAGTTAGTTACGTCTGAGCGAATGCACTTTAGAACAAGTATTCTACCAGAATCATGTTTTGGTGAAATGTAAGACTGTTACTCCTGAAGAAGGGAGGCAGTTAAGAGCTGTACTCTGGAAATTGACAAGGGTAGCAACAATTCATTTTGTTAAATTGGGGGGATCACCTTAATCACTTTTCAATTCAAATATTCAAATCAAATGGTACCAAAGGCAATATGAAATTATAGAAGAAGTCAAAATTTGACATTTATGAACTCACCCTCTGGATCCAAAGGCCACTGTTATAATTAATTTATTATGAACTTTTTTCACAAGATATGTGTAACTTTTATTTTCATTGTTTTATTGGTATTTGTCCACATTTTTGCATCATATACTCCTCTTTCACTGTAAGTTGTTTATTCAGCCTGAAAATCTTTGATTAATATTGACCAATCCAAAGCATGTGTCATTTCACAGACGCAACAAAAATGTGCCTTTGTATAGTGCCTTTAAACAGCAAAACATTCAAGCAAAACGTTGGGGCGACCCGGTGGCTAGCACTGTTGTCTCTCAGCAATAGTGGCCCGGATACGATTCCAGCCTCAATTTGTATGGAATTTGCACATTCTTCCCATGTCTGCGTGGGTTTCCTCCACGTGCTCCTGTTTCATCCCACAATCCAAAGATGTGTATATTAGGTGAATTGGCCATGCTAAATTACCCACAGTGTTCAGGGGTGTATAGGTTAGGTGCATTAGTGAAAGACAAATGTGAAGTAATAGGTTATGGGAATGGGACTGAGTGGGTTACTCTTCGGAAGGTCAGTGTGGACTTGTTGGGCCAGATGGCCTGGTTCCACACTGTAGGGATTCTATGAGATTCCAAGGCACTTCACAGAAATGATTAAGAAGCAAATCTTAAACTAGTAAGGTTATAGAAGGTAGTGCAATTTTTCACCCTCAGGCTCTTGCAGCTTAGAAAAAGGAAAATCTGAAACACACACACACTCACCTTCAGGGCCCACTCACAATCACTGATTGCCTCTTCATATTTCCCCAGTTTGATATATGCCTGAAAATAGCAACAGACATTTGGTAATTGCAAGGGAAATGGAACTAAATATGACAACCAGTTTAAATCTTAATGAACTCATCAATATTAATAAAATTAGGTATGAAAATGTCTGTCAGCACCCGATCAACCAAAAGTGTAGAAGTACTGAATAAGTTATCAGGAAAGACCATTGAAGTGGACAGTTTAAATGAATTCAAAAGAGAATTAACACCATTTCTAAAAAAAGGATGCAAGAACATGGTGAACAGAGAAGTCTCGGTGGGCACTATTTCCTCTTTACAATTACTCTTACCTTCCAGATTGATTTAAAAGAAAACTCAAGACATATTGCTATTGGCAGTAGAGAGTCTTATTATGTTTCTTCACATTTTCATAATAGTACTCTAATGAAAACTATGTTCAGAGTATTAATCTATCTGGCTTATCTTTCTTTTTAAAATGGGATTGTAATCTACACTTTGACATAACTGAACTAATTTTTGTTGACATGTTTGAAGGAATTTGCCTAAACTGAGTTACTTTATTTGTGCATGTTCTCTTGGCCATTTTAAATTTTCTATTTTTCACATCTTGTGTAAAACTTAAACAGGTCCTGGCTGTAATTGGAAGCTGAGTAAAGTACAGTGTGTACTGCACAGTTGAGTGTGTCATCCTTCAGATAAGAGTTCTAAATTAAGATGACATTTATCTGTATTGGAGAAATAAATAAACATTAAAGAGCCTATGGAACTATTTAAAGAACAGCAAAGAGTTATCTTATGTCCTGAGCAGCGACCTTCCCCAAAATAAAACCATCCAAACACAAATTAACTGTACCGTCAATTCACTCACGTTTTAGGAGGTGATTTGCAAAATGGCTGCTGGGTCTGCTGACTCAACATCAAAAGCAATTTTGCTTTGAAATATTTTTGCAATGTGGCACTGTATAAACCTTATTTCTCTGGCAATCAACTTGTAGCAATAGCGACAAGTCCATGTATCTTTTGTAAGCCTAAGTGGTTTCTGGCCCGAAGGAGAAAATAAATGTCTCATAAAAAAAATTAGAAACAAAAACACTCACCTTTCTCCAGCATCAATCGATAAGCCATTTTCATGAAGTAAAAATTCCAAAATCCTAGCGACAGCAATAGTCACACATACCTGTGCTCGATTAGTGTATAGGACCTGAAAATCTCGCAGCTTTTCCAGGCCATCTGTATAGTACTGCACAGCAGTTGCATAGTCCCCTTTTTTGAATGCTGCATTACCCTTCTCTTTCAATGCTGCAGAAGAAAATATTGATATTCAAAGCAGAAAAATAGAGTGAAAATGAATATTAGGTCAAATGAGAAATATTTTTAAGAGTTAATAAGGGAAGCTTCTCCTTACCTTTAAAACCCTACTTAACACATTTTATTTTTACCCCTGTCTTCACCAGCCTAGTTAATGTTTATCCATCCTCAGTTTTCAAGACATATTAAGATATTTCACTATACTTTGAGCTAACTAAGTACAAGTTATGGTGTACAGGGAATGAGACAAAATTGGATCCAACAATAAAATTGCTGTGAAAAATTTCAGAAGGGAAATTAACAGCAAATAAAGTGCATTTAATTAATGGTCTGTAAACACTATTGAGTGGAACAAAAACAGAAATTGCTCAGAGAACATAGCATGTCTGGCAGCATCTGTGGACAGAAAGCAGAGTTTATGTTTCGGGTCCAGTGACACTTCTTCAGGACTGACCTCGGCTTTCTCTCCACAGATGCTGCCAGAGCTGCTGACTTTTTCCAGCAATTTTTGCTTTTGTTTCTAATTGTCAGCATCTGCAGTTGCTTGGATTTTTTTGTTTAATACTTAATGGAACAACAAATCTCCAGCTTCCACAGTTCTTTGTTTTAACTTACTATTTAATGGAACTTGTTTTAACCTGTTTTGTTTCTGTACCATCCCAAGTACTAAATTCTGGGGCAGGGTTGCTGAACAAAGAGACCATGGAGTGCTGGTTCATAGTTCTTTGAAAGTGGAGTCGCAGGTAGATAGGATAGTGAAGAAGGCGTTTGGTATGCTTTCCTTTATTGGTCAGAGCATTGAGTATAGGAGTTGGGAGGTCATGTTGCAGCTGTACAGGACATTGGTCTGGCCACTTTTGGAATATTGCGTGCAATTCTGGTGTCCTTCCTATCGGAAGAATGTTGTGAAACTTGAATGGGTTCAGAAAAGATTTACAAGGATGTTGCCAGGGTTGGAGAATTTGAGCTATAGGGAGAGGCTAATAGGCTGGGGTTGTTTTCCCTGGAGCATCGGAGGCTAAGGGGTGACCTTGTAGAGGTTTATAAAATCATGAGAGCCATGGATAGGATAAATAGGCAAGGTCTTCCCCCTGGGGTGGGGGAGTCCAGAACTAGAGGGCATAGGTTTAAGGTGAGAGGGGAAAGATATAAAAGAGACCTAAAGGGCAACTTTTCCACGCAGAAGGTGGTGCGTGTATGGAATGAGGTGCCAGAGGAAGCGGTGGTACAATTACAGCATTAAAAAGGCAGCTGGAAGAGTCTATGAATAGAAAGGATTTAGAGGGATATGGGCCAAACACTGGCAAATGAGACGAGATTATTTTAGGATATCTGGTAGGCATGGACGAGTTGGAACGGAAGGATCTGTTTCTAAGTTGTACATCTCTATGACTCTAAGTACAGCAAGAAGCTGCATTTGAACAAAAATATTATTAATGTAATATATGGGGGAGATATGATAAAGCGACAAAGTGATTTGATGGAAAAGATGCTCACTATCTAATGACCTACACCTGCTCCTGTCATAATTTTTACAACACTCAAACTTGCTTACCATTGGCGAGCTTTTGATTCTTTTTTCTTCTCTTCCCTCTTGTCTCTGCATCTCTTGCAAGAACTGTTAAGAAATCATCTATAACAAGAAGTGCCACAATTGAATACTCAGCAGACCTATACAGCATCCCAGGCCCCAGCCTATTATGACATTTGTAAGTTATGTTCCTTTTGGGTGAGTCTTTGTGTTAAGTATGGATGTCAATGCTAGGGGATGGAATTCTTTTCAACTTAAGCACCATTATCAACATCAAGCATCCAGGTCTAGCATAGCTCATGTGCCTCCTCACCTGCTTCAGAAAACACCGCTTCTGCACCAACTACCCAACAGCGAAGTACACTTGACAACTTTGTGCTGTGTTAGTTGTATTTTCAGCTGTTTTATGATCAGTATCTGATTGAGGTTTCCCAACCTTCAGTCCAGTTGTGGAGAAACCGATCAACATCTAAGATTCAAAGTCAATTCTTAGAGAGAAGTCTGCAACACCAAATGCTGGAACAAATCAATTGGAGACAGAAATGTTTCACAAGAATGGCTCAAGGATTGGGAAACTTCAGTTACAAAGATGGATCAAAAAATTGGGATTCTTTGCCTTGGAGACGAGAAGGTTCAGACGCATTTGATAGTCATTTAAAACCATGAGGTGTCCGGACATAGTAAGTAGAGAGAAACTGTTCTCACTCAAGATAGTATCAAAACAGGTGGACACAAATTTAAGATAATTGGCAAAAGGTGAAATGGCATAATGAGATTTTTGCTACAGCGAGTAATCAAAGTCTGGAATGCACTGTCAGAGAGTGTATGAAAGCAGAGTCATTTAAGGCTTTCCAAATGGAATTAGATTGTTATTTGAAAAAGACGAATGCACAGGGTTATGGGGAAAAGGCAGAGAAAGTGAGGAGTCATTCAGTGCACAAGTACAGATATAATGGGTCAAATGGTTTCCTTCTACACTGTAACAATTCCATGATTCTGTAAAATCACTTGTCAATTGTGTACTTTAATGTATTACTGCCTCAAAACAACACAAAAATCAACAATAAAAATCAATAATTCCTGACAAAGTACATTACCTTGGTTCATCACATTGCTGTCCATTCTCTGCAAGAAATAGATTTTCAAAAAATCAGCAATTAGATGGGCATGCTGGAATCTCAGAAAGAACCCACTTGCAGGAAATGATTGCAGCTCTCTAATATAATAAAGGGATTCATTCATGACAGAGATTTCTAATTTTTGTAAATTCTGTAATATTCAAATCAAGCATTTGTACTTCATATTTTACAAACTTTATCAATAAACATATTTTTGGAATAAAAGATTTCTAATCACCCTCTGAACTCTAATAAATGTCCAATGAGCCAAAATGAATCCAGGTTAAATACAATTGCTATCAAATTGCAAAATCCCAACATTACAAGTGGTTTACGTGAAGTACCCTACTTCTAAATATGTGAACACTAGAAACATCCTGAACACTGGAAACATACTGAACACAGCTCAATTTAATGGAAGTACATCACTGTTTTTTGTTATTTAACCCTGGTCAGTTTTTTTTCCTGACACAAACTAAAATCTCAAACAATTTTACATCTTACCATGCATAAAAATACTATACCCAGTTCTATTAAAATGAAAATTGTTACTCTCAAAGAGTTTCCAATCCTTTCTCCATTACAACCTCTGTCAAATTTCTCTGCTTCACTGTGACTCCACTGTACTCAAAATTAAAATTGTTCACCCTTGCAACACACACTGCTTTCAAAGTGCTGAGGCACACCATCCATCCCCGCACAGGGCTTTATACCAAAGGTTTAATAATCATTATTGCTTCATTTTCACCCTTATTTGATTCAGGCCATGCATAATCCTTGACCCTTATTCTGAGTTGGTTTATTACAATAAAGAACAGGTCAGTCATCATTGCCACTGGGCAACACGGTGGCTCAGTGGTTAGCACTGCTGCCTCACAGTCCCAGGTTCGATTCCAGCCTTGGTGACTGTCTGTGTGGAGTTTGCACATCCTCCCCGTGTCTGTGTGGGATTCCTCCGGTTTCCTCCCATAGTCCAAAGATGTGCAGGTCAGGTGAATTGGCTATGCTAAATTGCCCACAGTGTTAGGTGCATTAGTCAGAGGTAAATGGGTCTGGGTGGGTTATTCTTCGGAGGGTGGGTGTGGACTAGTTGGGCCGAAGGGCCTGTTTCCACACTGTAGGTAATCTAATCATAAACGGAAAAGCAAAATTATAGAGTCATACAGCATGGCAACAGACCTAACCAGTCCCAAATTAAACTTGCCTCACCTGCCTGCTCCTGCCGTATATCCCTCCAAACTTTCCTATTCACGTACTTATCCAAATGTCTTTTAAATGTTGTAACTGAACTCTCATCCACTCCTTCCTCAGGAAGTTCATTCCACATGTGAACTACCCGCAATGTAAAAAATTTGTTTCTCATGTCTTCTTTAAAATTCTTTCCTCTCACATGGACTTGAAATCCCCCATCCGAGGAAAAAGAGAACTACCATTAACTCTAACTATACTCCTCATTATTTTATAAATTTCAATAAATTAGAGCATTTTCTAATAAAGGAACACACACCAAAAACATCATTCCTGTGTTTCCTCCACAGACATGCTAGTCTTCCAAAATCCAGTTGGTTGCAGTGAGAACTGCTAATTAGGGAACCAGTCTCATATGTCACTAACCTTTTTCACAGCATTTTACTCTTTTAATGCTTGTTCCAAACTGCCAGAATGAAAAGTAAGGATTTAGTGGCACTTCTAACAATCAATCTGATCAAAGACTCACATATTGACCAGGGAGATTAGGAGGCTGGGGTGGTCCACTACATGAAGGGTTTGGATTGATTAATGTGCAGTTCAGTTTTGTCTTGCATCCTTCAACTATATCGGCTCCACTGGATCCTCTTTCCAACTTTTCATCTGCTTTCTGGAAAGCTTTTTCTCGTATTGCAGGGTCATCAGACTTAAATTCTTCAACCAAATTTGCTAATCAGGGAGATTCAAAGAGAAAGCTTGTGTAAATAGTAGTATATTTTTGGCAGTACAGATTTGATTGGCCAAGGGGCCTCATCCTTGCTGAATAGTATAAAACATCTGCATTCTAAAAGATCTGAAGTGAATACAGACTGTGTGAGTGAAACAGGTGGTGGGAAGAGCAAAAGGCCAAATGTCCATTTCTTCCAGTTCCATTATGTTCTCACTCTCTCCCTGTCACTCACTTTCTCTCCCCTTCATTTACTGACCTTCTTCTCACTGACTCTCTCCCCTATTTCACTTAATCATGTCTACCTCATTGATGTTCCCTTCTTCACTATCTCCAGTTCCATTATGTTCTCACTCTCTCCCTGTCACTCACTTTCTCTCCCCTTCATTTACTGACCTTCTTCTCACTGACTCTCTCCCCTATTTCACTTAATCATGTCTACCTCATTGATGTTCCCTTCTTCACTATCTCCATTCCACTCACTTACTCCCTTTCTGTCACTTACTCTCTCTCCCTGTCACTTATTGACCTCCCTCTGACTGATGCAGTGCTCACTCACTCCCCCTTACTCTCTCTCCCCGTCACTCTCACTTACATACCTCCCCCTCACTGAT
>NC_057744.1:5611034-5624152 GCF_004010195.1 Chiloscyllium plagiosum | reverse complement strand
CTCTCACTGACCTCTCCTCCCTCTCTCTCACTGATTTCTCCCTCCCTCTCTCCGATCTATCTCTCCCTCTCTTACTGATCTCTCTCCCTCCCTCTCCCTCTCTTACTGTTCCCTCTCTCTCGCCCTCTCTTACTGATCTCATCCACTTCTCTCAGGAACCGCTCCAACTCCGAGTTCTCCTTGTCCGCCATCTCTCCGCTCGCCCGCCTCCAGGGGCGAGGCCAATCAGCTGCGGCCTTGCTGCGCCGCCTCCTAACAAGCCGAGCGTTCATTGGTCCGGGCCGTTGCCATGGGGTTGGGACGCGGTTGCCTGTGGTTACCAGCCCCGCCCCCTCCAGGAGGACCAGAGCCAGGAGCATCCTCCAGAGCCCTGTCCCTAGCAATGGGGAACTGAGAATTCTGCCATTGACACCTCTTCTAGAACATTCCCCTCTTGTCTCACTTCCACCCACTATGATTTGGAGATGCCGGTGTTGGACTGGGGTATACAAAGTTAAAAATCACACAACACCCAGGTTATAGGTCAACAGATTTATTTGGAAGCACTAGTTTTCGGAGCATTGCTCCTTCATCAGGTGGTTCATCAGCACAACCACCCGATGAAGGAGTATCACTCAAAAAGCTAGTGCTTCCAAATAAATCTGTTGGCCTATAAGCTGGTGTTGTGTGATTTTTATCTTTTTCCACCTATTACTAAGATACCATCACTTTTATCATCATATTAAGCGTGGCATGGTGGTTCGTACTGCTGCCTCATAGCACCAGGGACCTGGGTTTTGATTCCAGCCTTGGCTGATTGTCCATGTAGAGTTTACATGTTCTATTGGTGTCTCTGTGGCTTTTGTTGGATGCTCTGGTTTCCTCCACGGTCCAAAGATGTGCAGATAAGGTGAATTATCCATGGTGTACAGGGATGTGCAGATAAGGTGAATTATCCATGGTGTACAGGGATGTGCAGGCTCGGTGCATTAGTCATGGTGAATTAATTGACACAGGGATCTGGGTGGTGTGCACTTCAGATGGTTGGTGTAGACTTGACACTCTGAATGGCCTCCTTGTACATTGTAGGGATTGTATGATTCTATGATTTTTAATTTCTCCTGCCTTCATTAACAGCTCAGAAAAGCTTGACGTTGCTTTTGGCTACACCCAATCTGATGCTATACCCCATCCTGGGTAAAACTGAAGGTTAAGACATCATACTCCCACTCTCTCAGAGAGAGAGAGAGAGAAAGGGGGCTGCTGGTGGTTTAAACTGAGGGTCACCATGCCATAGGCAAAGGCAGGGATTGAGAATGAGAGTCTTTCATGATAACCTCAGCTTGAGCAGGAATTAAACCCATGCTGTTGGCATCACTCTGCAATGCAAACCAGCCATCCAGCTAATTGAGCAGGAAATTGAGGAAACCAGCTCTTGATCCTGATAGAGACAGAGATGATGTCTCAAGCTGTGCAGAGTCTTTGTAATTGTAGTTGACTTAGTCACTAACTTTTTTGTTGCTTTCCTGCAATAAACTTGGTCTTATAGTTGTTTTCATACAAAAACAGAAGGTGCTGGAGAAATTCAGTACATCTGAAAGCAACTGTAGAGAGTTAAAGTTTTGAGTTTACTGACCCTTCTTCAGATCTGTTTTTCATCTTTGAAGAAGGGACACTGGGCTCAAAATCCTAACTCTGTTTTATCACCATAGATGCTGTCAGACCTGCTGAGTTTCTCCAGCAATTTCTGTGTTTATGCCCTTAGTTCTTGATCCTGCCACCAACTGAAACAGTTTCTTCCTATCTACTTCATCCAAAGCTCTCACAATTTAGCATATCCATATCAATTTCTCCTTCAATATTCTCTTCGCTGAATAGAACAGTCCCAACTTATTCAGTCCATCAACATAACTCAAGTTCATCAAACCCCATCTACATAACTCAAGTTCATCAGAACCCTCCTGAATGCCTTCACATCCTTTTTTGAAATGTGATGTCACAAAATGCATTTAATTCAAATGAGGCTGAATTAGGGTTGGCAATTCTCCAGGAATTCAAAACCACTGGTTGTGGTAGCACATACTGTGACGTGGTGTAACATCACAAGCATGAGTGGCAAACAAATGAAAGAAATAGGATCAAAATGAACAATAAACTCAAAATTTACATATAATCATCAACAATATTCAGCTCCTCCAGTAGCAGTGATTGTTTAAATGAAAATTTTGCATTTTAAGTAGAAACTAGTGTTATGAAGTTGAAGGCATGTGCTGTACCTTTAAGAGAGATTTATTGCCATTCTGAACTGAGAGTTTACAAGCACCTGTGTATGTGACTAGATGGCAGTCCCAGAGTCTACTGGACAATTGAAATTGTGGTTGTGAAATGGATACCTGAATTCTGGTTGTAGCTTTGACAGCAATTCAAATTTAACCAATCAATTTAAAATGTGCTAGGAGAAAGTGAGGACTGCAGATGCTGGAGACTGGAGTTGAGAATGTGTTGCTGGGAAAGCACAGCAGGTCAGGCAGCATCCGAGGAGCAGGAGAATCAATGTTTCTGGCATAAGTCCTTCATCAGGCAATTTAAATTGTGCCCCAGGATATTAAAACCCAATCGAGTTTGAATTCATTGTTTTGCCAACATCGAACCAATGAGATGATCTGATGTTAGGGGATATAAGAATGCAGACATAGGAAGGGTTTCGAGGGATATGGGCTGAGTGGTAGCAGGTGGGATTAGATTAGGTTGGGATATCTGGTCGGCATGGACGAGTTGGACCAAAGGGTCTGTTTTTGTGCTGTACTTCTCTATGACTCTATGACTCTAATTAGCCAGAAACCAACTGCTGTGGAGAAAGAAACTGCTAGAGAGCTAATTGCCTATCTTGCTCTCAAAGAAATTAGAAAACACTCTATCAAAGGTACCTTTCCATGTGAAACATACTTGCAGTAAAAAGAAAAAACACAACTCAGGGAGATCATCAGCAGGAAAATTGCAGACAGCGGAAAAGACAAAGACTGTGTGATGTTGTGATTAAGCTAATATAATTTTAATAAGTGTTTTAGAATTAGAATCAGAGAGTAAGCAGTTAAGAGAAACCGGGTCTTAGATTTGTGAAGTTTGTTTTTGTTTAATGCTCACTTTTAGAGTAAGAAAATAAATCGATAATATTTTCTTTAAATAGTGGAATTTAGGAGTTCTCTATCACTCACATTTTAACAGATTACAAGGCGAAGCGAGCATTTCTGGGTGTTTGGTTTAATTAACAGAAAAGTTTCACCTCCATGTCATAACACTAATCAACAAAAATGCACAAAATGCATGGTAAACAATAAGCACATAGTACAGGCAAACAGGTAAGAGTGAGTCAATGCTAACACAGTGGGAGGAATGAGTAAGAGAAACACTGATTGCATCAAATGAAATGCACTGTCTGAGATTGTGGTGAAGGTAGATATAATCACGGCCTTCAAAAAGTCAATTAGGCAAGCCATCACATCAATTAAATAGTGAGGCACAAATCTGTTAAATTTATTTGTTATTGTAAAGTAGCAAGTTGCTTTCCTGTGCTGGCTGTCAAACTTACCATCTGTCCATTTTGGGTTTTGTTTTAAGAACATGAAAATGGGTATCTCCAAATTCATGGTGTATTGTTTGGCTGTTCAACTGAGAAAAGACACTCAATTAAGCCCAATGAGTATGTATGACCTGATATCTCCTTTTTGGTATTTTCTTCGCCAACAAAGGTTTGAGAAGATTGAACTGATTGGTTGCAGGTGCATGGTAGCTAGTCAGACCTATCTGTGACTAGCAGATTCTCCCACAGTGTGTGTGCAGGTGAAGGTAGAGTTGATTCTGGGACCAATTGAATATATCCTTCTCCTTTTCTCTATCATGCTAGTTATTCATTAGTCTTAAAGACATCTGCATCACTCCTGATTTTCCATCTCCTGACATCACCATCTATTACTCTAGAAGGTGCACATGAAGAGATGGAATTCAAGAATGTAATTAAATGTGCTGACCCCTTCATCTCAAACATTTTTGCATTTAGGAAATGGAATACATAATGTTTACTGCAACCCTACAGGTGTCAGACTATTATTTTATTTGGTTACAAGAGATTGCTTTCTTGTAAAATGTACCCATCAGACAGAAATAATGAAATCCATATTCAATGTTACAATAATATGCAGCTGAGTAAAAACGGATTATAGTTGTTTTAGAAATCTCTATTACAATATCTTTGCCGCTTGGTTGAACTTATCTCTGAGATCACCATTTGGGATTCAAAGTCCAAATCAATTTTCAGTATATGCTGCTTAAGTCATAATACAATCAGACTGGCCATCCTAACTCAAACTAACATTCTTTATTTCTGTCACATTAACTAAGCAATTTTATTTACCTGTATCTCAGTAGCAAGCTTTTTAACTTAGACACAGTGCATTGAGTTTTAAAACAAAATCTTCAATATGATGACTCCTTAATCCACCTCCACCCCCACACCCACTCATTTCAATTAAACTTCACCCAGGTTTGTTTGACCATCTCAAAGACATAGGAGTTGAGTCCCACTGAAGCAAATAACATTTGGGTTGTTTTTGTGAGTACTGTACACGACCGAGGGTCACTCTTCAACTTAATTGATAATCACTGAAATACATAATTATTATGGTGGGGATGGAAAAGTGGTGGGGTGGGGATTTTTGGTTTGTGTGCTGGTGAAGAAGGGTAAGTAGTGGTGTACAGTGGTGGAGTGGGGGTGAAATTCATGAGCATAGACTGTTTGAATAATTGAACTGGTTTGAAAACTTTAAAAAAGCTGAATTAGACCAGTTAGCTGTTACAGACACACAGTCCCCTCCCCTGTCAGCCTTCCGCAAGGACTTTTCCCTCCAGGACACCCTGGTCCACTCCTTCTTCATTCCCAACACTAACCCCCACCCCCCCACCCTCCCCACAGTCTCTTGCCACCTTTCCATGGTACTGCTGGAGGTGTAACACCTTTCCGTTTATTTCCTCCCCCCTCAGTATCCCCCCTCAAGGGCTTAAAGACACCTTCCAGGTGAAGAAGCACTTTACCTGTATTCCACTCAATCTAGTTTACTGCATGCTCTGCTCACAATGTGATCTCCTCTACACTGGGCAAACAAAGTGTAGACTGGATGATGGCTTCACAGAACACCTACACCCTATCTGCAAAAAAGACCCTGAACTTCCAGTTGCCTGTCACTACAACACACCATGCTGTTCCCTGGCCAACATCTCTGTCTCAGGTTTGCTGCAGTGCTCCAGCGCTGCTCAGCACAAGCTGGAAGAACAACACCTCATTTCCGCTTGGACTCTGCAACCTTCTGCACTCAATATCGAGTTCAACAATTATAATGCTTGAGGCACCTTTACCCATGTCCTTAACCCAACCACCATACACCAAGCTTTGTTCTCACATGGTCCGCTATTACACACTGCCCATGGTTAGCCACTAATTGTCCACTAATAGCTATTCATTCTCCCAGGCTGATTTTTATCCACTCCTTTGTCTGTCCAACTGTTCTTCTCTCTCTTTGAGGTCTATTTCCACCAATCAAAAACTCCTTACCGACTACTACCAGCCTATCTTCTACTTAAAAACCAACCACTTCCTAGCTACCATCAGTTCTGAGGAAAGGTCACTGAACCTGAAATATTAATACAGATTTCTCTTTACTGGAGCTGGGAGCTGACTCGTAGCCAGTACCTGGAGCAGAGTGAACCCAGGCCAAGTCCTAGAAGCAAGTCACAAACTGGAGCAGGGAGAAAGAGCAGAGTGAGCCCAAACCTGCCGGGGGAATGAGTCCTGGAGGCAAGTCCTGGAGGCAAGTCCGGGACAGAGGCCAGCACATGGAGGCAGCAAGGCCTTGTATTCTAAAGGCCGGTGGGCACAGGTTCAATGGGAAAGAGCTATAACTTGAGTATTTTAAAGATACTTTTTACTATCATTCTGAACTATTTAAACTCTGCATTCCCATGTTAGTCTTTTTTTTACAATTTCAATTTTGTGACAACACCTAAAGTACCTGAACTTAGGTACCCTGTACCTAAGGGGGGGGGGGGGGGGCAGAGGTGACATTACAAACTTTTCACTGCATTCATTCGAGTGCATGTGACAATAAGGGCTATTCTAATTCTAATTCAAAGATACTGCCAGACCTACTGAGCCTTTCCATCAATTTCTGTTTTTATTCAATGGAGACAAGAATTAGCAATGTCTGTGGTGCTTGAGTTTAAAGAATGCTTTCTGCTTAGTTATTCAGAACACATTAGCAAATTTGGCCCAGATATAGTGAACTCTTGGAATAACAAGTGATGAAGAGTTTACTTGTGAACGTGACCTAATTATGGTATTAAAAACAACTTGTATTTACATAGCACCATCCAATGGATAGTGAGGAGGATTACCAGGGGATATAGTAGGATGTAGATAGGCTGGGCAAATGGGATTGAATCTATACAAATGTGAGATTATGCATTTTTGAAGGTCTAATGCAGTAGAGAAGTATACAGTAAAGGTCATAACACTTAGAAGTATTAATATACAGAGCAATCTAGGCGTACAGGTCCATAGTTCCCTGAAAGTGGCAACGCAAGTGGATAAGGTGGTCAAGAAGGTATACGGCAAGCTTGCCTTCATTGGCCAGGATGTAGGGTCGGTAAGACATTTGCAGCTATACAGAATTTTAGTTAGGCCACATTTGGAATTTGAATACTGGTTACCACACTAATAGAAGAAAGAGGAGGCTTTGGAGAGGTTTACCAGGATGTTGCCTGGATTGGAGGATCTTAGCTATGAAGAGAGATTGGACAAACTCAGTTTGTTTACACTTGAATGTTGGAGACAGGGGGCAAAATCTGACAAAGGTTTACAAAATAATGAGAACATTATTGATAGAATTGATAGCTGGAGTCGTTTTCCCAGGGTAGAAATATCAATCACTAGGAGACATAGGTTTAAGGTAAAAGGTGGAACGTTTAAAGGAGATTTGGGAGGCAAATTGTTTACACAGAGACTGGTAGGTGCCTGGAATGTATTGCTGGATGAAGTGGTAGAAGCAGGTATAATAGTAATATCTAAGATGCATCTTGACAGATACATCAATGTGCAGGGGATAGAGGGATACAGATCATGTGAATGCAAAGGATTTTTAGAAAAGTTTTCTAAAGAAAGGTATCATGTGCTTGGTTGGCCAAAGGGCCTGTTCCTATACTGTACTGTTCTTTGTTCTAATTAAGGAAAACATCACAAGAGGCTTCACACTGGAATATTGTCACCAAATCAGCAGGTTTCTGGGGACTTGTTGGTTTCCCCTTCACATTTATGGGACCAGGTTGGCCCCACAATGTCACCTTTATTCTTTTTTTACTAACTCCCATTACTGAGGATTCTTCTGCAAGTAGCTACTTCCAGGTCACATTGGCCAGATCATGTTAAAATTAACCCCCCAACCTCTATTAAACCTCTATTTCTGGTCCATCATTGTCCTTATCCAATATTAAATATCATTGAATTTTCTCAATGTCACTAAAATGCTCCTCCACTTTTAGGTCTGCTACTTGCCCCATTTCATTCACTAAAATTAGGTCCACTACAACCTCCTCTCTTGTAGGACTTCCTACATACTGGGTTAAAAAGCTCTTCTGAACTAATTTTAAGAATTCTGTCCATTCTAAGCCTTCACACTGTCAATCCCAATTAACATTGGTGAAGTTAAACTCCCCTATGGTTGTTATCCTATTACATTTAGCATTTGAGATTTGCTTACAAATCTAAAAACAATCTTCCTGACATTGAAGTCTTGACACCTGATAGAATGTAAGACTTGAAATATTGATTTTCTACTTGTGGAACTGATTTGATTCTACAGTTGTGGTGGTGGAGGGTTGTTTTTCAGACTGGAGGCCTGTGACCAGTGGAGCGCCACATGGATCGGTGCTGGATCCACTATGTTTCATCATTTATATAAATGATTTGGATGTGAGCATAAGAGGAATAATTAATAAGTTTGCAGATGACACCAAAATTGCAGGTGAAGAAGGTTACCTCAGATTACAACGGGATCTTGATCAGATGGGCCAATGGGCTGAGAAGTGGCAGATGGAGCTTTACTTAGGTAAATGTGAGGTAGTACATTTTGGTAAAGCAAATCTTAGCAGGACTTATACACTTAATGGTAAGGTCCTAGGGAGTGTTGCTGAACAAAGAGACCTTGGAGTGCAGGTTCATAGTTCCTTGAAAGTGGAGTCACAGGTAGATAGGCTAGTGAAGAAGGCGTTTGGTCAGAGAATAGAATACAGGAGTTGGGAGGTCATGTTGTGGCTGTACAGGACATTGGTTAGGCCACTGTTGGAATATTGCATGCAATTCTGGTCTCCTTCCTATTGGAAGGATATTGTGAAACTTGAAAGGGTTCAGAAAAGAATTACAAGGATGTTGCCAGGGTTGGAGGATTTGAGCTATAGGGAAAGGTTGAATAGACTGGGGCTGTTTTCCCTGGAGCATTGGAGGCTTAGGGGTGACCTAATAAAATCATGAGGGGCATGGATAGGATAAATAGATAAGGTCTTTTCGCTGGGGTGAGGGAGACCTGAACAAGAGGGCATAGGTTTGGGTGAGAGGGGAAAGATATCAAAGAGATGTCATGAATCACCACAGAAAATGACATCACCAACCCTAGGAAACCTAAAAATATAAATAAAAAACAGGCCATACCACCAGTGCTTTACTGGAGACTCACTGATGATGGTAACTAGTATGGTGACGCAACGTCTGAAAGCAAGCCTTCCAGCTCAGCGAGCAAACTTACATCCAGATTAAAGGCACTGCATCTATTTCATGAATAACATTGAAAGGTGAAACCTTTAATATGAATTCCCTGATGATAATGTTGATCTACGTGACACTTACAGGCACTAAAGTAAAACCTTAAATTACACCATTTAGAAATTTGCTCATCAATCAGATGATTCATAATCCGATTGATGAGCAAATTTCTAAATGGTGCAATTTAAAGCTTTACTTTAAATTAATAATTTAAAGCCTCAATTAATAACAAATATTTCACATGACCTTCAATCTCTAGTCAAAACCTGAATGAGGTGGTTTATTCTGTTTCATTCTTAAAGAAACAGTCTGATTACTAGATTTCAATCAGCTTTAAAACTAACCTGCAATAACTGAACAGGAGTGGGACTGAACACAATTCAGAAAGTGCTGGAGAAACTCAGCAGGTCTGAATTTAATTTATTTATTTCTGAATTTAATGCGTAGCATGAAACCAGTGAACCCTTTCATATTTCTTCATGGGAAGTACACATTGTTGGCAACGTAAGAAAACTTGGGGGCAGGAGTCAGTCATTTGAACCTTTGAACCAGCTCCTTATTCTATCGGATCCCATCTGATCTGGCTAAAGTTCTGGCTGAGCTTTGAATAAATGTAAAGACTCAGCCAGAACTTCAATCTGGGGAACAGAATCCCACACTTCAACGAACCTCTGAGAGTAAAGAAAAGTTCCTTGTCTCTGTCTGAAAAGAGAAACCCCTTGTTCTTAAATTACGTCACCAAGTTTCTATTTCCCTCACAAGAGAAAAATTAGTAGGGTGTCCACCCTATTCAATCCCCACAAGATCTTTTTTAATTTTCAATAAGATAATCTTCCCATTCTTCTACACTCCAATGAATGTAGGCCCAACCTGGACTTTAGCTCACAGGAAAATTATCATAGTTTTTCAACAATTTACTGAGAGGAATACAACTTGTCATTATCTAAAATTATAATCAGCGTTGCATTATTGTATTTGAAGATGTTGTGATCAGGAGAAAGTGTCGAAAAGTGTGATGCTGGAAAAGCGCAACAAGTCACTCAGCATCCAAGGGACAGGAGAGTCGACGTTTCGAACATGAGCTCTTCATCATGAAACTACCTCTACGATCACCACTAAGACAACTGCCCCCACCACTGCCGCAAGAACGACCACCGCCGAAACCACCGCAAAGACTACCCGGCACGACACTAACCACCTCCGCGATCACCACCAAGCTAACCGCCTCTGCTACTGTCACAAGAAACACCGTCGCCTAAACCACCACGAAGACTTCCCGGCACATCACTAACCATCTCCATGATCCCCACCAAGACAACTGCAACCGCTGCTGAAACCATCACTGCCAAAACCACCGTGAAGACTACCCAGCACGTCACTGACTGCCTCTGCAATCCTCAGCAGGACAACCACCTCCAAAATCACTGCCGAAACCATCACTGCCAAAACTACTGCAAAGACTACCCAGCACATCATTCCCACTACTACAGCCGCATCTCCTTACAGACCCAACTGATCCAATATGGACTCCAGACTACATTCAGACCATCACAATTTGGACCTGACCAGGACAATAAATCAAAAGCCTCCAGAAACAGTTCTCCCTCCGGAACCTCCACTCCACACTCTCAGCCATGCGCTGCCACCTACTCTCCCTGCAATCAGCCCTGCCAAAGCTTAGGGCCACACTCTCTCAGACCTGAAAAGAACCTTTGCTCTTATTCATCCTGAGGAAAATCCACACACCCAAAAAACATTTTTTCTCCAGCATATCAGACATCAAGGAACGTAAGTACACCAAACATTCATGTACTTACCTCCAAACCAGGGATTCCTTGAACATCCCAGAATCTTCTCCTGGCCTCCAGGACTGCTCAGACACCATTAGCCATGCGGCCGCTCCAGCCACCACCACCACTGCAGCAAACGATGATGTCACTTCTGCCCCTGCCAACCTACAGACCGCAGCCACCACTGACTATACTGCCTCCATGAACACCGCCAAGACAATCACCTCAGCAACTGCCACAAGAACCATCGCTGCCGAAACCACCACAAAGACTTCTCGGCACGTCACGCCTGCTTCCATAGTTGCTGCCGCCTCAGCCAGGGGTTGAGATCAAGTGAACCTTCTCTGAACCACTACTAAAGCAGTTATGACAAGTTCATAATTAATTGCCCAACTCTGACTGCACTGAGAAGGTAGCAATGAAATGTCTCCATAAACCACTGCAGTCCATCTAGCATACAATACATCTACAGTGCTGTGGCACTTTCTCACCATATCTCTGTTATTTTGGCCCAGAAATGTGAGACAAGTGTCTCTGTCACAGTAGTATGATATTTCCAATCCATATGCTCAACTTATGAAAATGGTTTGTGATGTGGGGAGTGATTAGGGTTCGAAACACCTCTGGAAATTCAAAAATGCAATGCTGATTATACTTGGAGATAATGACAAGTTGCATTCCTGTCAGTATTTTGTTTAAACAAAAGTGATAATTTTTCTTGTCTGCATTGTAGTAAAAGATAATTCTAACAAAATTGTAATTGCAAAGGACTATATGTAATGTCAAATCAAAATCTTGATTTGACACAAGTTTGGAATTAGGAGCAACGAAATAGAAGAGATTGCAGAATGCTTACTGTGAAATGACAGGCAAATAAATTGTTCAATTATCAAGCTGTTCCTCCCTGAGGAGTAAAGCTATCAAATTGTGCCTGATGGCTAGCAAATTGAATAGAAACCCATTTGCTGATCAATTTACTTCATAACATTGCTGCTCAGGAAAAGAAGCTTTAAAAATCACAAATAATCATTCTCAGCATCCAAAAAAAACTGTATGGACGGCATGTACCTTTTAACTGCATTTGTTGCACTCATCAACGTTTTCAAAGATCTCATAAGTGACACTCTATGATGCCATTTTGCTCCTCAAAAGGCTGTCAGTACGTATGTCTTTAATCCCTCTAGAAACAGAAATTGCTGGAGAAACTCAGTAGCCTGGCAGTATCAGTGGAGAGAAAACAGAGTTAATGCTTTGAGTCCATTGACCCTCTTCTGAAGCTGCAAGATGTAATGATTGTCATGAGACCAGCCAGGTGGATCTCATGGAATATGAGTTCCCTGATTGAGGCTGTTAATCCAGACCAGTCAGGGAGCCCCGGCTGACACATACAAACAGGAGTGTCAGGGGTTCTGTTTGCTCTAGGAACCGGCTCTAGTGCTAGCTGCATTTGTGTCATGCACGTATAAATAAGGGGTGACTTGGTGATGGGATACTTCATGGAGTTATTTCATCAGACCTGCTGAGTTTCTCCAAGCATCTTTTGAGAAACTCCTTCAAAGCTACCTCATGGCCAATTTTTGGTCGTTTTGATTGTTTTATCTTTTTGTGGTCTGCTTTCAAATTTTGTCTGACAATACACACACGAGGCCCGTTGTGGCATTCCTTATATTAAATGCACTTTATAAATATAATTGTTGATTTCTAGTGTTTTGTTATTTTTACCTCTGGGCTCTAGAAATTCATCCTAGAATTTCTACCTCTGTGAAATGTGAGGATTCATCAAGAATTTGAAGTAATAACAATTCAACTCTATGAAAAATTTGAAACCACAACTTGAGAATAATTTTAGGTGTTACTCAGAAATAGATAATCACTGCCACAAGTAAAAGGCTGAGGAGTCTTCCTGTTCAGGAGGACTTTCCCTCATCAGAATGCTATTTAGTCAGATTGTGGACAGAAGTCCATGGGCAGCCAATGGCAAGGGGCCAGTTTTAAATCCTTTCTTAATTGGCCTTTAATTGACAGTACAAAGTTAAGTCTAAATTCTTGCTACTCTATACTTCTCACTCTCCACTGGAGTCATACCTGAGGACTGGAGAGAGGCAAATATAATTCCTCTCTTCAAGAAAGGAACTAGGGAAATCCCCAGCAATTACAGACCAGTCCGTCTCACGCCTGTCGTCTGCAAGGTGTTAGAAAGGATTCTGAGGGATAGGAGTTATGACCATGTGGAAGAGCATGGCTTGATTAAATGCAGTCATCATGGCTTTGTGAGGGGCAGGTCATGCCTCACAAACCTTGTCGAGTTCTTTGAGGATGTGACTAGAAAAGCTGATGAGGGTCGAGCTGTGGATGTGGTGTATATGGACTTCAGCAAGGCATTTGATAAGGTTCTCCATGGTAGGCTCATTCAGAAGGTCAGAAGGAATGAGATACAGGGGAACTTAGCTGTCTGGATACAGAATTGGCTGGCCAACAGAAGACAG